>NC_138770.1:564281697-564421697 GCF_965119305.1 Pelophylax lessonae | reverse complement strand
CATCTATAAGCTCTCTATATTTTCTTCTTATCTATCTATCTATCTATCTATCTATCTATCTATCTATCTATCTATCTATCTATCTATCTATCTATCTATCTATCTATCTATCTATCTATCTATCTATCTATCTATCTATCTATCTATCTATCTATTTATCTATCTATCTATCTATCTATCTATCTATCTTTATTTTTGCCCGTTTTTCTCTTCTATCTGTGTGTCTATATTTTATTTGCCTATGTCTATTTTCTCTCATTTATTAGCTATTGATATTATCTATCTATCTATCTATCTATCTATCTATCTATCTATCTATCTATCTATCTATCTATCTATCTATCTATCTATATTTCTTTCATCTGTTAGCTATCTATCTTTTCTTCTTTCTCATCTATCTAGCTATATTTCTTTAATTGTTTAGCTATCTGTATTTTCCTTTCTTTCTTTCTTTCTTTCTTTCTTTCTTTCTTTCTTTCTTTCTTTCTTTCTTTCTTTCTTTCTTTCTTTCTTTCTTTCTTTCTTTCTTTCTTTCTTTCTTTCTTCTATTAGCTATCTATATTTTCTTCCTCTGATCTATCTATCTATCTATCTATCTATCTATCTATCTATCTATCTATCTATCTATCTATCTATCTATCTATCTATCTATCTATCTATCTATCTATCTATTTATATTTCTTTCATCTATTAGCTATCTATCTTTTCTTCTTTCTCCCCTATCTAGCTATATTTATTTATTCTTTTAGCTATCTGTCCTTTCTTTCTTTCTTTCTTTCTTTCTTTCTTTCTTTCTTTCTTTCTTTCTTTCTTTCTTTCTTTCTTTCTTTCTTTCTTTCTATCCATCTATCTATTTATGTTCCTCTCTCTTCATCTCCATGGATAGAGGAACAGGTTGCTGTGTAGTTCTATGTAATGTTCTTGGTTAATGACAAGCTCCCTCCATCCATTCTCTTTGCAGTACACGGGTTTGCATCCAGCAACTCCCAGCAGGACTCCTCGCCCAAATCCCCCGAACCTTCTGCCGATGAATCCCCAGACAACGACAAGGAGACCTCCAGCAGCGCAGACTCTGGGAAGAAAAGGAAGAGACGGGTGCTGTTCTCCAAGGCTCAGACTTATGAACTGGAGAGGAGATTTAGGCAGCAGAGGTACCTTTCAGCACCAGAGAGAGAACACCTGGCCAGCCTGATCCGGCTCACCCCCACCCAGGTGAAGATCTGGTTCCAGAACCACAGGTACAAGATGAAGAGGGCTCGGGCAGAGAAAGGTATGGAAGTCACTCCTCTCCCCTCCCCTAGACGGGTGGCAGTGCCAGTCTTAGTAAGAGATGGTAAACCATGCCACACGCTCAAAGCTCAGGACTTAGCTGCCACTTTCCCCGCTGGCATCCCCTTCTCAGCATATAGCGCCCAGTCATTACAGCATATGCAATATAATGCCCACTACAGCTCTGCCAGTAATCCCCAATACGCAACAGCCCATCATTTGGTGCCAGCCCAACAGTGGACTTGGTGAACTTTTCTATATACAGACTGATGTGCTCCAAAAAATCACTGAAAAAGACTGTTGGGTAAAAAAAAAAAAAAAAAACTATTATTATAATTATAATTATTATTGATCATGTTTTTTATTTTTGATGTTTTTGTTTTCTCATGGAGGTCAATCCATTCTCCAAATCCTATCCTTCTGGTATCTTGTGAACCATGTTTACAAAACTGACCCATGAATCTGCCTACCTACAACGCCAAGAGGAATCATTTGTTCTGCTTTTGTGACTATAATTTTTTTTTTTATTATTATTATTATTATTATTTTTGTAAAGTATGTTTGTGTGCTGTAGAGATGTTGTAAGTTGTCTATCAAACCAGTGGAATCACTTTAAAAAAAATAGAGAGAATTTTATTTCCTTCTTTTATATGAAACTTTAAATATTTATGCCCATGTAAAAAAATTCTCACCTCTTAGCAATTTTTTTTGTAAATATTTGTGTTTTTGTTGTCATCAGTAACCTTCAGGGCGTTTTTTATGCAACCATTTCCCCAAAACACAAAACAGAAGGCAACAAAAATTAATTTCAAAGACATCTGCATAGAGATATACACCCACTATTATGTATGAAAAAAAAAAACGCATTCTTGGGAGATTTTCAATTTTTATAAGAATTTTAATAAAACCATGTGTTAAAAAAGAAAGAATGTGTGCTTGAATTTTTGGACAGAAAAAAATATACAGATAGTAAAGATTTTGCTGCGGATTAAAAAAAAAAAAAAAAAACAACAATTATTACAATTATATCATTTGTTGAATAGTGTATATTCTCTCTAACAACGTTATATTTAATAACAGCTTTTTATATATATATTTTCATAGGCTTATTATTATTAGAATCACTGTCTTTGCAATAGTTGTATTATTAAATCTAGTCAATACTAGGTGACGATGTGTTATGTATCTATGTATTTACTTGATCATGGTTGAGAGTTCTATTTATCTTTCTGGAGAGGCAGCCAAGGTAAAGTGACATAGAACAAGAAATAGACCCCACTTACTTAGACAGTAAAGAGCCCCTTCAACAGGCAAACATTTGCGTCTCAAACAATCTGTACAGCACTTTTTTTTTTCTTTTTTTTTTTTTTTTGTTAGTTGCATTTGAAAGAAGGTTTTTTATTTGATTTATTTTCTTCCTATTTTTGATTTTTTCTATTTCTTAAAATATTTTCAGTCGCTTCTGCAAGGCAAAACATACTGATTCTGCAATATAAATTAATTTGCGTTACCTTTAAAATGGCCTTACTATATTCCACACACTACCCGTGCTATATATATATATATATATATATATATATATATATATATATATATATATACATTTATTTTTTTATAAATACATATATTTTCTTCATTGTTATTCCATTCTCATTTTTTTTCTCCCAAATAATTTTAGACTGACTTACCGACTTTTCTTAACCCCTCCGAGTTACAACCTGCAAACTGTATTCATGTCATGTTATATTTATAATAAATATTGATTAGCAATTACAGATGGATTGTTACCAGAGTATTTAGTCCCATAATTCAATTCTGACAAGATTACCCGACCTCAGACATAACTGATGTACTATATGAGTCGGTGTTAAATGCATTTAGCAGGTAATCGTATAACCCCCCCCCCCCCCCCCCCCATCACCACTCATCCCAAAGTTATGTAAGGTCTTTGAAATCTACTGTTTACATGATTGAGGTAATCTCCACTAATTCTTAATGGGCACAATTATGTATTGCTTTTATGAAGCTCTAAAATAATATTTTAAGTATAGATATTGTTTTTACAATCTTATAGTGTTATTGTAACTTTGATTAATTTCTGCTGCGATCAATATTTGCTGTAATTATATATATATATATATATATATAGAGAGAGAGAGAGAGAGAGAGAGAGAGAGAGAGAGAAAGAGATAGATATATAGATCTCTCTCTCTCTCTCTCTCTCTCTATATATATATATATATATATATAGATATAGATATATATATATATATATATATATATAGATATAGATAGATAGATAGATAGATAGATAGATAGATAGATAGATAGATACAGAAATATATATATAGATATATAGCTATATGTATATCTATCTATCTATCTATCTATCTATCTATCTATCTATCTATCTATCTATCTATCTATCTATCTATCTATCTATCTATCTATCTATCTATATATATATATATATATATATATATATATATATATATGTATATATATATATATATATATATATATATATATATATATATATATATATGAGTACCTACCCATAGACAAATTTCAATAATAAGAGATGTGATCTATCTACATACAGATAACATTTATATACTATAAATGTACTATGTAACATAGATATATTACTATATGATATATTATATATTTTATCATATATATATATATATATATATATATATATATATATATATATATATGTGTGTATATATATGTATATATATGGATATGGAGATATCACGTTTCTCTTTATGTAAAGTTGTCACTGGGTAGGTACTCTTAATAATTGTAAATATAGATGGCTATGTAAGCAGTTACTTTTATTAATGTACATAAATGTGTATTTTCTGCATGTTAAGAATTGTCTATAGTAGTTTTCCCCATATATAAAACTAGATCAATTGTCCATGCTTGGTACCTTGCCATTTTAACTTCCAAACCACAAAAAGAGCATAGTAACTAGCATCTTGTACCTGAGTCAATAAAAGCCTCCAAGCCTTGTGTGGCCCTAACCCCTCTGGCCTTAAATTTCACACTCTAATGGGGCAGTTTGTGCAGTCTATCTTTGAACAATATACAGTAGACAGGACAAAACAGGACAATGAGAAAGGCTGGTAGTAGTGGATGTAAGAGGCGTGCATATTAACAAGTCTCAATGAAAGAGACCCATGGGGGACACACAGAAAGATAGTGATTTTTTTTTTCTTCCTCTTCTATTCTTTCCTGGGCTGGCTATTGAATAGGTTTATCAGTAGCAGTGCATCCCAGAGACAGGGAGAACCGTCCTAGAAGGTTTTGTTGTGCCTGTCAGTTGTTTCCATTGTGATCCAACTTGTACACGCTGTATTCCATATGGACAGCTGGGATGAGGGAGGGCAAAAAAAAAAAAAGAGACTTTCACAAAACCCAAATTGTGTCCAGCATTCAAAACCAGCATTGTTGTCTGTGAAAGGAAGACGAATTAAAAATTCGTGCTATATTTATTCGTGTGGAAGGAGAAAGGCATAACAACCCCCCTTTTTTTTTCCATGTCCTCTGACAAGATTACTTGTCATTCCACAGGAAATTGGGAAAAGCCTTAGCTAGGGCTCAGGACTATAAAATAAAAAATAAAAAAAATGACACTTTAAGCAGACATCCTAATTACACTTCCGCTGCTAGATTTAAATGAAAAAAAAAAGTGCCCCCATCTAAACCCAGGAAATGATTTCATAGAAGTATTTATTAGTGTGCATTATAAAATTCCAGTGGTGAAATTCTATTTAGATCTGACCCATTCTATCCATGTCTTCCTTTTTAGTGAGGGCACAAGTGTCGAAGACAATTTTGGACCAGCTATACCTAAGATTTCTCTGTGTAGACCCAGCTGCTGGCACCTGTAATCGCTTTAGTCTGTTACATATTAACAAAGTGCTGGGAAAATCGATAGAATGCTACAATAATGGACAAGAAAAGAACTGATTCTGCTTGTTTCACACACATAGGACTAGAGAGAGAGAGAGTGAGAGAGAAAAAAAAGGAAAAGAAAACAAAATCTGTGGACATCATAATTAATTGAATATGTACACTGACTGCTGGACACAATAATGCCTTTTGTGAATCAACTGTCTCAATGTTGCAATTTTTTTTCGTCCTTCAAAGTACAGGGATCGATGGGAATTGGAATGTATTATGTCAAGAACTTAAAAAAAAAAAATCACGATTTTTATATTCATTTTTTTTTATTTTGCGTGTTAAATTTTTAATTTGCATTTTGATGTATTTTTGTTCTTTTTTTCTTTCTCTTCTTGTTTTTTTTTTTTTTTTGGTTATTCAAGTAAATTATTCCAAAATGTCTGTTGAACATCCGCTGGGTCTAGTGGCTTTGTGGATCGGTAACTAGCTTTCCTTAAGTTGATTAGGAGGTATTTAAGCTTACACCGACAGAAGGAAATTGGAACTTGGTTTTGTAAGGCCAATAAGCTAATGCTTTTATGGGGGGGATTGGCCTTGAAATTAGATATGCAGTAGTCAGGTGTTGGGTTTTAAAGGCAACTCTAGAGGGAAGTGAATGGACCTTTTAGGCTTTGCAGAGATCAGAGGTAGGTCGTTAAAATGAGCATGATGATGTTGACTACCTATTGACTACCTATTGACTATTGGGCTTATGGAGCAAACCTTAGACTGGCTCTTGGCTTCTGCTGGAGAGCCTGGTCATTGAGGAGCTAATCCAATATTTACAGAAGTACAATGACATTTCTCTGTTGCATGTATGAGGGACAATTACTGAATGATTGCTTGAAGTGGTAAAACAAAAAGCTTGTTATTAGGGAAGGGTGGGGGTTGAAAATAAAGTGCAAAACCCCACTAGTAGCATCATCTTTAACCTTTTTGACTGTCAGAGGAAGCATATTTAGAAAAAATAGTTTATAGAGATGCCTGGGCTTCTAGTTCCTCCATATGTTTAGTGAGCCAATGGCGATTGCTGTGGAACTATAAGTACCAGCAAGCCCAGTCGGCCTGTGGATATCCATGCTGAGATTTGTAGTTCACCATCTCTTCAGATCCCAAGTTCCAATAGGCTCCAGGAATGCACAATAGTGTGTGTTGGCTGTTGCAGCCAGGAAATATGCACTTGTGACTTCATAAGAGCAGACACTGTGACACTTCTATATATCATCTCTCTGTTCCTCAGTGCACATCCAAATGTAGCCTCATCTCCAAAACGGCACTTCAGCCCTCGCTATCTCTGATAGGAAGCAATCTAGTTTTATTGCTTTTTAAGGCTTTGTTTTGGGTCAACATTATTAATAAGATAGCGAGATGTAATCAGGCTGGCCGATAGGAAAGCAGAAGCTATTTTAAATTGAATTTCACCTTTTCCCCACCAGGGGTCAGCAGAGCTCTTTACTTGAATATTTTCTAGGATGCCCTGTCCTTGAGATAAATGGTTTAATTTTTCGCTGGATATATATTTGTTTAAAGAAAATCACCTTTTATACCGGCTGTACTAACAACAGAGTGAAAATATGAGAGGCTGCATTCCTTGTCTATGACAGTTATACTTGTCTCTCCAGTGGCAATTCCTTCCCCATGGTATAAAGCTAAAGGGACCTGGACTATACATGGGATGGATACTAACAGGTTACATATAACCACAAACAAAATGTACATATATATATATATATAACTTGAGCACTGGAGCCAGTTTGGTGACAAGAGCAATCATCCACTCTATGCTCTTGAATTGTTTGTGGGAAGCTTGAGCACCCAGAACCCTACTAGACATGGGAATATAGGTATATAGGTATATATATATATATATATATATATATATATATATATATATATATTTTTTTTTTTTTTTTAAACTAAACACAGGCACTGGTGCTGTGGTGTGTGTGTGTATATATATATATATATATATATATATATTTATATTTATATGTATATGCTTTTTCTCTGTCTTTCTTTCTTTCTTTCTTTTTTTCTTTCTTTCTTTCTTTCTTTCTTTCTTTCTTTCTTTCTTTCTTTCTTTCTTTCTTTCTTTCTTTCTTTCTTTCTTTCTTTCTTTCTCTTCTTTTTACACAGGCACTGATGCTGTATATATATATTAATACAGATACAGCATCAGTGCCTTTTATATATTAAAAAAATGCTATATATATATATATATATATATATATATATATATATATATATATATAGTATTTTTTTAATTCTATATATTCATAACAACTAATAATTAGTATAACCGGCAAATACAAGGCAACCATGTTCTCCTGTGTCTCCTCTGCCTGTCTGCTGTAAAGAAAAAACTATTTTTAATTTATATGCTGCCCTAATTTTACAATAAAACATGCGTTCTTCGTTCTATAGTCACACAATCATACCTCATTACCCACAAATGTACACATATAAACAGACATGCCGTTAATAATAATAAGGTACCTATTAGTCATTTACCAAATATAAAGATATTTATAGTTAAATGACTAAATAAATGCTTCAAGCCTTTTCAGTTCTACGTCATCACTTAACAAGCCACTGGAAGATGTGACAATGAATTTAAAGCATTTCCACCACATTGACAATGAATTGTATGGACCTCTTATTTTATATATAGTATTGCATGTTTGTATTCTTAGTGAAGTCAGCCTTGATTTATTAGGTATATTTGATATAATGTGTGTAAGTGTGTGCATATAGTGCAGCCGTTTGGTGCAAGCAAATAAAATAACTGTAATGTGAAGTAGACTTTGACCTGTCATATAGTTTGCACCATCAACTCATCATTTCTGTATATCCATATATAAAAAAAACAAAAAAAACCTACATGGAAATAATGGATAGGATTCTGTATAAGCAGGATTCTCTGTTCACTGAACACAGTAAAATATTTTTATTTATTACTTCATTTTGGTGGTGGTCTCAGGCATCCAAGGCTTGGGGGAGGTTGTATTTAATAAAGAGGAAAAAAAACATTTATTTTTTTATTTGGCAATGTGTTATTGATAGGTTCAGCTACATGATTTATGTATCAGTCTCTACCTTTTAGGTTTGCTGGGGGATCAGTGCTGTTGTATTCTCTTTCTTGTCTCTAGACTCCATTTTTGCTCCCTTTGTAGGGATTACATTTATGAAGTACACAGCAAATTGGCCTTTCCAGGGCGGCCATTGGAAGCGCAGATAGCCTGAACAAATGAGGAGTAGGGAGAGGCGGCCTCAGGGGGTCGCAGTAGGATAAGAAATGCAGGTTAGAGAGATAATTTATGTTTCTAACAATATCTACAGAGGAATGGGTCTATGAATGCAGCTTGCGAGAGGGAGGGGATGCTGCAGTGTGTATTGCATCCCCCAGGTGGCGCTTGCAGCTAATGGACCTTCTGATGTGCTGCTCTAATCAGCTTAGAGGGAATTGAAGTTAGCTCTGTGTCCATGCTAAGTAATTTCTGTATTAATACAAATATCCAATGTTGAGTTCCTTACACACATCAATCTGATTGTGCAATCTCCTTTAGATCTACCAACAATTATGTACTGCAAGGGCTTGCCTAATTGAATAGATTGGGTAGGTTATCATATTAAATAGTAAATAGTTTATATAAAGTTTATAGTACAAAATGCAGTGCATGGTAGCCAATCAGCCTCTAACTTCAGCTTTTTCAAATAAGCTTTGACAAAATGACCTGGAAGCTGATTGGTTTATATGCAGAGCTGCAGCAGATTTTGCACACGCAGTTTTAGTAAATCCACCCCATAGCATGTCTTTTCTGCATAAATACCCTGCCTGTTTACAATATTTTATTTTTTGCCTTTAGTTCATCTTTAAAGTGGTTGTAAATCCTTACATATACACAGTGAAGTGACCAGGCTCAGGTGATATGCAGAGATAAGACAAATCCTCCTACATAAGTTGTACTTGTTTATCTGCAGTTCTCTCTTCTCTACAGCCTTTTAAAGTGCAGAATTTATAAAGTTTGTCTGAGTTGTCTGTAAAAAGGGGGCAGAGGGCTGACACTCTGCAGAGCTCAGTGAGGAGAGCTCTGACATCCCATTGGAGGGAAGGAGCACATCCCCCCTTCACAAAGCACACAGGAACAGAGGCTGTCAATCAGCTGGAGGTGCCCCCCCTGTCAACTTTTTTCTCTTGGTGTCAGGAACGCTGATAGCAGAGGAACAAGGCAGCAGGCAGGATATATACATAGTGCTCTTAATTGAGACAAGTACACATTACCACTTCAGCCCCGGAAGGTTTACCCCCCTTTATGACCAGGCCATTTTTTGCGATATGGCATAGCGTTATTTTACCTGACAATTGCGCAGTCGTGCGATGCTGTACCCAAATGAAATAGTTCCCCCCACAAATAGAGCTTGTTTTGGTGGTATTTGATCACCTCTGTGGTTTTTATTTTTTGCACTATAAACAAAAAAAGACCAACAATTTTGAAAAAAAAAAAAAAAACATTATTTTTTACTATATGCTATAAAACATACCCAATAAAAAAATGTAAAAATCGAATTTATTCAGTAATTTAGGGCAATATGTATTCTGCTACATATTTTTGTTAAAAAAAAAATCCCAATAAGCGTATATTGATTGGTTTGCTCAAAAGTTATCGCGTCTAAAAACTATGGGATATTGTTATGTAATTTTTTTATTGTACTACTAATGGCGGCAATCAGCGATTTTTAACGGGACTGCGACATTGCGGCGGACAAATCGGACATTAACTTACACTTTTACACTTTTTTGGGGACTAGTGACACTAATACAGTGATCAGTGCTAAAAAAAATGCACTTTCACTATACTAATGACACTGGCAGGGAAGGGGTTACCATCAGGGGCGACCAAAGGGTTAGGTGTGTTCCTAGGGGGTGCTTTCTAGCTGTGTGGGGGTGGCTTAACTGGGGAAGACAGAGATCCTCCATCTTCCTCCTGGTTCTGCTTCTCCTGTGAACGATCGGTGGCTCCTGGCAGACATTGTGTCTGCCAGACCTGCTGATTGGCTCCCACTGTGCGCGCCCCCCCCCAGACCCTGTATAGGAAATCACGTAAGGGTACGTGATTTCACGCAGGAGGGCCATATTTTCACTAATTGGTGACCTGCCCAATTCTGTCAACACCACATCCCAATGGGAAATCACAAATGGAAAACATTATGGGACTTTTTAGATGTTGATCTCCCTCTTAAGTGCTACTAAAAGTACACATACATTACGTAAAAAATCTTGCTTTATTCAATACAAACATGAAGTAAAAAGGCTCCATTTGTTTTAGACGTGACATGAAATTAAAATCAATTTTGATGTTGCAAATGACAACAAAATAACCCAAATTAGCACCACCCTCAAACTATGGATTTCCTCCCCCTCCACAACAGCTGCATAGCACGATAGCCAGTAGGTGCAGAGGTCGGGACTCCTCCCAACGCGTTTCGCCTTATGGCTTCTTCAGGGGGGTTTACAAAGAGGGTTCAGAAAAAAGATAAACTAATACAAGGTATATATATATATATATATATACAAGGCATATTTCTTTTTGACAGGTATATATTATTATATTTAGATTTCACAAAAACTTACAATTATGAAGTAGATTCTATTGCAACTTTGGAGGAGATCGCATATGTTCGCATAACCAAGGTTAAATAGTCACTGGTAGCCAAATAACGTCAAAGGGGTTGGGTAGGTATCAACCCAAGGGAAAGGGGGGACCCATTCCTAAGACTTCCAATAAGGGTAGAAGGTGAAGAGGAAGAAGAAACCAACAACTCTCCTTCCACTACAGTGAGATATTCAATGAAAACAGGAGAGAGGGCAGAAATAAGTATGTATTGATTGGTTTGCACAAAAGTTATAGCATCTACAATCTATGGTAAATTTTTATGAATTTTTTTTTTTTTTTTTTACATGGCGGCAATTTGCGTTTTTTAGTGGGACTGCGATATTGGCAGACAAATCGGAAACTAACTTATACGTTTACACTTTTTTGGGGACCAGTGACACTAATACAGTGATCAGTGCTAAAAAAAATGCACTGTCATTGTATCAATGACACTGGCAGGGAAGGGGTTAACATCAGGGGCGACCAAAGGGTTAGGTTTGTTCCTAGGGGGTGCTTTCTAACTGTATTGGGGTTGACTTAACTGGGGAAGGCAGAGATTCTTTTTTCTAGAAGAAACACAAGTTCTCAATCTTCCTCCCCATTCTGCTTCTCGTGTGGACGATCGGTGGGTCCTGGCGGACATTGCGTCCACCGGACCTGCTGATAGGCTCCTGCTGTGTTTGAACATGCGAACGCCCCCCTACCCCAGACCCTGTACATAAAATCACATACAGGTACGTTATTTCGCGCAGGAGGGCCACCCTGCTACAGTATTTTTGTAAATTGGTGACCTGGCCAATTCTGTCAACACCACATCCCAAATCTAAACACAAATGGAAAAAAATATGGGACTTTGTAGATGTTGATCTCCCCTTTTAGTGCTACTAAAAGTACACATACATTACGTAAACATTCTTGCTTTATTCAATACAAACATGAAGTAAAAAGGCTCCAATCATTGGAGACATGACATGAAATTAAAATTAATTTTGATATTGCACATCACAACAAAATAACCCATATTAGAAACCACCCTCAAACTATGGAGTTCCTCCCCCTCCACAACAGCTGCATAGCGTGATAGCAAGTAGGTGCAGAGTTACGGGACTCCTCCCAATGCGTTTCGCCTTTTGGCTTCTTCAGGGGTGTTTACAAACAGGGTTCAGTTGGGTTACTACAAACACAAAAGAAAAAAAGATAAACTAATACAAGGTATATTTCTTTTTGACAGGTATATATTATTACATTTAGATTTCACAAAAATGTACAATTATGAAATAGATTCTATTGCAACTTTGGAGGATTAAAGCATACGTTCGCATCGGCCAGGTTAAATAGCCACTGGTAGCCAAATAACGTCAAAGGGGTTGGGTAGGTATCAACCCAAGGAAAAGGGGGGACCCATTCCTAAGACATCCAATAAGGGTAGGAGGTGAAGAGGAAGAAGAAACCAACAACTCTCCTTCCACTACAGTGAGATATTCAATGAAAACAGAAGAGAGGGGAGAAATAAGTGTATATTGATTGGTTTGTGCAAAAAAAAAAGATATAGTGTCTCCAATCTATGATAAAATTTTATGAAATATTTTTTTTATTTTACTAGTAATGGCAGCAATCAGCGATTTTAAATGGGACTGCGACATTGCTGCGGACAAATCGGACACTAACTTTTTTGGGGACCAGTGACACTAATACAATGATCAGTGCTAAAAAAATGTTCTGTCATTGTACTAATGACACTGGCAAGGAAAGGGTTTACATCAGGGGCAACCAAAGTGTTAGGTGTGTTCCTAGGGGGTGCTTCTAAATTTATGGGGGGTGGCTTAACTTGGGAAGACAGAGATTCTTGTTTCTAGAAGAAACACAAGTTCTCCATCTTCCTCCTCATTCTGCTTCTCCTGTGAACGATTGGTGTGTTCACAATGACCTGCTGTGTTTGGACATGCGTGCGCCATCCCCCAGACCCTGTACATAAAATCGCGTACATCAACCAATTATCGGCAAAGCCAATATATATCGAGGGCTGATATGCACTTTTCCAGATATATCGGAATCAGCCCCGGTGGTTACCGATATTGCCGATATTTCGGAAAGTGCTTGTACCAGAGTGATGCCTGCAGCTAGAGGCATCACCCCGGTACTGTCGTCCATAGCCGACGGTCGGCTGTCTTGTAATGACAACCGATGCGGCTGAGACGCCGATTGGCTGTCATTACAAGGAGCAAGAGGGGACGTCCCCCCCTCCCGCCTCCTTCCGCGGCTCACCTGGGTCTCCCGTCCCACCGGGGGAATCCGGCAACCAGCCTGCACGGCCGCCGAAGTCCCAATGAAAGCCGCATTCGGCTCTGATCGGGTCTCCATGCAAAAACCCGGAAGTGATGTCATGAGTGACATCACTTCCGGGTACTGTCTGGTGCCATATTCAAATGACAGCATTCAAAACAGCCAAACTTGGCGTTTTGAATGCTTTTAAGTACAGAGGAGGGGTTTGGGGTATTTTGGACCCCCAGATCCCTCAACAAAAGTACTTGTCCAAAAAAAAGTAAAAAAAAAAAAACATTTTAAAGGTACAAAAATATCGGCCAATATCGGCCAATACCGATATGCATTGGCCAAAATATCAGTATCGGTATCCGTATCAGCAACTAAAAACCGATATCGGTCGATCACTAGTACAGGTACATTATTTCACGCAGGAGGGCCACCCTACCACAATATTTTCGTAAATTGGTGACCTGGCCAATTCTGTCAACACCACATCCCAAATCTAAACACAAAGGGAAAAAAAATACGGGACTTTGTAGGTGTGGATCTCCCCTTTTAGTGCTACTAAAAATACACATACATTACGTAAAAATTCTTGCTTTCATTGGAGACGTGACATGGAATTAAAATTAATTTTGATATTGCTCATCACAACAAAATAACCCATATTAGCACCACCCTCAAACTATGGAGTTCCACCGGACCCGCTGACTGGCTCCCGTTGTGTTTGGACATGCGCCCCCCCCCCCCAGACCCTTTCACGAAATCACATACAGGTACGTGATTTCTCGCAGGAGGGCCTCCTTACCACAGTATTTCTGCGTGCGGCGGTCCATAAGAGGTTAAAAAATATATATACATTTAACAGTGTATTATTGCTTACAGAGCTGCATTCATTTGTAGTTTATATATATGTCTAGAGTTCAAATTATGCCTTAGAGCCATTTCGCTGTAAAGCAAATCACATGTGAGGAAATTAAACAGTCTTGTGACGTACTCTGGGACACCATGGAAATATTTTGTCTTTACTTTTTAGGTACATGCTGTCTTTGCTGAATTTCAACAGTGATAATTTACCATTTTTCAAGCATTTTATTCAAATCCTGCTGCAGAAAACTGCAGAAAAGTCACAGTGGATCCAGGTGCCCCCAGCTATGTTCTGTGCTTTGACGCCGCAGATAATAATATAACATAGCTGCAGTAAAGGCAAATTGTGCCTTACACTATAGTGCGACCACAGAATTTTCTATTATCTCTTTAAGCGGGGCAAACTTTTTGATTTTGTCTCTATTTGTAAAACCTAGAAGGCTATTAATATATAAATTAGTTGTTTTCCTAAACCAGATATCCAGAAAGATTTTTTTCATGCCCTTTCATACTTATGCGACCTAAAAGTCGTGCCTTTTTACCACGATTTTGCTGCAATTTTGACTGGACTTGAAGCAATGCCTATGTCTATAGACCTCATAACGCAATAAAATCGCGCCAAAGTAGTGCAGGGACTACTTTAAAGTCGTTGCAACTTGAAGTCGCACAGATATGAATGGTACTCATTAGAAAACATGGAGTAAGACTTGTCATGAGACTTTGCAGTCCCAAGTCGCAGGACAAGCCGCACAAGTGTGAAAGGGGCCTTAGGGTTGATTCACATAATTTTGCTGCTGTCAAAAACAAGATTTTTGAGTTACCCTAAAATCATTTTCTTGGAGTTCATTAGGGACACAGGGTCAGACACAACTGGGTTATACTGTTGCCTACAATAAAATTGGATGCTGGAAAACAAAAAAGCTGTTAGCTAGCTAGTAATAATCCCTCCCTTTCTCAATTTGCATCAGCTTGTGCAAAAGCAGTAGAAGTAGTTAGCATATGACAGAAGGGGGTGGTCCTATGTCCATTAAATCTAAGAAAAGGATTTACCATAAGTCAAAAACATTTGTTTTCTTTATCGTTCATTAGGGCCCCTTTCACATTTATGCGACCTAAAAGTCGCGCAATTTTACTGCAATTTTTTTGACACGATTTTACCGCAATTTTGACGCGATTTTGACTGGACTTGAAACAATACCTATGTCTATGGACCTCAAAACTCATTAAAATAATCCCAAAGTAGTGCAGGGACAACGGTACTCATTGGAAATCATGGAGTGCGACTAACCATGCGACTCTACAGTCCCAAGTCCTAGGACAAGTCGCAGAAGTGTGAAAGGGGCTTAAAGCAGAACTGTACCCAAAGCAACTTGACACATAATGATGTTCTTTAGCAAAGAACATACATTCCACATTAATAATTATGCCAATGAATTGTCCCCAGTATTGCTCCTGTGTCTGTTTGCTGGAGGCTCTGCTCCTATTTTCGTCACAGTGCCTAGAATATAGGACAACTGAGGCTGTGCAGAGCAGAATGCATTACTGGATTGTAAACAGTGAAGAACAGAGGAAAAAAGAAGAATGCCTAGGGGATAAAGTCTCCCATTTGTTCACGTAGGACTTTAAGGGATGTGTAATTGTCAAAGAGGCAAAACATGAACTAATTGTATTAAAATCAGATTAACTTTAATACAAATTCATACAATTGTAGTTTTCATCCAAACATGACCACATAAACTTTAAAAATATTCCACTATACAAGTAGGGCAGAATATTATAGTAAAAAAGTTGATTGATGGAACTTTATGATGATCAGTTCCGACGCGTTTTGCAGACTTGATCTCCTTCTTCAGGGAATTTGAGCTCCATCTAAAAAGTCATAATTTTATAAAAAGATAATTATTTTTCCACAGTTTTAACATGATGCAATAAAGGGACAATACAAAGCAAAAAACACATATTCACACCAACTGTAAAAGTACATTGGAACTAGTAAGTTGCAGCTCAAGGTGGAACACCACAGTAGAGGGTCATCTATACCCCAATCGATAGGTAAGGGGCAATCTGCCGGACACTGGACCATTCGAGAGGGAAGGTCCACTCTGCAATATTTTGTCACAGAAACTAAAGTATTAAGAGAACCAAGTAAAAATAAATGTAATGGCATGCTAAAAAAGCACCTGGTCTGCCTGGATTGATGCGGTAGGGGTGCCAATGTCACCCGTTCTACAATGATAGAAACAGGAATTCCTTTTTTTGTTTATTAATTAATTTTTTTTTTTTTTTCCTTTCCCTCGAATCTTGTTCTGTTGATATTCCCGTCCCCTCTTCCCCCAAATTAACTAAATTTTTTCTTTTTTTTTTTTTTTTTCTGTGTGTGTTTGTTACATAGTTACATAGTAGGTGAGGTTGAATAAAGACAATAGTCCATCCAGTTCAACCTGTGTAGGCATGTGTGGCTGTAATCATCTCCCATACCCCTGAATGTTCTGATCCTTGAGATGTAAGTCTAAGAGTCTTTTGAAAGCCACCATACTACCCGCAGAAACCACCTCTTGTGGTAGAGAATTCCACAATCTTGTTGCCCTAACAGTAAAGAACCCCCCGCGTTGCCTGAGGTTAAAACGCTTCTCCTCTAATCGCATTGTATGCCCTCGAGTCCTCATGCAATCCCTTCGAATGAACAGCTTTTTTTCTAAGCTGGGATCCCCATTAAGATATTTATAAATTGCTATCATGTCCCCCCTCAGACGTCTCTTCTCCAGGGAGAATAAATCGAGCGATTGTAGACGCTCTTCATAGTCAAGGTCCTCCAATCCCCTAATTAGTTTAGTTGCCCTTCTCTGGACTCTCTCCAGCTCCAACACATCCCTCCTGAGGACTGGCGACCAGAACTGGACGGAATACTCCAGATGCGGTCGGACCAGAGTTTTATAAAGTGGAAGGATTATAGTCTTATCTCTGGAATGCATCCCTTTCTTTATGCATGCTAATATTCTGTTGGCTTTGGAAGCTGCCGCTTGACATTGCATGCTGTTTCCTAATCTATCATCAACCAATACTCCCAGATCCTTCTCCATTTTTGATTCCCCCAAGGGCTCCCCTCCTAACGTGTATTGTGATTTTATGTTTTTAGTCCCCAAGTGCAAAACCTTACACTTCTCCACGTTAAACCTCATTTGCCATGTCGTTGCCCACTCTGTTATTTTGTCCAGGTCATTCTGCAGGATATCTGCTTCATGTTGTGAAGTTATTGCCCTGCCCAATTTTGTGTCATCTGCAAAAACTGATATCGAACTACTGATCCCGACCTCAATGTTGTTTATGAATAAATTGAACAAGGTTGGTCCCAGGACTGAGCCTTGGGGGACCCCGCTTACCACCTCAGACCAGTCTGAGTATGCGCTGTTTATTACTACCCTTTGGACCCGCCTTTTTAGCCAGTTCCGTATCCAAGAGCAAACCCTGCTATCGATACCTGCAGACCTTATTTTATAAATTAAGCGCTTGTGGGGAACTGTATCAAACGCCTTAGCGAAATCCAAGTACACCACATCCACTGGTCTCCCCCTATCTAGCTCACAGCTCACCTCCTCGTAGAATGTAAGGAGATTGGTTTGACAAGAACGCCCATTTGTAAACCCGTGCTGATTACTGCTGATGATGTTGTTGTCCTTAGCAAACTCTACAATATAGTCCCTTATCATCCCCTCCAGAAGTTTACATACTACTGATGTCAAACTGACAGGCCTATAATTTCCCGGGATATGCCTCTGGCCCTTTTTGAATATTGGAATCACGTTAGCTTTCTTCCAATCCCCTGGTACATCTCCTGTCCTAATACTGTCAGCAAAGATCAGGAACAGTGGTCTCGATATAACTTTACTGAGTTCCTTGAGTACTCTCGGATGTATGCCATCCGGTCCTGGCGATTTGTTTGTGTTAAGTTTATCCAGCCTTTCCCTGATTTCCCCCTCTGTTAGCCATGGTGGCAAGTCCTGTTTATTACTACTAACCATACAGTCATGGTCAGTGTACCCCTCCTTTTCCTGTGTAAAGACTGACGAGAAAAAAGCATTTAGCACGGTTGCTTTTTCAGTGTCCTCTGTAACCATCCTCCCATCATTGTTAATTATGTGTGCAATATGCTCTGCCTTAGTTTTTTTGCTGTTGATATATTTAAAGAATTTCTTTGGGTTTTTTTTACTATCCTCCGCTATTTGTCTCTCAAAGTTGATTTTAGCCATCTTGATTTCTTGTTTACTTTTCTTATTTGCCTCCTTGTATTGCTCGAAAGCCGATACTGTGCCCTCTGATTTATACTTCTTGAAGGCCAATTTTTTCCCCCTAATAAGTTTTATGACGCTACAGTTTAGCCAGCCAGGTTTGGCTTTGTCTCTTCTAAATTTATTTCCCATAGGAATGCACTGCAAGATGCCTTTGCCTAATATGTTCCTAAAGCATTCCCATTTTTCCTCTGTGTTCAGGGATCCCAGGGTTTGGTCCCAGTTTACCTTTTCCATCATTGAGTACAATTTTGGAAAGTTTGCCCTTCTGAAGTTTAGGGTTCTTATGTTCCCCACTTGTCTTGTTATGTTGTTATTTACACTAAATGTGATCATCCTGTGATCGCTAGAGCCCAGGTTGTCCTGGACTCCTACCTCCGAGATTATGTCTGGGTCATTAGTGAGCAATAGATCCAGGACTGCGTTTTCTCTGGTGGGGGAATCCACCAACTGTGACATGTAATTATCCAGTAAGGTTTCCGTGAATAGGCGGGCCTTCTGTGAGTGTGCAGTCCCCTCTTCCCAGTCAATGTCGGGGTAATTGAAGTCCCCCAATACGATGACTGATCCCAATTTTGCCACTTTACCCATTAGTGCTAAAAATTCCAGCTCTACCTCCTCCCCTTGGTTAGGTGGCCTATAGCAAACCCCCACAATTACTTTCCCCTTTTCTCCTTCCCTATGGAGTTCAACCCACACAGATTCTAAATCCATGCTCATCCCATCCGTAATGTCACTCCTTTCTGTCACCTTTATATTGTTCTTGACATAGAGACATACCCCTCCCCCTCTTTTTCCTACCCTGTCCTTCCGGTACACCGAATACCCTTGGATATTGGCCAGCCAGTCATGTGAGGGGTCGAACCAAGTCTCTGTTATTCCCACAAGGTCTATGTCCTCCTCATGTACTAACATTTCCAACTCATCCATTTTATTAGCTAGGCTCCTGGCATTAGCATATACCCCTCTTAGTTTTAAGGAAGTTAAGCGCAATTGGCGGTTATGTTTATTCCTGTTTGGTCTGAGGTTCTCCCGCACAGACCCGCCAATTGACCTTGTGGACCTACTGTCGCTGCTGACACTACAGCTGCCTTCAGTCCTCTGCTTCCTCCTGACTGACTCTACTTCTGAGCCCTCCCCCCCGTCTCCTAGTTTAAAAGCCCCTCCAACTTGGTGGCCATCTTTCTCCCCAAAAGAGCTGTACCGTCCCCATTAAGGTGCAGCCCATCCTTACTAAAGAGCCGGTAGCCGACTGAGAAGTCAGCCCAGTTCTCCAGGAACCCAAACCCCTCCTTCCTACACCAATTCCTCAGCCACTTGTTAAGTTCCCTAATCTCCTTCTGCCTCTCCTGTGTGGCTCGAGGTACAGGCAGTATTTCAGAGAAAACCACCTTGGAGGTCCTTTTCCTCAATCTATTACCTAAGTCCCTGAAATCGTTCTTAAGGATCCTCCACCTACCTTTAACTTTGTCATTAGTGCCCACATGCACCATGACCGCTGGGTATGTATGGATAATTATGGATTATGGATATACATACATACACCGCTTATGTATGGATAATTCTTATGCAGAGTAATATACTGTAGTTGTAATTACTTGTTTTGTTTATATGTTTAATAATAAAAGAAAAATTAATTTGTAAAAAAAAAAAAGCACCCACATATATGTATATACATATATATATATATATATATATATATATATATATATATATATATATATATATATATATCCACATAGGGGAGAGGGGTCCTATACTAGACAAACTCAACATGACGCTTCCCATCCTCACCTCCCACATACAAGCCAATCAAATCAAAATAGACACAATAACAGACAAACAACAGGAATACAATGACAGCCAAAGCCCCCACACAACTTCATTGAGCCAGAGAGATCCCAATGATCCCATGCACAACCAACAGCCCTAGAATCAAACATAAAGGTCTCCCAAAGAAAACAACTACATCCAGGGGCCGCCAAACCAACCACATATGACTCAAACACACAATATCCATTCCACACAGCCCTAACAGGGCACCAGCCAACACTCATAAATCATCCACCCTCACCCACACACATCAACACATACATGCACATACCTCATGGAAACCACAACGGCGCCCATCCCAATTCTTCACATTATATATGGGATGTGGATGTCTATTGTCATTTCCTTAGCTGATATTATTTACTTACTATGGATTGTAAACAGTAAAGGTGATTATTTTTAATGTTTCACATAGCTATACCTGCAAATTGGGCCACCACTGGGTTAGAAAACGTTCTGAGATAACTGGGTAATGCAGTCTTACTGAGGAGTGGGCAACACAGTAAAAAATAAGTTTGTAAGAGTTGGACACATATTTTAGGATTCAGAATTTTATCTGTATATTTATATTGAAGATACATACACCATTTGTTTTAGGATCCGGATACTAAGCCTTTATGATTCGGAATTTACTAGACTTTTTTATAGTCGGATTTACTTTGTCATTTTAGCAGTTTTTATATTTTCTCACAATCTTTATAGAACTGTGTACATGATAATTCCCACCATATTTTATCAAAAGAAGATTGTACTACACGTATGTGAATAGGGAACTCACTTTTTAGCCCCTTCTGAGATTGTTTCCCACCAGCGCCGACTCACTTTTGCGATTTAAAAAAAAAGTTAACAGGCCCACAAACGACAGGAAAACTGGGGGCTAGCTAAAGCTCAAAAGTTGCCTGAAGGACCTTAAATCTTAAGTGGCAGCCTTGAAAATTTGAGAATCAGATGCCTGATGCTGAAAAGTCCAAGAGGCACTTAATGATCTAGGTGAGTGCATCCTGACAGGAAAATCTCAAACCCTGTCCTTATGCCTATAGGCTTCAATGAAAAGCTGTTTACACTACCCAAAAATGGTGGAATAATAGGCAGGTTGTCCCTCACAGGGACCCTCAGGAATGACAAAAAGAAAGCCAGGTAACCTCTTAGGACAACAAGGCTGAGAAACAGACTCAAAGAGCTTGTACCACATCCAAATAATGGTGGGAAGTCTCCTTAGGATGAACTGGAACAGGAAAGAGAGATGGAATACAATATTCTGATTACAAGGTGAAAGGAGGAAACAACCCCAGGATGTAGAACAAGAAAGGATTCTCTACAAAAAAGGGCCACCAACTTAGAAACATGCCTCACAGAGGCAATGGCAATAAGAAAAGCAACCTAGTGGGTAAGTGTTTATGGGGAGTATCTCTGTAGTGGTTTTTGAAGAGCAGACAGAACCAGGTTGAGGTCCCTTGGAGTCACAGGTGGTCATACTGGTCAAACTATATGAGCCACACCCTGTACAAAGGCCTTTACCAAAGAGTGAGGGGCAAGCAGTCTTTGAAGAGAACTGGTACAGCTGAGATCTGACTTTTGACAGTACTCAAAGCCAAATATTGATTCAAACCAGACTAGAGAAAGGTCAAGATGCATCCTAGAGAGTTTTTCCTGGAAGGAAACTTCCTTGCTTTGCATCATGCAAAATACGCTTTTCAAGTGCGATTGGTAGACCTTGTGAGTGGTGGGTTTCCTACCTTGAGGAGGGTAGGAACAACAAGGTACTAGAAAGAGCCAATGCAGGACCCAGTGAACATGTCACATTCCAGTCAGTCTTTTACCCTCAGGTGGGCATACTCTCATGGGAGATTTCAGGGACATAATTTTATCTTCTGGTGTTTTATAGCCTTGGACCTGTAAAGCACTTTGCAGCTACTTTAGGTGTCTGGAGAGTGTCACTGGCAGAACACAGTGCCTGAAGTGTCACAGGTAGGCCATGTGACCTCTTCATGATTAAATCTGAGTACAACCTTCAAAGCAGCACAAGGATCAACCAATCTGGAAAGCTGCAGGCCTTCCTGGCAGCAAGGTACTGTTGGTGTGATCTATGTATTGTACATGATAGTATCATATTTAGATTGCTCGAATTGCTTGTTCTAATTGAGCTTTTTAAATCACACCCAGGCTCTTTACTGGTATTTCAAGAACATTTGGGACAGGTTCCATCAATATAGACCAGGGATCCTCAAACTACGGCCCTCCAGCTATTGCAGAACTACACATCCTATGAGGCATTGTGAAACTCTGAAATTCACAGCCATGATTAGGCATGATGGGGATTGTAGTTCCTAAACAACTGGAGGGCCATAGTTTGAAGACCCCTGATATAGACTCTTTCCTCCATAACTTGACCTATGACAATGGAGATGCTTTTGCTCTTACTGGGATTGATCTTCATCCTGAGCCAAGTGATGTTTTGATGAAGCTTTTCCAGAAGTCTCTCTTTGTAGGGGACAGTTTTTAAAAGGTTTGTCATATCATCCATATAGGCTCACATATGGTGATAACAGCTTACTAAATTTTAGTCATTATCTTCTCACCACCCATTCAGATGCTCTGATAATAGGTTCCTATGCCATAGTGAAGACCAACTGGGAAGAGGTGCACCCCCCATAATGCCCACCTCAAATGGTTGCCAAGCTGTAGTAAAGTATGTTATGAGACAAACCTGTGAGACCTTGAAGTAGTATTTTCCTAGATTTTTTGTTACTACAGGCACCTGAGAAAATTCAAAAGCAGTCTACATTATGAAATGAGGAACTGATCTATAGGGATTGGCTAAATCAAGGAACAAGACATGTAGAGCCTTTCCTTATTTTTTAGCAGTCTGGATTTGATGCCATATAATGCTATTTTATGGCACCCCAGACTTTTAGCTTAATGAATAGTTATGAACTGAACAAACAAGGAAACAAACAAATAAATCAAAACCCCACTGAAGTCAATGGGAAACAAATGTTAAAAAAAAGCAGTAAAGCACATTTTCTAGGTTAATAGCCAAGTGATTGTCAACCATATGGCATAAGGGGCTTATGCCTTGGGAAACATGTACCAAATCAAAGAAACAAAAGTATTACATTTTGTAGAGAGCAGTGCTTTTAGTATTTCTTAAAGTGAAACATTAAAAATGCAAAATTCCATTAAATAACATGCCTGGGCGCAACTTTGCAATGCATACAACCCACTTCACAAAACTTTACCTTTACAAAGCAAAAAGTGTGTTTAAATTATTGGCAAATGAAAGCTTCCAGCCACTTCATTCTGTTTGTAGGCAGAACAGCCCACAATTTCCTCATTTATCCCAGACCCTTATCTTAGGTAAGGATATAGATGTTAACGAGGTACCCCCTACACAAAGAAATGGCATGGAGCTCCCTCCCAATTCATTCACTGCAGGCCCATTAGTTCTGGCATGGGTTTTAAGAGAGAACCTCATCCAAAATAAAAAAATAGGGTGCACCCTAAAATCCATACCAGACCCTTACTTGAACGTGCAACCTGGCATACTTGAAACATACCAGGTCTACTGCTTTGAACATGGGGGGATATTTGTTGATGGGAACAATAACCTCTTCCTCACAACCCTAACTTGGTTGTTGTGGGGGTCGTCAGGCAGTGTACATATTATAATCTGCAACCCCCTTTAACAATAAGGGGGCACCCAGATACTGCCCAATTGTATACCATTTGCTTCCTGCAATCCATCTGCCCTTAGCTCAGGTATATGCAGGCAGAAGGATGTGCTTACCTGAGAAAGCCTCTCCTCCAAATGAAAACAAAAATGCCATGAAGACTCATAGGATGTATAACATCATTCTTGCCTATGCCAGAATCCACGGAACAACTGCAGAAATAAAAAAAAAAGTTTGAACTGGGTCTAAATGCAGAACATTTTTTACCTTAATGCATTCTATGCTTTCAGGTAAAAAACGTTCTGGATGCAGCATCCCCCCAGCCCCTCTTATACTTACCTGAGCCCCATCTCGATCCAGGGATGTGCATGACAGCAGTGGCTCTCCTGGGTCTTTCTTTCCCCATTGGCTCACACAGCAATTGGAGCCATTGGCTGCTGCTGCTGTAAATCACAGCTAGTGAGCCGTTGAGGAGAGAGCAGGGGGCAGGGCCAAGCAGCACTTAGTGTGTCAATGTCCATTCACAGGAGCACAGTTCAGGAGGGAGCCTGCTCAAGTGCCCCAATAGTTAGAGACACTTAGTGGAGGCACTTGGCAGGGCGGAGGCGCCAGGACCACTGAGGGGGGGGGGGCAAAAGAGGATGATTGGGGCTGCTCTGTGCAAAAGCATTGCACAGAGCAAGTAGATATAACATGTTTTATTTTATTTTTTTTAATTACAACATTTAGAATCACTTTAAAACAAGCAAATATACTTTCCTATCTACTTACTAAGGCTCGCAGCATAAGAATTAAAAATAGTATTGATTGACAGAGGTTAGTTTTGCTTTCATTTAAAAAAAATGTCTATGATGTACACTGATCATCAATAACATTGTCCAATGATGTAGATTCACATCAATTAAAGTGCATAACACCTGCTGACCAGCCGAAAGAAACAGAAACCCGCTGGCCGCCGACATATCTGGTCCTGCAGTTTTACTCCTGCCAAATGACAGCTGATATAAGCAAAGAGGCGGGATCGCTTCTTTTTTCATCTGGTTATCTGGCCAGGAGGTCTGTTGTTTTTCAAAAGATCTAGCTGTCCTGCAGATGTATCAGGGAGACAAACCATTTAACACTGGCAGGGGTGCTTACAATGATAACCATTTTAATGATTAATGTAAAGCATGGGTGTCCAACCTTTTGGCTTCTCTGGGCCACAATGAGTGTAGAGAAATTTTCTCAGGCCGCATATAAAATATAAACTATAGTTAAGGTATATAAAGAATAAAAAGCTGCCGCGCCCTTCCCGCGCTGCAGCTTAACACAACTAGAGGATGATCCCTTCCGAGGCAGCCTCTGCCTACAGTTAGTTGGAAGCCGCTGTGGCTGTGCCCCCGACCTGACTTCCTTCTTCCTCATCAAAAAAAAAAAAAAATTGTCAGGGGGCAGTGGGCCGCATTGCCTGGGGCTCTGGGCCGCATGCGGCCCCCAGGCCACAGGTTGGACATGCCTGATGTAAAGCCTTTATCTCCCCAAAATATGTTTGCTGCAAATGCTTGTGAAAACGCAATGGTGAGCTGGAGTTTGGCTTCAATTGGTAATGTATCTAAATCTGCCAGTACTTCCAAAACACCCTCCCGCAGACTGACAATGCTGCTGTCCAAACATAACCCCTGTGCTCCTTCATCCAGAGTGGAGGCACTCTAATAAAGGAGGTGTGTTACTGGCCAGATCACCAGGTGAGGGAAAAAGTTAAAAAAAAAAAAAAAAAAGAAAAGAAATGCAGCCATCACATTTAATCATTTTTAGGCTGCAATATATTACATTTTTGGCTTTGGGTTTGATACCACTTTAAGTAGACTTTGCATGAGTAAACCAATATTCATTACCCACGTAGTCCTGTACAGTAAATATAATACGTAAAAGTAGTGTTGTCATAGCCTTGCTTAACCTATTGCATTTTGCAATGGCATAGGGTTCCTGTAATGGTGGTCATGCTTTGTGTGATGTCAACTTGTGATGTCAAATGACTAAGCTTGTCTGCTTTTCTGAAGCCATATAGTATTTCAGAGGTCATGCGGGCAACTTGAAATAAAACAGTAAGCTGTTTTCTTACATTATTATTATCAGTAAGCTTTCTTAGAGCTTACTACGGCCTTTCTCAACCTTTTCAACACAGGGGAACCTTTAAAATAAATTTCTGGTCTCGGGCAGTGGCGTACCAATAGGGGGGGTGGGGGGGCGGTCCGCACCGGGTGCCACACATTAGGGGGGTGTCAGCAAGCACCAGGGTGACACCCGGGGCCGGCCGCTGGAGGAGAAACTGTATAAAGCAGAGAAAGGGAGAGAGACTCACTTGGCTCAGTCACGAGCCCTGCATACACTGCGGGAAATGCCGGAGTTAAGTGTGCTAGATAATGAGAAGGCGATTGGTTGCTAGGACCGCCTAGCAACCAATCACGGCTCAATAACTACTAAGCACATTTAACATTGGCATTTCCCGCTGACCGCTATGTATGCAGGGCTCGTGAGCCTCTCTCCCATTCTCTTTGAACAGTTCCTCCCTCTCTGCTCTCCTCCTCTGCTCCTCATAAGGTAAGAGGAGGGGGGGGGGGGCGCAAATTGTATTTTAAAGTTGTTCTATTGGGGGGGGAGGGGGTCTCCATTGTAAGGGGGTTGTCTACATTGTAAAGGGGTTCTATTGGGGGGGGGGGTGTCTGCATTATAGAGGGGTTTTATTGGGGGGGGGGGTGTCTGCATTATAGAGGGGTTTTATTGGGGGGGTGTCTGCATTATAGAGGGGTTTTATTGCTGGGGTCTGCATTGTAGAGGGGTTCTATTGGGGGGGGGGGTTGTCTACATTGTAAAGGGGTTCTATTGGGGGGGGGGTCTCGTGTCTGCATTATAAAGGGGTTCTATTGGGGGGGTGTCTGCATTGTAGAGGGGTTTTATGGGGGGGGGTCTTCATTGTAGAGGGGTTTTATGGGGGGGTCTTCATTGTAAAGGGGTTTTATTGGAGGGGGGTTGTCTACAATGTAAAGGGGTTCTATTGGGGGGGTGTCTGCATTATAGAGGGGTTTTATTGGGGGGGTTGTCTACATTGTAAAGGGGTTTTATTGGGGGGGGGTGTCTGCATTATAAAGGGGTTCTATTGGGGGGTGTCAGCATTGTAGAGGGGTTCTATTGGGGGGTCTGCATTGTAAAGGGGTTCTATAGGGGGGTTTGCTTTGTAGAGGGGTTCTATTGGGGGGGGGGTTGCATTGTAAAGGGGTTCTATAGGGGGGTTTGCATTGTAGAGGGGTTCAATTGGGGGGGTTTGTATTTTAAAGGGGTTCTATTGGTGGGGGCTTTGTATTGTGAAGGGGTTCTATTGACGGTGGCTTTGTATTGTAAAGGGGTTCTATTGGGGGGCTGTATAATGTAAAGAGTTCTGTTGAGGGGGGGGGCGAGGGCTATGTCATGTAAAGGGTTCTATTGGGGGGGGTGGAAACTGTGTAATGTAAAGGGTTCTTTTGGGGGGCAGGGGCTGTGTAATGTGAAGGGTTCCATGGGGGGTGGGGGCTGTGTAATGTAAGGGGTTCTATTGGGGGATGGGGGCTGTATAATGTAAAAGGTTTTATGGGGGGCGGGGGCTGTGTAACATAAAGGTTTCCATGAGGGGGGTGTGGGCTGTGTAATGTAAAGGGTTCCATGAGGGGGTGGGGCTGTGTAATGTAAAGGGTTCCAATGGGGGGGGCTGTGTAATGTAAAGGGTTCCAATGGGCGGGCTGTGTAATGTAAAGGGGTCCAGGGGTACGGGGGCTGTGTAATGCAAAGGGTTCCAATGGTGGGCTGTGTAATGTAAAGGGGTCCAGGGGTACGGGGGCTGTGTAATGTAAAGGGGTCCAGGGGTACAGGGGCTGTGTAATGTAAAGGGGGTCTTCCTACATTTTACTCGCAGTTATTACTGCAGTCCTATAGATTTTTTTTTTCTGCATTTTCTGAAAGCGCACCAAAAGTCTTGCATGCTGCATCTTTGGCGCACTTTCAGAAAACAGGAAAAACATTTTGGGGGGGAGTGACACCAACCCTAGTGACACCACTGACAGTAGCACACAGTAAGTATGCCACTGCCAGTTACATGTATTTCTGTCTAGCGCCTCAGGTCAATCGGCGCCGTTTTTGCAAAGGAGGAGGGGCCTGGTCGCCGGGTCAATGTGCGGTTCGTCGCCTGCACGCCGGGGGGGTGCCAGATATAGGATCCGCCCCGGGTGCCAAATGCTCTAGGTACGCCCCTGGTCTCGGGGAACCCCTGCTAAAAATTAAAAATCTGAAACTCATGACACATTAGTGTGACAGTCAGTGGGAAGAATGCTCCTTACTCTTGTCATCATTGGGAAGAATTACCCCCTTACAGATAGTTAAAAGGAACAATGGTGTCATTGGGAACTTATCGGAGAGGCAGAAATTGTCCATTGCTCAAGGAATCCCTAGCAACCTCAGGAGGAACCCTGGTTAAGAAACCCTGACTTACAATCTAAGAAGGAGGGTCAAGTGATACAAAAGGTAATAACTGCAGGGGATGAGCTGATGGAAAAAGTAAATACATAGTGTAATAATTAGGCAGGCTATACATGGTGCAAATAACTTTCCTGCAGCCACGGATTGCTTTCCTTGCAGGGAGAAGACAGTGATTATTGCTAGCGACTATAGCAGCTGCTAGCGATAATTGCAAGAGAATCCGGGAGGCTGGTTGTACACAAGTTGATTGATCAATCAACTTGTTACAATCAACCTGTCCATTGACTTTTTCGAATCTCAACCTGTTCCTGCTGAACTGGCTGAGATTCCAACCACGTATGGCCAGCCTTAGAAGCAAGATAGGCTTCTTTAAAAAGAAGGGTTTTCAGGAATCGTCATTCTGTAGATATCCCCATTTGATAGATCTGTTTATTTGGCATAGACATTTTGACAGAGGATTTTATGACTCTGTGTAATGTATTTTATACTAGAGCCAGACTATTTACCATTGATATATTATGACATAGGTTTTTTTTTTTTTAGTGCAGTAATGATGATTGTTTCTACTACTATATAGTTGTGCTGGGGGATCATGGTTTGGTGTTAGGTTGTGGGTTATGGGTTGGATTTATGAGTATAGTTGAAGTTTAGGGTGAGGGTTAAGTGTTGGGGGCAGAGTTAGGATACAGAAATTTAGTTAATTGGTTAGTCAGTTAGTTCATTTTCGGCTTTTAGGTATGATAATTACCACATTGAAAGGTTTCCTCTATAAACATTAGTAGTAAGTTTATATCAATGCCAAAAATGTATTTGAAGTTAAAATGTTTTGGGTTTTAAAAATGGTCCCACATCAAGATTAAATGTGAACTATAACATCTACCATATCTACAGAACGCAACTTACATATGCAATGCAAAGAATATTGGAACAAAAATGTAATTATATTAAGCTGAGATGGCAAATAATTTTCATGTCTTTATATGTGATCATAATGCAAGTTACAGTGAAAAAGAAGGAGTCTTCACCATCCCTTGAATTCCCATCAGGGCTTGCTAGAACTTCAAAGACCTTGAGCTTGGACCATCTGGTGTATTTGAACCTGAACATCCATTGAGAATGAGTAAGTAATATTTTACATTTGGTAACTTTGCTACTAGCAATAAATTAAGTATTTATTTTACTTTGTAGAATTAAAGCGGAGTTCCGGGCACAGAAACCATTTTTCAATAAACATACCCCCGGGACAGTCAGGGCTAGTACATTCAACAATGGCTAGCCTCTGATCTGTCCCGGTTCTCACTTACCTGCAAGAAGAAATACTTACTTATAAAATTTCTTCCACAGCGTTGCCATCTCTCTTGTGGGCAGCTGAAGCCGGCGCGATCCTCTTCCGCGTCTTCTTCCGCGTCCTCTTCTCCCAGAATGCGCCTGCACCGGCCCCTCTCGTCACTTCGGAAGTGACGAGCGGGGCCGGTGCCGTCGCATTGATTCCTGGGAGCGATGACGTGCAGCTCCCAGGAATCATTGCAAGCCAGGAAGTGACGGCGGAGCAAGCCAGCCAGGAAGTGAAGAATAGGTGAGTATATTCGATCTACAATTACAAGGTAAGTACAAAAAAAAAAAAAAAAAACCTAACTATCCAATTCTGTGTCAGGTGAAGGAGAACAAGCGGACGGGCACAAAAAAAAAAGATCGATTTTGTGCCCGGAACTCCGCTTTAACTTTTTCCTCCTGCACTATTCTTCCTTGAGCCAATGGTCATTCACAACCAGCTCTTGTTTCTCTACCATTGATAAGTAATATAACACCATCATAATTTAGCAGTGTTTTTTGGCCTACAAGTACCACTTGTAAATGTTACCTTGTATACTAATCAACCTAGTATGTCAACAGTGGTGATTTATCCGAACTGGGTGTCTTCTCTACTGATTCCTGATAAGAATTTCTGATGCCTATCCCAGGAGTCTCCTGTGTGTAAAGTCATATTTTAATGTACTATAGTTTTACCAAAGAGGTTTAGCAATAGCAGCCTCCATATATAGTTAGTCAGGTTGAAAAAAGACACAAGTCCATCTGGTTCAACCAACAAAAAGAAAAAAAAAAACCAGTATTCAAAACCCAACCATACAATCCCATATACACAATCCTATACTCGCAGTTGATCCAGAGGAAGGCGAAAAAACCCAGCAAAGCATGATCCAATTTGCTACAGCAGGGGAAAAAATTCCTTCCTGATCCCCTGAGAGGCAAACGGATATTTCCTGGATCAACTTTACCTATGAAATTTTTTTAGTACCCACTTACTGTATATTAAGTACACCCAGGAAAGAATGCAGACCTTTTTTAAAGCAATCTAGTGAGCTAGCCAGAACAACCTCTGGAGGGAGTCTATTCCACATTTTCACAGCTCTTACGGTGAAGAAACCTTTCCGTATTTGGAGATGAACTCTGTTTTCCTCTAGATGTAAAGAGTGGCCCCTTTTCCTCTGTGTTGACCTTAAAGTGAACAACTCAACACCAAGTTCACTATATGAACCCCTTATGTATTTATACATGTTGATCATATTCCCCTTAATCTCCTCTTCTCAAGAGAGAATAAATTCAGTTCCTTTAATCTTTTCTCATAGCTGAGCTCCTCCATGCCTCTTATCAGTTTGGTTGCCCTTCTCTGCACTTTCTCCAGTTCCCTGATATCCTTTTTAAGAACTGGTGCCCAAAAATGAACAGCATATTCCAGATGAGGTCTTACTAATGATTTGTACAAGGGCAAAATGATATCTCGCTCTCTGGAGTCCATGGCTCTGTTAATACAAAAAAGGACTTTAGTTACATAGTTAGTCAGGTTGAAAAAGACACAAGTCCATCTGGTTCAACCAACAAAAAGAAAAAAAAAAATAATAACTTTTCTCCATATTTCTCTTGGTACATGTTTCCTTTAAAGCCACTATGTTGTTTTCAAAAAAAGTAACAGAAATTCTGTAAAAGAACACAGTTAATACTTACAGTACCTGTCCTGCTGTCTGCACCAATGATTTTAACTCTTTATTGCTGCCATTGGATCTTCTGTATCAGAAATACTTTCACATGTGTCAGATGCTTGGTTACTTAACGGACAATTGCGCGGTCGTGCGATGCTGTACCCAAATAAAATTTTGCTGGTATTTGATCACCTGTGCGATTTTTATTTTTTGCGCAATAAACATAAAAAGATACAATTTTGAAAAAAAATAAATACATTTTTTTCACATTCTGCTATATAACATTCTCACAAAAAAAATGTGAAAATCAATTTTTTTTAACATTTTAGGCCAATTTGTTTTCTGCTACATATTTTTGGTAACAAAAATCGCAATGGGGATATTTTGATTGGTTTGCGCAAAAGTTATTGCGTCTACTAACTTCGAGAAAGATTTATGTAATTTTTATTGTTTTTTTTTTTTACTAGTAATGGCAGCGATTTGCGTTTTTTTGTGGGACTGCAACATTTCGGTGGACAGATCGGACCCCTGACTGACATTTTTGACACTTTTGGGGGGGACCAGTGACATTACTACAGTATTCAGTGCTAAAAATATGTACTGTTACTGCGATAATGACAATGGCAGGGAAGGGGTTAACATTATGGGTGATCAAGAGGTTAAATGTGAGCCTAGGGGAGTGATTCTAACTGTTATGGGCGTGGCTTCTGAAATGACCATAGAGACATGTGATCCTATATAGAAGGATCACATGGGCTCTATGATCATTGCAGGGAGAAAAACGATCAGCTGTGTTTACAGCCGACCGTCCTTCTCTCTCAGCGGGGAACGATCGCTGGTGTCAGGCAAATTGGTTTGGCTGAGAGCCAGGGCTGGGTTGAATCTGGGTCAGTGTTGAGTGACTCAGGGAGGCTGGATGACTCAGCAAGCAGAATCTCTGGTGCCTCCCCCTGTTTTCTGGAACCTTGGGGAAGCTTCTAGATGCAGTGGATGGAGGCAAGAAGGGGCTGTTTGGACTATTTAGGAGGGCCCCAGCCAATCCCCAGCAGAAAGGGGCTGGGAGGGGGAGGCCACTTCATAAATAGCCATGAGTCATGCCAGCAGTCGGGTGGAGGATGAAGATGTAGTGCTGAAGAGGCTGTCGTGGCACTTGAGGGTGACCCCTAGTCAGGGGTGGGGGGTTTGTTGGAGGGACCCTCTACAGCACACAGAGGAATCCTATCCTGGAGGCAGGGGAGCAAGTGAGAGGATAGCAGGAGCAGGCCAGCACTTCCTGGAGGCATGGGCATCCGCAGAACTTTTTTCAGGGGGGGCATCATTTTAAGGTCACCCACGCTCCGCCCCTTTTCAACAATGTCATGAAGGGGAGGAGCTTAGTCATCATACTTATTTTGAGTATTAATTCTTAACCTCCCTGGCGGTATGATTCTGTCAGGAATTATGTACCAAAAGCGGTACAATTTTTTTCATGGAAATTTGGCGTTATGTATTATAGGCCTACAATTCTTAGTAATTACTGACTTAAACCTGACCAAAACAAGAGTCTAGTAGACATCCCAGATGTGATAAATTTGAAACACAAACACATGAATTATAATCTAATCAATAATATAATTTTATTATATAATATATATAATAAAATTATATTATTGATTAAATTATAATTCATGCGTTATATATTATATATATATGTGTGCATATATATATATACATATATATACATATACATACATATATATATATATATACATATATACAGTGGGTACGGAAAGTATTCAGACCCCCTTAAATTTTTCACTCTTTGTTATAGTGCAGCCATTTGCTAAAATCATTTAAGTTCATTCTTCTTCCTCATGAATGTACACATAGCACCCCATACTGACAGAAAAACACAGAATTGTTGACATTGTTGCAGATTTATTAAAAAAGAAAAACTGAAATATCACATGGTCCTAAGTATTCAGACCCTTTGCTCAGTATTTAGTAGAAGCCCCCTTTTGATCTAATACAGCCAGGAGTCTTTTTGGGAAAGATGCAAAAAGTCTTTCACACCTGGATTTGGGGATCCTCTGCCATTTCTCCTTGCAGATCCTCTCCAGTTCTGTCAGGTTGGATGGTAAACGTTGGTGGACAGCCATTTTTAGGTCTCTCCAGAGATGCTCAATTGGGTTTAAGTCAGGGCTCTGGCTGGGCCATTCAAGAACAGTCACGGAGTTGTTGTGAAGCCACTCCTTCGTTATTTTAGCTGTGTGCTTAGGGTCATTGTCTTGTTGGAAGGTAAACCTTCGGCCCAGTCTGAGGTCCAGAGCACTCTGGAGAAGGTTTTTGTCCAGGATATCCCTGTACTTGGCCGCATTCCTCTTTCCCTCGATTGCAACCAGTCGTCCTGTCCCTGCAGCTGAAAAACACCCCCACAGCATGATGCTGCCACCACCATGCTTCACTGTTGGGACTGTATTGGACAGGTGATGAGCAGTGCCTGGTTTTCTCCACACATACCGCTTAGAATTAAGGCCAAAAAGTTCTATTTTGGTCTCATCAGACCAGAGAATCTTATTTCTCACCATCTTGGAGTCCTTCGGGTGTTTTTTTAGCAAACTCCATGCGGGCTTTCATGTGTCTTACACTGAGGAGAGGCTTCCGTCGGGCCACTCTGCCATAAAGCCCCGACTGGTGGAGGGCTGCAGTGATGGTTGACTTTCTACAACTTTCTCCCATCGCCTGACTGCATCTCTGGAGCTCAGCCACAGTGATCTTTGGGTTCTTCTTTACCTCTCTCACCAAGGCTCTTCTCCCCCGATAGCTCAGTTTGGCCGGACGGCCAGCTCTAGGAAGGGTTCTGGTCGTCCCAAACATCTTCCATTTGAGGATTATGGAGGCCACTGTGCTCTTAGGAACCTTAAGTGCAGCAGAAATCTTTTTGTAACCTTGGCCAGATCTGTACCTTGCCACAATTCTGTCTCTGAGCTCTTCAGGCAGTTCCTTTGACCTCATGATTCTCATTTGCTCTGACATGCATTGTGATCTGGAAGGTCTTATATAGACAGGTGTGTGGCTTTCCTAATCAAGTCCAATCAGTATAATCAAACACAGCTGGACTCAAATGAAGGTGTAGAACCATCTCAAGGATGATCAGAAGAAATGGAAAGCACCTGAGTTAAATATATGAGTGTCACAGCAAAGGGTCTGAATACTTAGGACCATGTGATATTTCAGTTTTTCTTTTTTAATAAATCTGCAACAATGTCAACAATTCTGTGTTTTTCTGTCAGTATGGGGTGCTATGTGTACATTCATGAGGAAGAAGAATGAACTTAAATGATTTTAGCAAATGGCTGCAATATAATAAAGAATGAAAAATTTAAGGGGGTCTGAATACTTTCCGTACCCACTATACATATACATATACATATACATATATATATATATATATATATATATATATATATATATATATATACATATAATATAAATGTGTTATGTGTTTGTGTTTTGTGCAACGTTTGAATTTCCCTCCCAGTTCCGCTCCCATGCAGCATTGCTGCTGCCGGGAACGGAACTAGGAAGTCATCATACCGACGGACGAGCGGCGGGACTCTCAGCTGGCGATCACAGCAATGAGAGATCATCGCTGGATCGCCAGGAGAAGGTAAGAGACACCACTGCACGCTCTGCACATCTACCCCGAGCCTGACTCGGGGATACCGATCCTAGTCTAAAAAATCCACCCCGAGTCACGCTCGGGGATACTGCCAGGGAGGTTAAAGAGCAAACAGCAGCATTTATTTTTTTTTTTAAAGCATTTGTTAACCTAAAAAAATAAATAAATTGATCCTGTTCCCTTAAAGCATGGTATACAGCACAGTGCTTTGCTGTGTAATTTGGCCCCTTCAATCACCTGAAATACCTGGCTGATCCTGCCTGACTATGTCCTCCCCTCTGTAAACTGACCACGGTATACCATGGCTGCTGAGCCCTGATACTGTGGTCAGTTTACGTACCTCCGTCATCCGCAGCCCTCCTGTCCTCCTCTGTCCCCTCTCCCCCCTTTCTCCCTGCCTGTCTGCTCCTGTGTCAGTGCCCACCCAGCTCCTGCTGCTGTAGTTTAATTTAACGTTTCATATCCTGTCTACAGTCTGTTAATAATCCTGTGTGCCCCTGTGTCTGTGTTTTATAAACATAAGCCATTCTTTACAAGTTTTCAAAGCGCCACTTGCCGCTCACGTTACCCGCCACCTCTCTCCTGCTCTCCTCTTCCCTCCCCCCCCCTCCCGACTGACATCAGTGAGGAATGCTCGGCCCCACCCGCTGCAGGGAGCTGTGAGACGGGAATAGGAGAGAGCCGACGGGTCACGTGAGCGGCGCTCAGCCCTCTGAAAACTGGTAAAGCACAACTTATTTTTTTAAAACACAGAAACAGGGGCACACAGGCACACAGGATTATTAAACAGACCAGACAGGATGGTATAAAGTGGCTTAACAACCACTTTAAAGGATAAGTTAATGTTCCAGGGGGGGGCATTTGTCCCTACCTACGGACGCCCATGCCTGGAGGTCTCTTGAAAAATCAGTTGGGTGGGCTGGTGAGTGTCCAGTCTGGGAGGACTGTTGAGAAAATGTCAGTCTGGAGGACTGTGGAGAAGTTGGCCAGGAAAGCTATTGAAGGGGGCAGATGCTGCCAGGCAGGTTGGCAGTGCCTGAAGAGGTGGTGCTGGGCTCAGTGACCAAGGAAGGAAGTGCTGGAAATGTGTTAACTATGTCACTCCAATGTTCTACAAGTATAGGGGCTGTGAGTCCCTGCCTGTAATGGGACATTGCTACAAATCCTTTTAGATTTACACAGCTGGGAGTTCTACAAACAAGTTAGAGCTTGAGCAAGCAGAGGAGTGTATATAGACTGTATATAGCAAAAGTTGTCCCTGAAGTTGTTCTGAAGTCAAGTGGGCATCTCACAATCTTCATATTCCTATCCAAATTCTAATCCCTCAATAAAACAAACAAAAAAAGTACCGGACTGTTCTCTGACTTTGGAGTGACTGTGAAAATTTGATGTGCCTGGCTGTGCAGGGTGGTGGATCTCATTCTACTTGCTACAATAGGTTGGTAAAGTATTCACAAATGTATTAGCACATTATTCTCCATATACTGATGCTAAATTCTGGCCTGGGTATCTGTGCATCAATGAGGTCAATGTAATCAATGATCAAAGTAAAGTTTTTGTGTTACTTTTTGTCTTATAAAAACTTTTTGTCTTATAAAAAAAATTCTGAAAACATATTCAAAATCAGTGTTAATTCAATTATGGAAAGCCTCTAAAATGTGGGAAAACACAATGGCGGTTTTTAATATCATCATACACTAACAATATTTTCGACTTCCATTAACCAAAAGTGAGATATAAACCATAACAGCCAGTTATATTTAATTTTAAAGTATATTTTTAGCCAAAACTTTTTAGTTATGGATTAAGTGGAAGGATTGGAACTTCAGTAGAGTGTTATTGCTACCTGGGGCTTCATTAGTGACCTATCCAATTACTCCCTGTTTCACCACACAGGGAAAAATGGTAAACCTTCAACATTTTTTAAGAAGAATAAGGGAAGAATGTCAGGCAAATAGAAAGTAAGGGGAAAGCAAAAACCTGTAAGGGCTTCTAACCATTCCCCACTCTATCTATAACTAAAAACATTTTCAGCTAGATATACACTCTATCTTTAAAGGGTAAGTCCATCCAGAAATTGTAGCTGTAGGTGAAGCCTATGTGCTGATCAGCCTTGACTTCTTCCATGTCTTGGATATTCCCAACAGCAAGATCTCTATGCCATCCTGTCCAACACTGGGGTTGATTTACGCAAAGTGGAGAGTGCAAATGCTGTGCATGGTAGCCAATCAGCTTCTAACTTCGAGAAAAGAAGGGGGGGGGTTGGGACTTTGAATGAGGCTCATAAACAAATGTGCCTCCATTTTCTTTTTGCATCTCAGCAGCTTCTAACTTCAGCCTGTTCAATTAGGCTTTGACCAAAAAAACAAAACTGGAAGCTGATTGGTTACTATGCAAGGCTGCATCAAATTTCGCACTCTCCAGTTCCCACCCATCTTTGTGTTTTCGAACACATCATACTGATTCATTTATGATAGAAAATAGCAAATAAAACAGGCAAGTGGTCACCCTATAATGGTCAAAGTTGACATGCAGACAGTAGCTGCCTAAAAGTGCATCCTTTTCTGTGAAGTGATAGGCAGGTACACACATTTGACCAATGGCATTGTTCCCCTGGCTGGTCATCCTTCGGCTCTATACATAATTGTTGCTAAATCTAAATGAATTTGCATGAAGATTGTACAGTTAGATTGCAGTGTGTGTGACAGCCTTGGTAATGGTTTGCATATATTGCTAATATGTGAATACCTATGTATACTTTCATTTCTGTGGAATATTTTATTCAAGTATTCCAACTTGACACCACAGAATGAATACATAATACATAATTGAGTCTTATGTCCAATATCTATAATGGAGTGATGAAAAGATACATTTTTTAAATACTATACATTTGTTTTTCAATTGCCTAGTATTATAAACATTTTAAATCCAATCAATGCATCCTGACATGCATATTTAAAATTGATTAGTGAAAGGTAATGTGTGCTCATCTCACAAGTGCTTTCATTGTGTTTTATGAATAATTTTTTCCTGACTAACATAATCTATTTCACATAGTACTTATTATCTTTTATTACCTATTTATTAACTTTTAGAAACACTTTCACTCTGCAGCATGAAGCAGCAGAATCACATACCACAAAAAAAAAAGAAAGATATTTAGCGGCATTACGATATGTAATTACAATACATCAAGGAGAGAAATTGTACATATAGATATTACAAATACTATTTTCTGCCAGTAGGTGGACCCATTGACTTCTTTTGATATATTTTCCAGTTTCTCCTTACCACCTGCTAAAAACAAAAATTGTTTATGGAGCCCAATAGCTTAAGAAGTAATTTGCACACACACAAGTGAATAAATCAGAACAGTGACTAATTACTCTCTCTTCTGTATTGCTCCATCAGAGAATTCAATTATAGTCATGAGTTAGGGGAAATAACCACTGTTGTGCTATTTGGTTAAATAACCCATAGTAGTGTGGGAATGCATTGTCTTATATTAAATTTGATAAGTGATGGAATTAAATATGTCACTATTTGAAAAAGCACTTTTCAGCGCTAAACATGTCAGAAGTGACCCCCTGCTGCTGTTCAAAAAACAAGAAAAGTTGCTGAAGCAAGTGTACACTAATTTATTTTCTTTTGTGATTTGCCAGAGTGCAATTAGTCAGACGGGCACATGAAGAACTTGCAGTGGAGCCTGTGGTGAACCACTTACCTTGAGTATTATTCGTATCTGCCCAGAACCTTATTGTTTTAAATAGAATTTTGGACAAGTCTAATCCTAATAATGGGAAAAACGTGGCTTAGGTACTCGCTTTCTCCTAACCTGTTTGTTTTGGCACTTAAGTTGTTGGCTTCTCTCGTTAGCACCAATTAAGGCATTATAAATTGTATATGTTCACCCCCTTTCTCACTTCACATGTATGCTAGCCCCTTGTCCACTGACTCTCCACTGGAGTGGTCCCCTTCCTGGGCAGACCCCTGGCAAGCTTCCCGGTACTCACGGACATTGTTTTTTCCTGGGTTGCTCTGCCTTCAGCTCCACTCATCAGTATCCTGGACCTCCTGGCTCTGCATCACACACTTGGTTCACTAGGCCGACTCCCTGGGACCACCTTCCTTGCTGACAGGAGGAGAGACAGCCATCACCCTCCTCCTGGGACCCAACCTCCAGCCCCCAAAGACCCCCTGTCACATGTGCCCTTGGCTTTTATGACCTATCCCAGGATGCACCACTGTTGTGCCCTCCCACTGGGACAGCCACAAAAGCCTGTGTGTCACTGGCTGGGTTTCCTCCATTTTCCAACAGGCTCCCCTATTGGATACAGTGGGGACACTCCCTCAGACTTAGTGAATCACACATGGACACATGTAAAAGGCAAAACTACTGATCAGGCTCCCCTGATAAGCAGATGGAGCAAACAATGCTTTTACCTAGCACCTACCTAGGAGGGTGCTACATCAGAAAATAATTTGAGAACAGATTATCCATAGCAGACTAGGAAGACTTTTGGACAGATAAAAGCTCAATTAATTTCAAAGTAGAAAAAGCTAACTATAGGCTGTTTATTAAGAGTGGCATGTGGCCTCTGGTAGAAACTTTTAAACATATTTGGTGAGACTGTACCAAAGCGAGGCAATTCTGCACCTACATAAAGTAGTTAGATCATATGGCTATAAAATAACAAAGGATTTATGTTAAGCATTATTAAATTTAATAAACCGATAGATGCTTGATGACAGGTTTCACATGCCTAAAATTACGTTCAAAGAAAAATGGAAATTGCAAAACCATGGGTATTTTCAAAGAATAAATTCCCACAGTTGAAGAGTCATATTGCCTGGATTATATTCTAGAAAATAAAATTGAACTTTTATGTTAACAAAGAAATGTCATGTTGCCCACTAGAAACCAGACTGAATCCTTGTTTTGTTTTTTTATTCTGCATATCAAAACCAAACACCTGTAGTATACATCCAAAAAAAGGTACAGGAAACTTTAGAGAACACAAGTGTAGGTTATGTGAATGACAATTAAAATGCACATTAAAATGATAAAACAATATATATATATATATATATATATATATATATATATATATATATATATAGCTTCCTCCAGTGTGCTACTAGAGCTAATGCAGGTAAATTATAGTCTGGTTCAGGGTTAAGCCTGAGCCATGGAATGTGGGTCAGGGTTCATTAGTGTTCAGGGCTGAATGACTCATCCAGGCAGTTCTCTGGTACCTCCCCCTGGTATTGGAGAATATTCCAGAAATTAGTGGGCAGAAGCTGGGAGGGTTGTCTTGCATATTTAGGGCTCTTAGCCAATCCCCAGGAAGTGGGCCACTCAGGGAACTAAGTGAGCCCTTAAATAGACATGAGTCCTGCCAGGAGGAAATGTTGGGTGGAAGATGGAGATGCAGTGCTGAGAGAGACTGTCGTGGCCCTTGAGGGACCCATGCCGAGGAAGAGTTTTACCTTGAGCCGGAGCTTGGGTGGCTGGCCTGGAAGGATCCTACCACAGGAGGCAAGGCAGTTGGAAGGAGGCATTCCAGAGAGGCAGCTGGAGCAAGGAAGGAGAGTTTGAGTAGATCAGCACTGAGCAGGGACTGACAAGGGGAAAACTGCCACGTGTAGCAGGTCTCTCTTGGAGACAACAGTGTGCTTAAAGTGATTGTAAACATTCACTTTGTAAAACAGTGTTTTCAGTGTAAAATAGAAATGAAAGGCAAATCATTTTTGCATAGCTACTGTATAAAAAAAAAAACATTATAAATACCCTTTTTCCTTTTTTTATAAGTGATCACATTCCCTCTGATCTTAGCTGCATAAGAGCTGGGGGGAGGAGAAGCAGCAGCACACTGAGCTTTCCAGTGAATCGCTATGCAGTGGGGGCATGTCCAGGGCTGGTGCTTCCACTAGGCAAACTAGGCAGCCGCCTAGGGCACATTGCCACCTAGGGGCGCAGCCACGAGTCGGCACTCTCCTTTATTAATGATCCCTGTGAGCTGAGGGGAGGGGCAGCAGTGGGGCAGGAAGAAGGGACAGAGGAAGATACTAGGTGTCTGGGCAGTGGCGGAACTACCAAGCCTTGGCTTTCCACCAATGTTGGGTGGGCCCCAAGAGGCAGGAAGGGAGCCCACCGGAGTGCTGCCTGCATGATGATCCTCTTCGGCTAGAGCTGTGGTGAGCACTGTGGTCCAGAAGAGGAGTGTCCTAGGAAAAGGAATCACATTGAAGAAGGACAGAGCGTGGGCCACTCTCTTCATACCGCTCAGTGAGCATCCCCAGAACAGGGGATCAGGGTCCCTGGGTGTGACATGGAGGATCCCTGGTGTGAAAGGGAATCGGGGTCACCAGGTGTGTCATGGGGGATAGGGGTCACCAGGTGTAACAGGGATATGGGGTCACCAGGTGTGCCATGAGGAATTGGGGTTCCTGGGTGTGCCATGGGGGATTGAGGTCCCCAGGTGTGGCATGGAGGAACATCAGGGTCCCCAGGTGTGACATGGAGGAACATCAGGGACACCTGGTGTGACATATAGGAACATTGGGGTCACTGGGTATGACAGCATGACATGGAGGAACACAGGGTTCCCTGGGTGTGACATGGAGGAACATCGGGGTCAGTGGGTATGACAGCAAGACATGAAGGAATATTGGAGTCCCAGAATGTGACATGGAAAAACATCAGGGTCCCTGGGTGTGACATAGAATGACATCAGGGTCCCCAGGTGTGACATGGAGGAATATGGGGGTCACTGGGTATGACAGCATAACATGGAGGAACCATCAGATCAGGGTCACTGGGTATGACATAGAGAAGTTTTAACCCCTACCCTTTTTATTTTTTTTTGGGGGGGGCGCAAGTAGCTGGTCTTGCCTAGGGCGTAAAATAGTCTAGCACCGGCCCTGGGCATGTCAGGACAAGTCTGATCATTGGAGTAGAGCACACTGAGTTCCCAGCACAGCTAGAGAACTGACCACGCTGTACTCTCCTGCTTAATGTGGTCAGTTTTTATTAGGAAAGCAGATGGACTGACAGGAACCCCAGGGATTTCACATAAAGGAAGCAATACAAAGAGAACACTTTCTAATACAAGTACATGGTACGGCAGGCACATATCTGGAATATGAAGTGTTGGGGTAATAAATGCTTTATGTTTTCAGCCTTGCCCTTGGAGATCTCCATTGTGTCAGCCAGGAGGACTGGTGCAATGTATCAGTTGGGTAGACTGGGAAGAACAAGCAGCTAGGTGGGCTGGTGAAGCGGCAGGCAAGTGGGCTAGTATTTTTCTGCAAGAAGTAGAACTGGACCAGTATCTACAGGGAAGCAGAAGGTATTGCAGGATGCAATTCACTCCACACGTGCTACTTCTCTAAGGGACTGAGAGTCCCTAGCCTGTAAGGGGCTGTTGCCAAGCTAACAAAAGACTTTTAGCTCTCTAAGGGCCGGTTCACATTAGTGCGATCACAGAGATCGCATGTAATTGGGAGCGAACTGCTCCTAAATTACATCCGATCTCTGTGCGGTGCAAATTTCAGCCATACAGTTTGTATGGCTGAATTCGCACCACAATTGCACTAAACACGCACATGACCCTTTTTATTATCCGCAGCAGAATCGGATCGGATGGTGGTTCACACTAGTGCGATCCTATTCTGTGCGAACTGGCAGATCGCCCTGCGATATGCGATCTCAACTGGGGGTGTTGTTAACTTTTAATCGACACCCCCTGCGTATCGCATATGGCAGTGTGAACTGCCAGGGGTGCGGATGTGATGCGGGAACATGCTGCATATTCGCAGCGTTCCCGCATCGCAGCAGTGTGAACCGGGACTAAGGAGTGAACTAAACAGAGCATTACAAAGGACCAAGGTATTGTGCAGGAGGAAGAAGTGGAAGCTGTAAATAGGGAAGTTGTCCCTGGCTCTGTTTGTTATTGTTGAGTTGGGCTTCCCATAATTCCCATCCCCATCCAAGTTATTATTTCCTAATAAAACATCAAAAACAAGCTCAAGTACAGTTTTCTGTGTCTGGATGCAAGTTATTATTATTATACAGGAATTATATAGCGCCAATAGTTTGCACAGCACTTTACAACATGAGGGCAGACTGTACAGATACAATACAATTTAATACAAGAGGAATCAGAGGGCCCTGCTCGTTAGAGCTTACACTCTAGGAGAAGATGCTATGTGCCTGGCTGTGCAGCAGTGAGGAACCCTGACATTTGCAACTCCTACAGGGGTAGTGCTACATTTGGCCAATCAGTTTTCACCACCACTATCACTCCCCACTGGCTCACCTGAAGACCCATGGTCCTCAACAGCTGGCATCTTCCAGGTGGGGCTGACTGGGTGGATTTCAGCAGGTTCTCCGCTGGGATGACTTAAGCTCCTCTCACCTCTTGCTGTGGCTCTGTTTCCCCTAAATTAATAACCACTGCTGTTCTCCAGCCTCATCCACAGGAGTAATGGCGGATGCCCATCCGATTACAGGCCTGCACACCACTCACTCCTTTACTCCCTCCGGCCAACTGGGATTCCTCTGTCCACTACACACACAGTGCTGATGACAGGTCCACAGCAAGAGCAGCTGGTGGCAGGCCAGTGGGCATCAGCCTTGTTAAGGGATCTTCACAATGCCCAAACTTTAGCCAATATAGTTTGGGTTTGTTCTATTGACTCTAAATTAGTATAGTAGAATGTAATATCTTCAATGACCACTTGAGGTCTCCCTGTCCTAATCCTTTAGTGGAAATATACTAAAAGGCCACTAGAGGCCAGTAACAATCAATGTTATGATATTTACTTTGTAAAGTCTGGGTTTGTTTTATTGACTCTGAATGTAATATCTTCTATGACCACTTGAGGTCTTTTAATCCTTGAGTGGTAATATATTAAACGGCCACTAAAGGGCAGCACCAATTAAGGTCATGATCAAAGACAAAGAGTTTTGTTTTTAAACTTGATTTTATATTTTAAAAGTGTTAGATGGCAATACATTTATAAATAGAAATATTTTATGGTAGATGAGTATTTTTAGAACTAATATGCATGATTATGGCTGCATAATAATTAGGGATGGCTGGGGATTCAATCAGATTGGCCCAGGCTGGCTATGAATTATATAAAAGTGGTCAGACGTATACAAGCACATAACCCTTGAGGATGTCAGACATAGACTGACAAAATGGCATTGGGTGGTGTTTGAGATATGTAATTTCCGGTCAGCTGGAACGTAAGTGGAGCGCTCACTGGCGATACCTATACAATCCATGCTGATGCCTATCTTCTTTGATGTAAGTGCAATACAACCTTCTTTTTTAAATAATGAATTTGAAATACTGGGCCATGAGAGTGTTTCTTCTTCTCCCTCTCCATGTGTTTATGTGTTTTCTATTATTTAAATGAAGATGTATTTGCTTATTTCTCTATTCACTATTTGTTTATTCTCCAGCCTGGACACTTAGTAATCCATAGACCCAATTGCCCACTGTGGTTGGCCACGGGTGATGACACACAGAACAGTGAGTCCACATATCAACAGTCACAGTTTTGGCAATGCAACATAATTCCACCTTCCTGCTTTACCAGCTTGTGGAGTTTAGCAACAAAGTACAGTCCTCTGGCTCGATGGTCTCCGGGTTGCAACAGAAAACATTCCTAGAGCTTGTTTTTGTTGTTTTATTAGGGAATAATAACTTGGATGGGGATAGGAATTATGGGATGCCCAATTCGACAATAACAAACCAGGGACAACTTTCTCTCTATTTACAGTTTCCACTTCATCCTCCTGCACGATAACTTGGTCCTTTGTACAGCTCTGCTTGATTCACTTCTTAGAGAACTAACAGTCTTTTGTTAGCTTAGCAACAGCCCCTTACAGGCTAGGAACTCTCAGTCCCTTCTACTTCTTGCAGAAAAATGCTAGCCCACCTGGCTGCCGCTTCACCAGTTGCTTCTTCTTCCCAGTCTACAAAAACAGCACCATTCCTCCCGACTGACATACTAGAGCTCTCCCAGGGCAAGGCTGAAAGCTTTAGCACACTGCTGTCTTCAAAAGAGACCTGCTACATGTGGCAGTCTCTCCCCTTGTCTGTCCCTGTACCATACTGATCTACTCACACTATCCTTCCTTGCTCCCGCTGCCTCTCCCAAAAGCCTCCTTCCTACCTGCCTCCTGTGGTAGGATCCTTCCAGGCCAGCCACCCGAGCTCCGGCCCAAGGTAAAACCCCCTCCTCGGCAGAGGTCCCTCAAGGGCCACCAACAGTCTCCCTAAGCACTGCATCTCTATCTTCCACCCGACTCCTCCTCCTGGCATGACTTATGTCTATTTAGGTGCTTACTTCTTAAGGATTAGCTAAAGGCCCACTAATTTCTAGAATATTCTACAATATTCTAGAAGCAAAGGGAGGCACCAGAGAGCTGCCTGGATACTGGATGAGTCATCCAGTCCTGAACACTAATAAACCCAGATTGCATGGCTCAGGCTTAGCCCTGAGCCAGACTATAACTTACATGCACTATCTCTGGTGGCACACTGGAGGGTATTACATACAGTATCTGACTAAAGTGAGTACACTCCTCACATTTTTGGAAATATATTATTATAACTTTTCATGTGACAACACTGAAGCAATGACACTTTGCTATGTAAAGTAGTGAGTTATCAGCTTGCATAACAGTGTAAATTTGCTGTCCCCTAAAAATAACTCAACAAACAGGCATTAATGTTTAAACCGCTGGAAACAAAACTGAGTACACCCCTAAGTGAAAATGTCCAAATTGGGCCCATGTAGCCATTTTTCCTCCCCGGTGTCATGTGACTCATTAGTGTTGCAAGGTCTCAGATGTGAATGGGGAGCAGGTGTGTTAAATTTTGTGTTATCATTCTCATTCTCTCATACTGGTCACTGGAAGTTTAATATGGTACCTCATGGCTCATGGCAAAGAACTCTGAGGATCTGAAAAAAAGAATTGTTGCTCTACATAAAGATGGCCTAGGCTATAAGAAGATTGCCAAGACCCCGAAACTGAGCTGCAGCACTGTGGCCAAGACCATACAGCGGTTTAACAGGACAGGTTCCACTCAGAACATACCTCCTAATGATCAACCAAAGAAGTTGAGTGCACATGCTTAGTGTCATATCCGAAGGTTGTCTTTGGGAAATAGACGTATGAGTGCTGCCGGCATTGCTGCAGAAGCTGAATGGATGGGGGGTCAGCCTGTCAGTGCTCAGACCACACGCCGCACAGTGCATCAAATTGGTCTGCATGGCTGTCATCCCCGAAGGAAGCCTCTTCTAAAGATGAAGCACATGAAATCTAGAAAACAGTTTGCTGAAGACAAGCAGACTAAGGACATGGATTACTGGAACCATGTCCTGTGGTCTGATGAGACCAAGATAAAATTATTTGATTCAGATGGTGTCAAGCATGTGTGGTGGCAACCAGGTGAAGAGTACAAAGACAAGTGTGTCTTGCCTACAGTCAAGCGTGGTGGTGGGAGTTTCATGGGCTGGGGTGAGCATGAGCATGAGTGCTGCTGGCACTGGGGAGCTACAGTTCATTGAGGAAACCATGAATGTCAACATTTACTGTGACATACTGAAGCAGGGCATGGTCTCCTCCCTTCCGAGACTGGGCCGCAGGGCAGTATTCCTAAATAACGACCCCAACCACACCTCCAAGACGACCACTGCCTTGCTAAAGAATAGAAAGCTAGTGCTCCCTAAAAATATTTTATATATTTACAAGGTGCCTTCATCCCATGTCATAGTAAACACGTTTTAGGCAACATTGGCCAAAGGACAATAAAAAAAAGAAGGGAACAGGAAGTGAAAGGGAAGTGGGGCACGTAGGATTTTCATGGTACCATAGAAAAGCATGAACAATTGGATAAAATCTAGAACCTTTTTTATTACAAAATTAATGAAAAAAATAGCAGAACATATGACAATCAATAGTACATTATACGTTCATTAATAATTGGTCAGTTCAAGAGGCTCAATTGCAGTAGTACAGTTTTACCCGTGTTGCAAAAATACAACATGTATCCGGGTTCTAGTCTGCAGTTGGGCCACACTCGACATGTTTTGCGTCCAAAGCCGCTTCTTCAGAAGTATAGGAACATGGAAGGACCAAAGTCCTGCAACAACAAAACATACATAAGCTCACAAAATACAACCAATGAAAAAATAAATACATTTCTATTGTTACACATCGTTTGTTATCCTCAGTACATACCACACTAGTATATGTGGCTATTGTAGGGAGATTGTCCAAATGCCCAATCGAAAATAGATATGTTGGAAACTATCCCTGAGGCGGAATTAAAATCTATACAGATTTATAAAAAGTATGTATATTACTGAAAGCATGTTATCAATTGCAAAAGGCAACAAGCTAGCTTCTACATGTCAAAAAAAGGGAAAAAAACGTGCTAATTTATAAAAAGGAGGTATATATTAACAAGAGCATGTTGTATACAGCCTATAATAAATAGCAGGCGGATGTGTACATACCAGGAGAGCATGCACCAAGAGTATCAGGTCAAACAGAAAGGCCTTTAATAGTTGGACACTGATGATAATGTTGTTGTACTTAATCACAATAGTGTCACTTTGCCAAAGAGATCAGTTATTTGGACATTGCTTGTAAGCTGTTTATGGTCCTTAAAACAAGCATACCCTACGGAAAAAAAAACAGTGGATTTATATAAAAACTGGATGTATTGATCACTATGCATGTATAAAGACATGCATCTGTTAGTAGCACATTAGCCGCTAAATATAAAGTGTACTCCATGTAATATAAGTGTCCTTACCCAGAATAGTCCAGATCTCTAGCCATAAACATATATAAAGTCCCTGTATAGTTATTAAATTAAGGCCTGTAGGGACAATGACCTCAGTTAATCTGCAGAGGGACAAATGGTACAGACAGGTATACATGCTCCTCATATATTCCTCTGTCATTTACCTTTGTTCTCTCATGGTTCTGCTCAGTGCATACCCGCCACAAGACCACTGTGTGCGGCGATGGCGTGCTTATATCCGCTCAGATCCAGCACGTTATATCCGGCTATCCGGCCTGGAAATGACGTATGTCGGACCTGATCTCTAACTGCGCATGCGCCAGATTCCGGCACATGCGTGGTATCAATACTGAAACCCAACAGAGCAGGGTGGAGGCTCCGCTCACAGGTGCATCAGGCAAGGGAGGTAAGTCGCCCCCAGGAGACCAAAGGGTGCCCCCACAGTGGTGGAAAATTTAAATACCAGGAGGAAAAATCCTGTGTTAAGTGATGCTTCATAGTGACCAAAACGATACACAATATAGTCAATCATATATGTACTACACATTTTAAATTCAAACAGTGAATGCCAAACAAATCAAATACTTAGAAAGGTAATAAGATAGTTCTCAATAAAAAAAATTTGCACACAGTTTTCTGGCCGTCCAAGTCCAGGGTTCTTACCATATGCAGGGGCTGATACACCGCACATCCATACAGACTGCGATGGGACCATAGTTATCAGGCCTATAAGTGTTGTTTGTATTGAGTAGCATAGGGCCAGATTGTGTAATAAAACCCTAAAGATGGATTGTTTTCATAATTGAAGGTGATAAGGGAAAAGAAGGAAAAAAAGAGTAAATTGAGAACCAAACGATCCTTCTTTCCCTATTATCTCATTTAATTCATACAAAAGATATGTAGTTAATCATTTCATTAATGCCAGGTGGATCGCATTTAATCGTTCTATCCAAAATGTCTCTCTTTGGAGGATACGTTTGTCCCAATCACCACCTCACCTCGGGGGGGTCCAGGGGAAGACTTCACGTACAAAAAGCGTTATTACTGAATTGTTATATCTGTGATGCAATCCTATGTGTCTGGCAACCATGGTAAGAATTTTTCCTGCACCTGAATAGTATATATGGTCCCTTATCCTCTGGCCAAACTGACGTATCGTCTTTCCAACATAGAAAACTTTACATTGACATAACATTAAATATATCACTCCTTGGCTAGCACAGTCCGCATAATGTCACGACCTGTACCATTCACCATTGGGCAGGAGAATGCGTGTACCTTCTGTCACCCACAGGCAACGTGCACAATTACTGCACCTATAGGTGCCTCTTAGGGGCTGAAAATGGTCTACACTAGTTTGATAGTGGCTCATAGTGAGATGGTCCCGTAATGAAGTTGCTGGTCTAAATACCAATTCAGGCGTTGGCCTAACATATTTCAAAATCGTATACTCATTTGTCAACAGATGCCGATGTTTGACAAGAGTTGAACGTAATTGTTGTTCATGTGCTGAAAACCTTGTAATATTCTTAACTGTACCTGTATCTTTTTTAGTTGGAGCTTTATATAATAAAGATGTTCTAGATAGTTTTTTTGCTATATTAAAAGCTTTCTTGAGAGGCGAGCGAGAATAGCCCCGGTCAAGTAGACGTGACTGTAGATTGTCTGCTTGTGTTTTGAAATCTAATTTTGATGTGCAATGCCTCCATATTCTTAAATATTGAGCATATGGGATGCTTCTGACCAGGGGGGTGGGATGGGCACTTGCTGCACATAAAATGGTATAACCGGCACTCAGCTTCGGACTGAATAGTTATTTCCAAATCCAACAAAGATAATTTTTCTCTGCTGATGTTATGTGTGAATTTTAAGTTCAAGTTATTTGTATTTAAGGCTTCAAGGAAGAAGTAGAGATCATCCTGAGTGCCAGTCCATATCATGGATAAATCATCAATGAACCAGTACCAACAGAGTATGTGAGGCAACCAGCTTTCCATTTGGTCGTCAAAGTTTACTTGGCTTTCCCATTCCCCTAAATATAGATTTGCATATGATGGTGCGCAGCAAGTGCCCATAGCCACCCCCTGGGTTTGTAGATGGAGTTAGTCTGAAAAAGTAAAGTAATTTCTGGTATAATAAACCATAATATTTATACAACAAAGTTAATTTAGGGCCAGGTCGATCTATTTTGTTCTTTTAGAAAGAGATTCCACCTTATAGATCGGGTCCGGCATACGTAATTTCCAGGCCAAATATGACGTGCCGGAATGGAGCAGATATAAGCACGCCATTGCCGCACACAGTGGTCTTGAGGCGGGCATGCACTGAGTGGAACCATGACAGAACAAAGGTAAATGACAGAGGAATATACAAGGAGCATGTATACCTGTCTGTACCGTTTGTCATTCTGCAGATTAACTGAGGTCATTCTTCCTTACATGCCTTAATTTTATTAACTATGCAGGGACTTTATATATGTTTCTGGCTACAGATCTGGACTATTTTGGGTAAGGACACTTAGAATAAATGGAGAACACTTTAAATTTAGCGGCTAATGTGCTACTAACAGATGCATGTCTTTATACATGCATAGTGATCAATACACCCAGTTTTTATATAGATCCACTGTTTGTTTTCTGTAGGGTATGGCTGTTTTAAGGACCATAAACAACTTACAAGCAATGTCCGAATGGCTGATCTCTTCAGCAAAGTGACACTATTGTGATTAGGTACAACAACATTATCATCAGTGTCCAACTATTAAAGGCCTTTCTGTTTGATCTGATACTCTTGGTGCATGCTCTCCTGGTATGTACATGTCCACCTGCCATTTCTTATAGGCTACAACATGCCCTTGTTAATATAAACCCCTTTTTTATAAATTAGCAAGTCTTTTCCTTTTTTGGCATGTAGAAACTAGCCTGTTGCCGTTTGCAAGCGATAACATGCTTTCAGTAATATACATTCTTTTTATAAATCTGTATAGATTTAAATTTTCGCCTCAGGGACATTTTCCCACATATCTATCTTTGATCGGGCATTTGGACTATCTACCTACAATAGCCACATATTAGGAGGTTTCCCATCTGCAATAATAGTGTGGTATGTACTGAGGATATTTAGATCATCTGCTCCTACATCTTGCTCACCCGACAAGATTATGATTATGATACTTGTATTACCTTATCTGTACAACCTAGGTTGGTTAACTGTATTTACTCCTGCACTCGCCCCCAGGGGAAAGTATTATTGATGCCCTTTCTGAATTCGATACTTGGTGGCATTGTTACCCAGGGTGAGCATTTGTGATTCTCCACAGTTATCAAATGATGTGTAACAAAAGAATTGTATTTATTTTTTCATTGTTTGTATATTGTGGACTTATGTATGTTTTGTCCTTGCAGGACTTTGGTCCTTTCATGTTCCTATACTCCTGAAGAAGCGACTACGGTCATGAAACATGTCGAGTGTGGCCCAACTGAAGACTAGAACCCGGATACATGTTGTATTTTTACAGCACGGGTAAAACTGTACTACTGCAATTGAGCCTCTTGAGCTGACCAATTATTAATAAACGTATAATGTACTATTGATTGTCATATGTTCTATAATTTTTTTCATTAATTTTGTAATACATTTTTTTTAGACTTTATCCAATTGTTCATGCTTTTCTATGGTACCATGAAAATCCTACATGCCCCACTTCCCCTTCCTGTTCCCTTCTTTTCCTTATTGTCCTTTGACCAATGTTGCCTAAAACATGGTTGCCTTGGTAAAGAAGCTGAGGGTAAAAGTGATGGACTGGCCAAGCATGTCTCCAGACCTAAACCCTATTAAGCATCTGTGGGGCATCCTCAAACAGAAGGTGGAGGAGCACAAGGTCTCTAACATCCACCAGCTCCGTGATGTCATCATGGAGGAGTGGAGGAGGACTCCAGTGGTAACCTGTGAAGCTCTGGTGAACTCCATGCCCTAGAAGGTTAAGGCAGTGCTGGAAAATAATGGTGGTCACACAAAATATTGACCGTTTGGGCCCAATTCGGACATTTTAACTTTAGGGATGTACTTACTTTTGTTGCCAGCGGTTTAGACAATAATGGCTGTGTGTTGAGTTATTTTGAGGGGACAGCAAATTTACACTGTTATACAAGCTTCACACTCACTACTTTACATTGTAGCAAAGTGTCATTTCTTCAGTGTTGTCACATGAAAAGATATAATAAAATATTTACAAAAATGTGAGGGGTGTATTCACTTTTGTGAGATACTGTATATATATATATATATATATATATATATATACCCGAAAATATATACACTCACTGGCCACTTTATTAAGTACACCTATTTAATTGCTTGGTAACACAAATTGCTAATCAGCCAATCACATGGCAGTAACTCAATGCAAATAGACATCTAGACGTGATGAAGATAACTTGCTGAAGTTCAAACTGAGCATCAGAATGGGGAAGAAAGGGGATTTAAGTGACTTTGAACATGGCATGGTTATTGGTACCAGATAGGCTGGTCTAAGTATCTCAAAAACTGATGATCTACTGGGATTTTCATGCACAACCATCTGTAGGGTTTACAGAGAATGGTCAGAAAAAGAGGAAATATCCAGTAAACAGCAAAAGTGTGGACAAAAATGCCGTTTTTTTTTGTTTTAATACCAAAGGTTTTTATTGAAAAAACAACAGAAAGTAACATTCAGATAACATAAGAGGCTGTGAGATAGCAGCAATTGCCAAAGATGTACTTATAAGAAAAATCCATCAAAGTGCAAGCCTCAAGCAGTCGAATGACTAAGCCTCAAATGCAATATAACAGAAAAAAGTAATAAAAAGAATACAATTTGAACAAAAAAATAAACACAAAGCAAGTGGACCATTTTTCCTAGTGAGCCCCATTGGATCGTGCCTTTTAAACCTTGAATCAGTCAACTGACCAATACAGCCATTTGGCCTGAAAAATATGTGTAGTGTCTAGGAAGGTGTGATGGATCCTCTCCGTAAGTTTAATCACTTCCATACATTGCATCTCCTGGGCCCATGGAATTGAAATTGATTTCCAGTTCAAAGCAATGACCCACTAAATCTCATTAAATAGTGTATGAATCAATTTCTGACATGGAAGCCGGGCCCCCTGAATATCTGCAAAAAATAGGCATACAGGAATCGTGTCTGTAAAGGGAGATCCCAAAATAGATGTGACCCTGTCTGCTGCTTTCTGCCATAGTACCCAGACTACCGGGCATTCCCAGAAGCTATGTAAGTATGTCCCCTTGTCCTGACAACCCCGGAAGCAAGTATCTGGTGTATCAGAGAACATTTTATGTAACCTTACCAGGATAAGATGCCACCTACTGTGCATTTTATCAACCAATTCCTTAATCGAAGTCGATTTAGTGCATTTATGCATATTAGTTACCATTTCCTGCCATTCCTCCAGGGAGAACATCTGCTCCAGCTCAGATTCCCAATGCTCCATAGCTGCTGATTTATCAGGGAGATCCTGCTCATTGAGATAATTGTATAGAATGGAGATTGTGCCCCTATCTCTAGAGGTCTCATTACACAGGCACTCAAACATTGAGGGGGGTTCCCTGTGTGATAGGACACAGTGTTGCACAAAATACAAAAATGCCTTTTTGATGTCAGAGGTCAGGAGAGAATAGACAGAGTGCTTTGAGATGATAGAAAAGCAACAGAAACTCAAATACCCACTCATTACAACCAAGGTAAGCAGGATACCATCCCTGAATGCACAACACCTTGAAGCAGATGGGCTACAGCAGCAGAAGACCACACCGGGTGCCACTCCTGTCAGCTAAGAACAGGAAACGGAGGCTACAATTCTCACAGGCTCACCAAAATTGGACGATAGAAGTGTAGCAAGGTTTCCAGGCCTGTGGCCTGATGTGGGTCTGCCATTGTTACCGGTTACCTCTCCAGCCCATGTGAGCTGTGACCCTGGGTGTGAGAACTGAGACATAGACAACTCCGGCATCTTTGTTTTGTGGTTTTATTGTAGATAAGGGGATGGGAGAAGGGAATGAGTGGGATACTCCTTAGGCTCAAATAAATACACTTGGGACTTTATCCAGGAAAATGTCTGTTAACGCTGCCTTAACGCCAGCCGATGCTAGCCAACGCTCACTGACTCTCAGAACACACTGTAACTTGATAGAAGTGCTGAATCCTCTAATTTAAGTCCAGAAGATCCAGGACTATGGATTATAGAACTACTGACACTGCGGTACTGCAAAGTCACTGACTACTTCCTCCCCCAGCCTTGCACTGGCTTGAGGTAGTTTGTTGTAGGTTCCTGTATGGCTGCAACTCTCAACTGACACTCGGTACAATTCAGGGCCCAAACTGCAGGTGCCCCCTTTAACCTTGAACTCTTTGGGGTTCACTGACTCTGTACCCCCTCAGTAACTTCAGGGTCCTCAACCTAGGTATCCCCTTTCCTCAGCTAGCTGACTCTGGATCCTGGAACCTCTTATGGAGTGGTCCCCTCTGACTCTATGCAGACCCCCAGGGGCAATCCTCAGTACTCATGACCTGTGTAGGCTTTCCTGGGACTGGACCCCTCTCGCTCTCCGCAGGTTCTCGGCACACCGCATCCTCTCAGCTCAACTCAGCACTCCAAAGGCGTAACTAGAACCTTCAGGGCCCCGATGCAGGAAACCATGAAGGGCCCCCCAGACCCCTGGCCGTAGCCCTTCCCTTCAAGCCCGGGGCTCTTCCCACTAATCCTGGGGCTCTTTACTCTCGTTGCATGGCCTTTTATTATGGTCCCGCAGCAGGATCCTTTCACAAGTTCTGCAGTGGGCCCCCTTCCTGCAATCTTGGGGCCTCCCCACAGTGGTGCAATGCCAGGGCCCGGTAGCAAGTGTGACCTTTGATATCCTGGAAGTTCACCCACTGGTTTGCTACCGGGCCCCCTGGAGCATGGGGCCCGGTAGCAATTGCAACCCCTGCAACCCCTGTAGTTACGCCCCTGCAGCACTCTCTGGATTCCCAGGCGACACCCCGAGACATCCACTTCCTCGGACAGGAGGAGAGACAGTCGTTCTTTCCCTCCTGGGACTCTGCTCCTGCCAAAGACACTGTGTCACTCACTTTCCCCAAACTTATATTCACTCCGAGAATCCTTTGCGGCATAATCTGCCTACTGGGGTAGCTACAAGCTTGAATGTGTCTCCTGATTGGGCTTCTTCCACTACCCTATTAAAAGCCTCTCACAGCAGCCAGTGGGGAGACTTTCCCCTCAGCAAACACATCTGGAACCCATGACACCCTAACTAACTGCTGTTAGGCAGGCAAGGCCCACTCTACATTTACCTAGCACCTACCTGTAGGGTGCTAAAGAAGATTGGAAAAACGTTGCCTGGCCTGATGAGTCTTGATTTCAGCTGCAACATTCAGATGGTAGGGTTAGAATTTAGCTCCAAGAAAGATGTAGCCGGCAACTCCAGAATCCCATGAAATGTTTTTTTTTGCTACATAAAGGTCAAGATTTAAACAGCTGATGTGTTCACAAGGCTGTATGCCGAAACGCGTCAGCTGTCTTTAATCTTGACCTTTATGTAGCAAATAAAGATTTTTATGAAATTCGGGAGTTGCCAGCTACATCTTTCTTGGAGCTGCATTTTCAATGGCTGGAGGCCATTTGAGCTAGTGCACCCAGTGAAGGACTCCACCCTTAATCAATGTGGTGTGTTCCCTGTTGTGAGCGCTGTCTTTGTGCTTTTCTTTCCTAGTAGGGTTAGAATTTGGTTTAAACAACATGAAAGCATGGATCCATCCTGCTGTGTAAGAACGGTTCAGGCTGGTGGTGTAATGGTGCGAGGGGTATTTTCTTGGCACACTTTGGGCCCCTTAGTACCAACTGAGCATTGTTTAAACACCACGGCCTACCTGAGAATTGTTGCTGACCATGTCCATCCCTTTATGACTACAGTGTACCCATCTTCTGGCTACTTCCAGCAGGATAATGCACCATATCACAAAGCTCAAATCATCTCAAATTGGTTTCTTGAACATGTTCTCCAGTGGCCTCCAAAGTCACCAGATCTCAATTTAATAGAGCACCTTTGAGATGTGGTTGAAAGGGAGATTTTCATTATGGATTTGCACCCGACACATCTGTAGCAACTGTGTGATGCTATCATGTCAATATGGACCCAAATCTCAGAGGAATGTTGAATCTATGCCATGAAAAATGAAGGCAGTTCTGAAGGCAAAAGGGGGTCCAACCCAGTACTAGCAAGGTGTACCTAATAAAGTGGCCGGTGTGTATACATACCCATACTTTGTACTTTACTTTGTACACAACAATGTGTATTAACATGCAGATCGCAGAGTACTGCAGGGCTTTTCTTTTTGAATGCACATTCACAAAGCACCACAACAAATCGGTGTGTTATGGCACCAAAACGAAGAGATACAGTATGAACCATATGTGCATTGTGGTGGACTGTGAAAATGTATGTATCTAGATCATTGTGGTGTGTTCACAGCCCATTCAAAATAAATGGCTGCCTTAAAGATTCACATTTTACCATGCAACATGTCAATGTGTGTGTGATAACACAATGCTAATATGTGAACACAGCCTAATGGCTTGTTAACACTAAACACATATGATCATGCACGTTAAAGCTCACATTAAGAAGAGAGAGAGAGAGAGAGCCCAGCGCCGATCTGAGTGTAGCACAGCAGTACTTTAATGACACACAAATTACAATGCTACTCACAAGAGGTAGATAAAAGCAGGCATCTAAAATCAATGGGGGGAAGTCTCTGTAGTCACATCCACGGTGGAAGGTCCGGTCAGGCGGGAGCGCTGTGATGAGGGAGGGCAGCCGATGTCCTCATGTGGGAGGCGGGGGACGTGCCGATCCTCTTTGATGTTGATGCAGCGTGGGACCGCCGGTCGGATGGGTGCGACGTCACTCAGGAGACACCAGGGGATCAAACGGTGACGCGTTGCGGAGCTCAGCTCCTTCTTCAGGCCGTGCGGGGGCCATGTTGGTTGTGGTATTTATGCCAGTAGTCCGGGGTAGATAGTATGGTGGCTCGGGAGGGACAAAAATGGGGAAAAAGCAAACCAGCAATGGGATAATATGTTGAACGAAGGGGGGAGGAGGCTAGGGGGCGGAGGAGGGGAGGTGTGAATGTGTGGGAAAGGGGGAGGGGGGGGGGAACAGGGAAATGGATGTTATTGAATTAGAGGCAATAAAGGCAATGTAGGTGTGGCCATACAGAATGAAGCTGTATGGAGAGGAGAATGATGTACATGAAGGGGCCAAATTTTCTTTTGGGTGCACTCGGGTGCGTGTATAGAGCGACCCGAGGGATGGGAGCGCACTTATCTAGGTGTCTGTGAATAAGGATGTTGTTATGATGTGAATGAGTATGTATAGGGTGTCAGGGAATGTTGGGAGTTTTTAACATGATAAGATAGATGGAATCCAAGTGATGTTAGTGAGGTATATGGACCTACGCTTGGAGGCATACACGGGGGGGGGGGGGGGGAAGAGGGGGAAGGATGGAAAATGTGTGTGCGTGCTAGCATGCATAACTGTGCACGCATGTTGACAGGTTCTAGTTCATGGTCGGAAGTTACGGATGTCAGCCCACAGGCTTGCATGTATGTGTATATAGAAACGCACACTCACAAACATGTACGTGGCGCATTGTGCATACAGATACCGAATTGAAGGTCCAACCACACACGCACAAGCACATACATGGGAATCGTTGTGCCAGTGCGCGGGCGGTTATCGAGCGGGGCATGTCAAAAGAGAGTCGTGCTGGAACTGGGATGTTGGTAAAGAAACTGTATGAAGGGGTTAACCTATATACGGTACTTACTTTGGAGTAGGCTTGGTGTAGGGAAGCATATGTAGGAGGGTTCACAAAGATCTCTGGAAGGCGGAGGGAAGAACCTGGGCAAAAAATGGTCATGTTAGTAGAAGGGTTAATGCTTGGGGAGATGGGCTACAGCAGCACATTGATTTCAATTTCTTCGTTCAGGCCTCCAGGCGAGAGCGTTTCAAGGGAGTAGATCCAGAAGGTTTCCCTCTGGCACAACCGCTTGAAACGCTCTGTCCTGGGCAAGGTGTTCGGAATTGATTCGATTACCCACACCTTGAGTCCAGAGGGAGATTTGTTGTGGGACTCTGCAAAGTGTCTGGGGACACTGTGTTTGTCCTTCCCTTTTTCGACCAGCCTGCGATGCTCGCCGAAACGTTTTCTGAGGGGCCTGATGGTGCGGCCTACATAGAATAGTCCACATGGGCAGGTTAGGCAGTAGATTACATATTCTGTGGAGCAGTTGTAAAATTGTTTGATGGGATATGTTTTGCCTTTCACGGTGAACTCAGTCTGGCCGTGTTGGACATGGGCGCAAGTGAGGCACAGAGGTTTCCGGCACTGGTACATCCCTATGAGGGGGATGAGGCAGATGGTGGTGGTGGGGTGGGGAGTGTTGGGTTTGAGTTTACTCGGGGCAATGAGATTTTTGATATTTGAGGATTTTCTGTAGGAGACTTTGGGTACAGGTGGGATGGAGGATTTTAGATGGGGGTCCTCTGATAGGATGGACCAGTGTTTTCGTAAGATCTTTTCCATTTGTTTGTGTTTGGTATGGAATTGTGTGGTAAAACGGAGTGGTTGGGGCAATGAGTTCTTTGGTCGTGGTGAGGCCTGGGGAGCACTAGGGTCATATTTGGACAGATAATCTGAGTGAGCTTGTTGGACCAGGGATGCGGGATATCCTTTATCTACGAATTTTTGGGTTAAGAGGGCACTTTGTTCGCGGTAATCCTGTTGTTTTGTGCAATTGCGTTTCAAGCGGCAGAATTGACTCTTTGGGATGTTTGAGATCCACCTGGGATGGTGGCAACTATGGTAATGTAGGAATGAGTTTCCTGCGGTGGGTTTTGTGTAATTTTTGGCTACGATGTTGCCTTCTTCATGATATAGGGTGAGATCTAGAAATGCCAATTGAGCCGAATCACATTCAGAGGTGAAGGATAGATTGAAGGGATTTTGATTGCAATGTTGTACAAACTGTGTGAAGGTGGGAAGTGAGCCGTCCCAGATGACGATAATATCGTCTATGTATCGGCCATAGAATATGATGTGAGGTGTGAAGGGGTTGTTATGCCAGATGTATTGGGCTTCCCAGAGACCCATGGTGAGGTTGGCATAGCTGGGTGCAAAATTGGCGCCCATCGCTGTGCCAGTGACTTGGAGATAGAAGTCTCCGTTGAACTCAAAGTAGTTCCGGGTGAGGCAGAATTCAGTGGCATCTAGGATGAATTGAGCTTGCTGGGGGTGGATCGTAGGGTCTGCAGATAGGAAGTGTGAGACGGCCCTGAGTCCAACTTGATGGGGGATGGAGGTGTACAGGGAATTGACATCCAGGGAAGCCCACATGTAAGTGGGTTCCCAGGAATAGTGGCTGAGGAGGTCGAGTAGGTAGGCTCCGTCTCTGATGTATGAGGGAAGGCTTTGTGCTAATGGTTGTAGGAATAAATCAATGTATTGGGAAAAGGGGCTGGTGATGCTGTCCATGGCGGCTACGATAGGTCGGCCGGGGGGGTTGGTGCTGTTTTTGTGGATTTTGGGTATGTGATAGAAATATGGGGTGGAAAAGAAATCTCTGTTGAAGAATGAGAGTTCATGTTTGTTGATTATTCCCTCTTCCATAGCGTCTCTGGCGAGGGACTGCGCCTCTGCTTGGAACTTAGTGAGGGGGTCCTGTGGGAGGGGGCGGTATGTGGAGGTGTCTGAGAGAAGCCGGATGGCCTCCTGGATGTAGTCGGCCCTGTTTTGGACAACTATGCCTCCACCTTTGTCCGCGGTTTTGATAATGAGGCTATGGCTCTGGGTGAGGTGTTTCAGGGCAAGTTTTTCTGCTTGACTGAGATTGGAAGCTGGAGCATGGGAGGGATTTTTTGATCGTTTGCACATTTTGAGGATGTCCGCGTAAACTACTTGATAGAACGTTTGGAGATACGGACCTTTGGACTGGGTGGGGTTGAATGTGGATTTGGGCCTGAGTGAGGAATGGCGGACTGGGGGGGAAGAGGAGGGGCGGAGGGTAAATGGAATGAGGTCCTCATCATTATGGTGTTCTATGTGTAATTCTTCTAAAATTTGGAGGGCCAGTGCGTCCATAGAGGAGTCAAGATCAGGAGTGGGAGGGGAGGAGGGTTGTGGGTCAGGAGGAGGGCCAAGAGTGGCCTTGGAGGATTGGATGTTGTAATAACGTTTCAGGGTGAGGTTCCGAATGAACCTGTTGAGGTCTTTGAACAGGGTAAATTGGTTTGGTGGGGTGGCCGGGGCAAAGTTAAGGCCTCTGTTGAGTAAGGAGGTTTCTGCAGGGGATAGTGAGTGGGAGGATAGATTATATATTTTTACTGTGTTAGTAGTTTTGCTCTTTTGTTTATGTCTAAGTCTGCCCCCCCGCTTTCCTCTGTGTCTAGTTTTCTTTTGTTTGTTTGAGGAGTCGGTACATGCGGGGGGGTTGATTCTAAAAAATGGTCTGTGGGAGGGCAACTGGCGAGTTCGTTGGTGTGTTGGTCAGGTGGCCTGTTGGGATCATGTGCTGGGGATGGGGGGACCCTGTCCGTGCCAGTGGAAGAGGGCTCGGATGCGGGGGCGGGGACCGTATGGGGAGGTGTGGGTTTTATGTGAGCTCTGGGGGAGCTGCTGTAGCCCGTTTTGGGGTTGGATGTCACCACTGCTGGGTTGGAGGGGATTTTCTGGGGGTTGGTAATGCGGTGTCCTTCTTGGACCCTGGGTTGGGGCAGTGTGGTTCTGGGTCTTCTAATTCTTTTCGGTTTGGGGGTGGGGGCTGTGGGATGTGTGTTTGCTTGCGGGGTCCAAATGAGATTAGGGCATAGAGGGGGTATAGGCGGGGCAGGGGGTGGATGGAGGGGGCGAGGGAGAGGACCCAGTAGGGATGGGGGTTGGCCTGGGGGGCGTGGAGCTATGGGGCGGCTGGAGGTCTGGGGTGGTAAAGGTTTGGGTGGAATCCCTTGTTTATTCTTTTTCCAGTTGAAAACTCTTTTGTGGTTGTAATCATCCAGATCTCTCCTAATTTTGTTCAACTTGGTTTTTAGTAATGTATCTTCATCTTTTTTGGTGTGTAATTTTAGTGTGGAAAGCCAATTTTTAGGAGCATGGGGAATGTGTTGTGAGAGATTGGATATGGTTAGGATGATGTTGGACAGGGTGTCTTTGTATTTTAATTCTCTCTGTTGGGCGATGATCTGCATCCATTTTTTGGTGCAGAACTCGGATATGTGTGACCATTCTCTGTCTAGGTCTGAGTTAAGGAAGGAGCATGTTTTGAGGATGCTTAGGCCCCGGGGGGAGATGTTCTGGGAGATGTAATGTTCCAAAAAGAATTTATCCCACCAATGGTGGTTTGCTGTGGATATGAGGCGTTCAATTTTTCTAAAAATGTGGCAACTGCCTTGGAGTTTGTCTGTGGGTATATTGTATAGGGGGCAGAAAAAGTTGGTGGGGAAGAGTGAATAAAGTTCCTCTAAATTTTGGTATTTGGTGGATTCTACTTGTTTGAGGAACTCCATGTGGGATTTACAGGGGGGGGGGGGGTTTGGCCCGGAGTGTGCTGTGGATGGATGAATGGATGGAGGAGCACCGGGATGGGGCTGACAGGGGGAGTGTGGGTGTAGGGGGGGGGGGGGAAAGTTAGGTGTATGCGAATAGATGGCCAAATGGGGCGGATGTTTATGTTGGGTTGTCAGTGGGGGATGTAAGGATGCGGATGGATGGAGGGGTGGGTCAGCACAAGGATGTTAGTGCGACAAGGGAGTTGCTGGCAGAGGGATGAATCAGGATGGTGGCAGATGTGGGTACAGTGGTATAAAGGATCAGTGCAATAAACATAATAAATACAATAAAAAAGGTAAAATAATGTCAAATGTTCTTAAAACATGAGAGCAATGAGCATACAATATGTGTGAAACCTTTTCGGGTAAGTCCATATGCTGGTAGGTAAACCATTAGAGTTCTGGCTGGAGAAGAAGGGGGGGGGGGGGGGTATAGGGGGTTATTTAGTTATGGTGGCAGTCCCGTGTCTGATGCTGCTCAACAATAGTACTTCTGTTATTCAGGTAGGCAGATGGGGGAAAAAAGTTGGCGCAATCAGACAGTGTGGGTAGCTGCCGCAGTGTCACCTGTGGGCAGAAGATTTGTGAACCCTCCTACATATGCTTCCCTACACCAAGCCTACTCCAAAGTAAGTACCGTATATAGGTTAACCCCTTCATACAGTTTCTTTACCAACATCCCAGTTCCAGCACGACTCTCTTTTGACATGCCCCGCTCGATAACCGCCCGCGCACTGGCACAACGATTCCCATGTATGTGCTTGTGCGTGTGTGGTTGGACCTTCAATTCGGTATCTGTATGCACAATGCGCCACGTACATGTTTGTGAGTGTGCGTTTCTATATACACATACATGCAAGCCTGTGGGCTGACATCCGTAACTTCCGACCATGAACTAGAACCTGTCAACATGCGTGCACAGTTATGCATGCTAGCACGCACACACATTTTCCATCCTTCCCCCTCTTCCCCCCCCCCCCCCCCGTGTATGCCTCCAAGCGTAGGTCCATATACCTCACTAACATCACTTGGATTCCATCTATCTTATCATGTTAAAAACTCCCAACATTCCCTGACACCCTATACATACTCATTCACATCATAACAACATCCTTATTCACAGACACCTAGATAAGTGCGCTCCCATCCCTCGGGTCGCTCTATACACGCACCCGAGTGCACCCAAAAGAAAATTTGGCCCCTTCATGTACATCATTCTCCTCTCCATACAGCTTCATTCTGTATGGCCACACCTACATTGCCTTTATTGCCTCTAATTCAATAACATCCATTTCCCTGTTCCCCCCCCCCTCCCCCTTTCCCACACATTCACACCTCCCCTCCTCCGCCCCCTAGCCTCCTCCCCCCTTCGTTCAACATATTATCCCATTGCTGGTTTGCTTTTTCCCCATTTTTGTCCCTCCCGAGCCACCATACTATCTACCCCGGACTACTGGCATAAATACCACAACCAACATGGCCCCCGCACGGCCTGAAGAAGGAGCTGAGCTCCGCAACGCGTCGCCGTTTGATCCCCTGGTGTCTCCTGAGTGACGTCGCACCCATCCGACCGGCGGTCCCACGCTGCATCAACATCAAAGAGGATCGGCACGTCCCCCGCCTCCCACATGAGGACATCGGCTGCCCTCCCTCATCACAGCGCTCCCGCCTGACCGGACCTTCCACCGTGGATGTGACTACAGAGACTTCCCCCCATTGATTTTAGATGCCTGCTTTTATCTACCTCTTGTGAGTAGCATTGTAATTTGTGTGTCATTAAAGTACTGCTGTGCTACACTCAGATCGGCGCTGGGCTCTCTCTCTCTCTCTCTTCTTGGTATCTTACAGGGTTACTTCACCCTTTACAAGCCTGCAGCCATCCCAGTGCACAGCCATCGGATTGCCCCCCATTTTCTGCCCACAGGTGACACTGCGGCAGCTACCCACACTGTCTGATTGCGCCAACTTTTTTCCCCCATCTGCCTACCTGAGTTAAAGCTCACATTGTCTATGCAGAGCAAAGTTACAGTGTCTCTGCAATGGCCCCGGCCCCTTAAATTCACCTTGCCGGTGTTCTTCCACCTCTCCTGCCAATATCACAGTCGGAGATAGTTGTTACTAGGCTCAATCGCTATACTTGAGCTTTGAAGAAGTGACAACACCCTAGTTCCTTACACTGGTGATTTTAGTGCTAAATGGAACAATGGAAATGGGTAGTGAGGGGGAGCTGGTACGGTAAATATAGGTTTGTTTGGGGGGTCCATTGTAGGGTCACTTTGTCCTTTGAGGACAAGGTAACTGCTTATATTTAAAGCTTAATACATACTGTATATATACAACATAGATATGTCATTATGTCATTATGGACCTTGCTTTGTGCACTGGTGTGCAGTCATGTTGGAATAGGAAGGGCCAACCCAAAATTGTTCCCACAAAGTTGAGAGCATGAAATTGTCCAAAATGTCTTGGTATGCTGATGCCTTAAGAGTTCCTTTCACTGGAACTAAGGGGCCAAGTCCAACCCCTTAAAAACAATCACACACCATAATCCCCCCTCCACCTAATGATTTGGAACATGTTGAATTAACTTGTTTATTTAGACATGTTGAGGACCCATTCAAACACAGCATGTGTCAAGTCAAGAAAAATGGGCATCAGCATTCGTTTTCTTGATTCCTGCCAATATATCACTTTTCCACTTCCTGTAACAGGTTGAAAACACTGATCACTCTGCAGTGAAATCACACAGCAGTGTCACCCTGTGGTAGGTAGTTTTAAATAGATAATTTTCCAACAAATTCCTTGGTAAAAATTTTAATTTTAGTATCATTCAACCTAATTTCAGTCGGGTATAATGAGTGTGTTGCCAGCTTAAAACACATGGAAGGTAAGTATATAATAGTGATGGCAAACCTTGGCATCCCAGATGTTTTGGAACTACATTTCCCATGATGCTTATGCACTCTGCAGTGTATTTGAGCATCATTGGAAATGTTGTTCCAGAACATCTGGGGTGCCAAGGTTCGCCATCACTGGTATATAATAAACATGAAATATTAGGCTATTCCACCCACACAGTCTGGGACACAGAGGAGAAAGGCATTGTCTACCACAGGGATGCATTGGAACTTTGTGTAGAAGAAAGGTAAAAGACAATGTGCAGAAGTATAAGGCACTGCATGTATTAGAGAAGTATAGTGAGCGTATACTCATATTCTTATGGAAATTCTTCACTGCAATAGGTGCACTGGCGAACAACGATAAAAAGGATGTACACCTCTTCCTGACAAAGTGGCCACTAAAGAGCCACAAAATGTGTCACTTGTGTTTTAGCCTGTTTTTATGATCAATAAAAACCAATCTTCCTGAAGAATTCACTTGGAAGCACTTTCTTATTTAATGGCTCCTCTGCTGACCAAACTTTGGCTTCATTTTGAGGCCACATCCTTTTAATCAGTGGGTTTATGTAAGAGTTTACAACCACTTTAACCTCCCTGGCAGTATGATTATGTCAGGAATTATGTACCAAAAGCGGTACAATTTTTTGATATTTATAATATATATATATATATATATATATATATATATATATATATATATATATATATTATAATATATAAATATTATATTAATAATAAATATATTATAAAATACAAAATATATTATAAAATATAAATATTATAATATATATAATATGTATATAATATATTAATAATATAATTTACAATTTATAATATTTTATATTTTTCTGATACTAAGGTGATACAGTGTAATCCTCTCAGATTACATTGTATCACCTCCTTTTTATGTGTTTGTGTTGGTGCAACATTTGACTTTCCCTCCCAGTTCCGCTCCCATGCACCATAGCTGCTGCAGGGAACGGAACCAGGAAGTCATCAGAGCGACGGACGGCGCGGTGGGGATCTCGGCGGCGATCACAGCAATGGGAGATCATCGCTGGATCGCCAGGGGAAGGTAAGGAACACTGCTGCAGGCTCTGCACATCTACCCCGTGCGTGACTCGGGGATACCGATCCTAGCATGAAAAAACCACCCCGAGACACGCTCGGGGTTACCGCCAAGGGAGTTAAGACACTGGAGTTCATTTACTAAAATTGGAGAGTGCAAAATCTGGTGTTGCTGTACATAGTAACCAAACAGCTTCTAACTTCAGCTTGTTAAATTACGCTTTGACAAAAATACCTGGAATTGGTTACCATGTACAGCTGCACTAGATTTTGCACTCTCCAGTTTTAGTAAAACAACCCCACTGTGTATAAAAAGGGGAACAAGGTACTATGTGCTTCCTTGCTGATCACATCTATCAATACACAATGAGACAGAAGGAGAAATAATGGTGGAGGTTTATTTGGTACTTTGATCATTAGATTTTCCTAAAGGCGGATTTTAACACAGGTCCACCCTTCCTCCAGGATTTGTAATTTTTTTATTGAAGAAAAAAAACATCACAATGAAGTCACTTTTTCCATAAAGTGGGAAAGGATTCATTTTCAATATATAGGAGAGTAGGACTGTTTACTGTCTACTGTGGTAGATTCGGGTTTTATGGATATCAAGCAGGATTTACAACCCCCATCCCAAAAAATAAATAAATCTATCCCAGGCAGATTTATCGGAGGAGCAGGATTTTATTGGATATCAATGGGTATTGGGGGAGTGGCAGTGCACTGGAGTAAGTCTCACTAGTGAAATAAAAGCTGGAGCATTAGCTGTGTGCTGATAAATGGGTGGCACTGGTGGCATGGATACTGGGGAGTGAGCTGTGTGTTATGAAACGAGGATCTAACTGATGGCATGCATACTGGGAAGTGAGCTGTCTGTGCTAGTGTGAGAATTTCACTGGTGATTGGTGGCATGAATATGGGAGAGTGAGCTGTGTATGCTGGAACAATAATCTTACTGGTTGCATGGATAATGGGGAGCTCATTTTGTGCTGGAACAGATCCCACTAGTGATATGTCTACCACAGAAATGGCTGTGTTCTGGGATATAGATCAGAGTAATGGCAAGGATACTGGGGAGTGAACTGTGTGTGCTCAAACAAGGATCTCACTGGTGACATGGATATTGGATCAGTTCTTTTTTTTTTTGTCGGCCCTGTGCAGCACTTTAGAGACATCTGGAAATGTAAGTACTATTGGTGGACATGCAATATACACAATATTGTATGTGTATCTGTTAAATACTTTAAGTGCCCTATCATATAAAGCAACCAATCATTTTAGTTTCTCTCCCATTTAATCAAATTTTACCATAATGGCTAGCAATTTTTCTCTGTAGACTGTCTGGTTTTCCTAGACAACATCAATTCTCCTATTGTCATATATGCCAAATATGAACACAAATATTACTAGGTGGACAAGACTGGGAGGGTCAAATGGCCCATACTTACGGACAATTACCATGTTTGTGTTTGGCTGGCAATTTGTTTTATTCCTCAAGCCAATGAATATCTCTTATTGTGATTCATCAATAAATTAATCATAGATAGACACAACAAGTGTATATTTATTTGTGTTTTCAAATCATAACCCACACAGTGTTGTCTACACCCCACTATTATGAACACCATCGAAATGCAAGTCTGTCTATTTCATATTCCAAGGAGGGGTGGGTGCATGGCTGATAGATGCATCCGCTCATTATTTTTTGTATCACTGACTAATCATTATAAATCCTATTTAATAATGTTGATTATTTTGCTAAGTGCTGAAATTGCCATAACAGCTGTGATGGGCAATGACATGTGAATAGAATATGTAATCACATCAGCACAATGAAAAAATGCCAAAAAGTAGGAAGTGAGGCTAATATAATTTCATGTATGGGACAAAAAAAAAATTTATTAAAGAATTTTCACATATTTACTCTTTTATTAATTTCTTTACTGAATCTCCAAAAGGACATAAACCAAAAACACCAAGAAATGAATATTTTCGTTTTGGCCTTTCGAGTATTGTTTTTTTAACTTTATGAGGTTTTCCACTTTCAGTAAAAGGTTAAAACTCTATCAACTAGTTATTAATGTCTATCAACAGCATTGTTTTCTCCCTGGATCAGTATAAATACCTATCAACATTTTTTTTTTGTACTTCCCAGGAGCAATATGTACTTCCCAGGAGCATGAACAATAAGCAAATACTGAAATTCCTTCAAGCAGTAGCTTGGGCCTGCCAAAGGGTGCTAAGACACATTTATTTTATTATTAGAAGTTAAGGTAATGTCTGGGCTCCAACTTTATTTTGGATTTTCACACTGCACATGCCCAAGTTTGGGATGCTGAAGGTTGCACAGATGGGTATCATTTTCCTTCTCCTAGCTCACAATGACTGATCCTTGAGTGTCTGTCAAGTTCACATTGCATTGTGTACGCCTAGAAAGGCATGTCACTCTTTCCTGTCGAAGGACTCCTTTAATGGCTCTGAAATATTGCTGTTTATGTGAAAATATATTAAAGGTTATCAGAAAAACTGTAGGGTGTGCTGGTGATTACACTTTCTTTCTATTGGCTGGAAAAAGCTCTGTGCAGACATCCAGAGTGTTAAATCAAACAAAATCAAACAAAGCATCCCTTGGATTTTTATACTAAAACATATCCCCTCAGAAATGAGTTGAGGGATTCTCTCCTCAGAAAGGAGGGATTCTGGTGGTGAAACTGAGGTGGTGAGTCTGAGTTACCATACCTGACCAACTACCTAACCACATTATAGGGTTTCCACTCTCACTGTAAGATTTAAAAAATAAAAGTTTCAGTGATAAATTATGCAACAAGGGAAGTAACAACATCCCATGGTGGCTGGGAATAAACAAGCTTTTATGGTTTTATTAATGCAGTCCACTCTTCTGAAGTTATAAGACACCAGCGGATTCTCTATCTCACCGTAGACTTTGAATCGAGAATTTACCTCAAGTTTCTCAAACCATTGGATACCTGAAAGAAATAAACCTTGAAACTGAGAGTTCCAAATTTAAGCTTTATTACCAGACGTAGCTTTGTGAGAGCACGCCCATATAAAACTGCCCGGTATGCTCTGATATGACAGTTCCTAGATCACCCTTTTATAGGGTTTCCTTATCAGAAAATCAAGACATTGGTATGGGGCAATTACCCATGGTGGTATTCTCCTGATAACATCTTAGTAAAAACATGTTTTTAACAAACTCACAAGTGCTATTTTAGCTTCACTAATCAATATAGAAGATACATTAGGATATGTATTTATATATCACCCTAACTTAAGTTATCATATATTTTAACATTAACTCTATATATGTTTCATTATAAATATGTTTTTTTAAAAGTATTACCATAAACTATGATGTAGGAATCAGTAAAGATCATATTATCCTTATACATTAACTCCCTCCTTTGATCATTACTGATCATAAACTGTTGCCCTATTCTTCTAGCAATTTGGTACAATGTTTTGGAGACAAAGAGGTAGGGTTGAGCAGAGTATTGTAAAATTACTGACATTGTTGCCAGTAACATTTCACCAAACGGGAAGATCAAAATTTTTGTTCATTACTGAGGCAAAATTTGACACAAAGGACAAAATTATCTGTTTTTTTTTTTCTTATTTAGAGACTGTGGGAGTTGTTTTGTTACTTTGTAATCTGTTTTAGTTCAATTATAGGTATTAGATTTGTTTCAGAGACCGTACAAAACCATAAAAATGACAATAGTCTTCAAAGTCGCATATTGGCATACACTTTAGAGTATTGTATAGAAAGTACATAGATATGAATGTAAATATAGATGTATGAAGGTACTGTACATGGATACAAATCACATTAAGGTAAACTCACTTTATTTTTTTGTTTTAATATGTTATGGGTTCACTTTATCTTTTGCCTACTTAGGAATCATTGCTAGTATATCTATTTGTATAGTAGTATGGTATGGTAAACTATCTACAAATAAGAGAAAGTAGGTAGGAGTTAAGTTGTAACAGAACTGAAGAGAAAAAGGGGATTAAAGAAGGTGTGTGGGTGTGTGTGTAGAAACCAACCGGCCCTTAGTTTGCTATACTTACCCACCAGTCTGCTGACAAACCAAATAAACCTGTCTAACATAATAGGTTAAAAACAGGAGTTTAGTTAACACACATTTGCAAACGCATGTATAAGCTGCAGGCCACTCCAAGGCACCCTGTGTATCCTGCAGTCCTAACACTACGTAACACTACTCAAACTGAGTGTCTACTGAGTGTCTCCAACATGGGAGTACATAAATGCTAATGGATGGATTGGAAACAGGTGAGCTTGGAGGTGGCCCAATCCTCCCCCAACCTGTTCCCAGCCATGACTGGTATTGAAAAACGAATGGCTAAATGAAAGCCACAGGGTGCAAACTAGAAAATGACCAGCTGGGAGACACACACCCCCATCCCAGTAATATAGATGGTAAAGGCAAATTGGGACTTTAGATGAAACACCAGCCTGTAAAGCGAGCGTCTCCATCCCTGGCAACATGGAAAATTTGGGCAGTTTTTGGACTTTACATGAGACACCGGTGAGCACTGCTCAGCGTCTCCATCCCTGTATATAACAGAACTGAAGAGAAAAAGGGGATTAAAGAAGGTGTGTGTGTGTAGAAACCAACCGGCCCTTAGTTTGCTATACTTACCCACCAGTCTGCTGACAAACCAAATAAACCTGTCTAACATAATAGGTTTCTACACACACACACACCTTCTTTAATCCCCTTTTTCTCTTCAGTTCTGTTATATACAGGGATGGAGACGCTGAGCAGTGCTCGCCGGTGTCTCATGTAAAGTCCCAAAACAGCCGGAGTTAAGTTTTATTCCTGTTTAATTTTCTATTTTTAATGTATTTGGTTGTTATTTAAGTACTGTCACTTCAAGTTTTTTTTTTTTTTACATTATTTTTCAGTTCCTTTTTCTTACATCTTGTGAAAAAAATGTAAAATAATAACGCTAACAAGATAACTTTTTTTTGGCACAAGAACAGATCCAGGATAGTTAAAGGCAGCTTCCATAATCCTCAGGATAAATCTTATTGCACCCCTAAATATTATTATTGTTGCCTTCTCTGTTAATTCCAATGTAAGTTTTTGTAGATGCTAAACTACCCAGTACACGATACTACTTTCAAAATGATCAAAATCGATGACAGCAACAGAAAAGCACAGCAGAAATTTGTATAAGTACATGTAATGATCATATTCAGAATAATCATTTCCTTTTCTTTTTGATTCACATGCTCTTGTTATTACTCTTCCCCATATTTGCACATACACCTAGCTATCCAGAAAAAAGCTAGCCATACAGTAGTAAAACTTCTTTGGAAAATGTTCTTTTTTAGAACATTTGTTTGATTTTATTTAAATGGTTAATAAGCCCAAGTCAACGTTTTTTCAACCATAGTAAAGAAAGAATTGGAAGGAGCGGAATGGAAAATATATCTCAAACCAATGTCTAAAACTGTATGTGATTTATGTTTGGGAAATCCATTCATATCAAAACTGAATGGTAAAAGCAAACACAAATTTTAAGTACTTTCAAACAGCATTCATCAAGTCTCTGATGGCTTTATCAGATGTACTTATGATTTTTTTTTTGTTAGAACGTTCACTCAAAAATCCACCAGCATAGGGTCAGCTTTATTGACATTGGGAGTTGGAAAAGTATAACACTGCCAGGATCTGAGGAGTAGCTCCTGCAAGAAGTAAATTAAAGTAAATTAAAGATAACTGACACTCTTACCAATGTTGTATTTTGTCCAAGCCCTTTGCTAAATGGATGTCAAAGTTGAGAAAAACTTGTGTGAAATAACAGACAAAATAATCTATATACTACTACATGTTGTCATTAAAAACTAGGTAAATCCAAGTGTATATAGTATGAAAAAAACCTTTATTAGTTGGGGGAACGGATAGCATCTAGACCAGGGGTAGGGAACCTATGGCTCGTGAGCCAGGCGTGGCTCTTTTGATGGCTGCATCTGGCTCGCAGATAAATAGGGTCTCCTGCTATGAGTATATCATTATTAGCCCTGAGTCGAGTCCATGCCTGCGCGCTGCGGCCACACTGGTTGCTAGTATGCCGCTTGGCGTCTAGCAACCAGTGATGTCATGTGACGTCAGCGTCGTCACGTGACAGCGGGAGAGACGAAAGGTAATTGACCATGGAACCCCACCGATCATATTTTAGTGGACGAGTACCCACAAGGTTAATTTATTACCCTGGTAATTAATGTCCTTGTCTTTGAGTTTTTGTTACATATTGTCATTGCATACCCTAACTACATTAAATTATCAGAATAGTGCAGGGCCTCCCAAACTTTTTTGGGCCGAGACCCACTTCTGAATACAGTTATTTTTCGGGACCCACTTGCTTGTAATTGAATATTGTAAAGCGCTACAGAATTTATTGGCGCTATATACACCTCACCCAGAGTCTCCATGATGAGGAGCTCTATGCTGGTCTTGTTGTCCTGGCTCTTCTCCTTCAGATCCTCTACTGGGGACACAGAAGCCGCCATGAACTCCTGACACTGCTGGGCCACCTGGTCCTCCTATGACACCGAGGCTGTGGTCTCTGCCCGCTATAGCTGAGAGAATCCCACCTCCAATCTAGCCACCACCGCTGCCACCAGCAGGACCGAGGAGCTGGCTCTGCACCCCATGAACATATCCTACATAACAGCCCACATACGTACTCACTGATGCAAGTATCCTCCTCGCGGGAAATGCAGACCAGCCCCCGTAAACTGCGTGGGTGGGGTCCTGAATCCATCGCGATTACACTGCTCTGGCTTTCTGTAATTTGGGAGGGCTTGCACAGCACAATTTAAGTGGGCCCGCTCTCAGTGATTTCCTGCTCAGCATGACCCCCTTAAATGCAGCTCGCGACCCACAGTTTGGGAACTCCTGGAATAGGGTATTGTTTGAGTCCCTTTCCTTGAAATTACCTATTCAGTAGGTCAACGATCAAAGTTCTGCATTCTATAAGGGCCATTCAGAAACCATCTTTTATATTGTTAGAATAAATTTGATTGCTTGACTGTTCTGCTTCCCCAGTCTAAGCATTGAAAGTGTGCCTTGATCCAAATTACACCATGCAGATGGTAGAAAGCTTTGATCAAAAATGTGTGCATATCTTCACAGTTGAACATCAGATAGGTCAAAAAAATCATTGTATGTCTAGCTTCAGTAATTACATGCGCTCAGAATAGAAACTAAAAACACTTCGAAAAGAGGATGGGTCTACCTATACAGAGCATCTCCTAGCTACAAAGTGAGGAAGGGACACAATGATTAAAGGCAAACAAACAACAATGCATGCGCAACATGATATTGACATTAAACAAAGTTCTATGTACACCACCACAGCTTTTTATATTGGCCCACTGAATAAGTCTCTAGGCGCAGCTGTGCATGGTGGCCGATCAGCATCTAACTTCAGTATGTACAATTAAAGTGTTTGTTACCTCAACATTTCATATTCCTGAAATGTGCCTGCTGTACCATGTACTTGTATGAAAGACGATCCTGTTCTATTTGTATTGCTTTCTATGTGTGAAATACCTGGTGTTCCTGCAAGTCCCTCTGCTTTCCTATTTCAAACTGACCACAGTAAGCAGGAGAACACACCGTGGTCAGTTCTCTAGCTATGCTGGGAACTCAGTCTGCTCTCCTCCAATGATCAGACTTGTCCTGACACGGCCCCTCTGTACAGCCTTTCACTGGGAAGATCAGTGTTCTGCTGTTTCTCCTCCCCCGCAGCTCTTAGAGAACTCAGCTGAGAACAGAGGGAGCAGATTGAATGTGAACCCTTTTAAAAAAAGGGAAAAAAGTATTTATAATGTCTTTTTATATTTATACACAAAAGTTTTGCCTTGCATTACTATTCTACACTGAAATGATTGTTTTACAATGTGATAGTTTACAAAAACTTTAAGCTTTGACAATAAAAACCTGAAGGCTGATTGGTTTCTATGCAGAGCTGCACCAGATTTTGCACCATGTAGTTTAGTAAATAACCCCACTAATGTTATGTGAAGCAGAAGGCATATTCTCAAATGGGTGCTTAGCTAAAGTGTATATGCAGTCAAAATGTGTTTTCTTAGTTTTGGATTGTGTGGGGAAGAACTAACCACAAGGTATTAAAAGCTATTCGGGCACTGTTGCAAGGATTTACCTTTAGTCCCTGTCAGATTTTAATTCTGCACCTGTGTTACAGATTTTCCCATTCTGGCTGGTGAAGCAGGAGTCAGCAGGACAGGAACTGTGGGCAAAGTACTGTATATAGCAAAGCCCTGGATAGCAGTTCAAATTGAAAGGAGTATACATTTTTCCTTTTCCTAGTAACTTTTAGGGTTTGATGTTTACTTTAGGTGTTAATTAACAGGAAACCCTCAATGACTTTTGTGCATATAATTTTTGGGTGAAATCCACTGCAATTTATTTTACATTATTATGATTACAAGTACTTATTGTATGTAGCAGCATAAATTTACGCAGCGCTTTACATATATATCATATATTTACATCAGTCCCTCTCAAGGAGCTTACAGTTTAAGGTCCCTAACTCACATTCATACATTGTAGGGCACTTTAGAGAGGAGCCAATAGATATACCAGCACATCTATGGAGTGTGAGAGGAAACCCACGCAGACACAGGAAGAAAATGCAAACTCCATGCAGATAGTGCTGTGGTTGGGATTAAAACCAATGATCCTAGAGCTGACACTTAGCCAATGTGCTCCCCACTTCTCCCTTTGCCTCATAATTATTCTCCCACTAATAAAGCTGAGATTCTCTGCAGCAAATCTGTAAATTATTATAATTATTATTATTTCTATGCAAAGATTTCATCTATTGTTCTATGTATTACTGAAATCTGCCTGTTCTCTCCCTCAGAGATCACTTACATATTTCTGTTTCAAAATTCAAATAAAAATGAAATACATTTTTTTCCAGATGATATTTGACTGCTCTCTGCCTCAAAACTATTGGCCTGTCCAGAAGGGTACTGCAATGTTTTATACTATTAGGGCTCATTTAGACCTGCAAATAAATTCAAGCGCCCATTAATGCACCTGCATTAAGACGCATTAACAGAGCATTTTTGGTGCATTTTTGATGCATTTGCATCACATTAAAAAAATGCTTGCCAGATGCCTGCTCTGTATTTTTTTTTTTAATGGATTTTTGTATTGTCATCTCAGCTTTCTAAACACATTTAAAACATGCTTTAAACATTGTAGGGGCATTTGTGATGCATTTGTATTGTGTTTACCTTGTCATCAATGCAAGTCTGGCAAACAACATGTTGGGTCAATTTTGACTCAATGCTAACCATGTGAACAACACCGGGCTCTGCGATGCACACAATTTTGCCAGGTGTTTATGGAGGGTGAACCACATGCTGATGTCACCGCACGTGTAATCCTGGAAGGATGGGTTGTTTTTAATGCTGGCCGGCTTGATTATAATGCAAACCTAATTCCTTACTATGTAAGTGTATTACTTTTGATTTAATACATTTTTTAAAAGATTTACACTATGCGGAGCCTTTTTGTATTTTTTGTTGTACTGTGATGGTACTGCTGGGCTATCGATATATCAGTGTGTGGAGTCATAGGAGGATCCCTGATCTTTCAAAGGCCCTGGCTGGGTATTAAGCTATAGGTGTTACCGACCTCCGTCAGTGGGGTCAATGTGAGCTGGTAAGAGACCATTTCCGCATTTGGTGATGGTGCCAGTGATATTATTGTCTTTCTACGGTGACGGAGAGTGGTCTTTATCACATTGAGGACAGTTTCTATCTTCACTTATGGATTATTTGAGCTATATGAACACTTATCAATTTTAGCGCAACTTATATCTTTTTTAATTTTTATATTGTGTATATCTCACTAAATAGTTACTGCTTATTAATTTGATCTATTATTTAATTACACCAGCGTGGTATTTTTTTCTTTTTAATTTTTGGAGCTTCCATATAAAAGCTGCCTATAAACTAAAGCTATATAATTTATTTATTTATTTTTGGGGGGTGGGGGGAATTGGGGGAGGTGGCAAATTACACAGAGGAGATTGTTCAAAGAGTTAACTAGGTTTGCCACTTGTTCAGTGGGTATTTCCCAATGGTTACTGGAGGAGATTGCAAGAGGGGGTTAACCCAGTGAGGTGTCCATTCCTGTATTTATACACCCAGAGTTAGTGTTGCCAGCAAACTTGAGAAAGGGGCAATACACCCCTGAAGCATGTGTTGTCATGGCAACCTGCTATGGGAGGTGTGGGAGTGACCTATGATTCATTCTGTCACAGGGACGTTGGCATACCTTTCTTTAGAGCCTTAAAAGGGATTGTCAGCTGACAGGAGCTGGAGTGATCTGTCTTGAAAGCTTGCTGGTTAACAGTGCATACGAAAAATTCTACTGTTTTTTTCTAGGCTGTTGTCTTTGGCCAGGACTTACCATACATCTGTGACAGGCTGTAAAAGGCTCACACCCCTGTTAAAGACATGTGAGTACATTTTGTTTTTAATTATTATTTGTTAAATAAAAGTTTTTATTGCACTATTGGTGTGCTTCCCTTTTGTTCCCTTTTGTTTTCCAGGTCCAAATACATCTGATCCATACTCTCCAGCCACTGTGCCATTAGTTTTGCTGTTGTCTCTGAAACATGGCAATGTTATTTTTTAGCTTTGCAAACAAGCGTCCTATTGTTGGAATGTTGGATTGTGTTTTGGAGATGTTTGCACTCTGAGTTAATTCATTTTGTTAAAGGGGTTGTAAAGTCAGAAGGTATTTTATTTTAATAGAAAAAAAGAAAAAAGTGGGGTACACCCACGCCGACGGACCACCTCTAAGGTGAAACTTAATACAATGTGCACATAAATGGTGTTAAAAAATGTATAAGCAGCTGCTAAACCTCCTCCTGCCACGGAGACAAATATAAATAACATAAAAAAGAGAGGTGATGACACCCCATGGTTCAGCGCTTGCAAATGAACTTCACTATGAGGCTTCCTTACATTTTTTCCACATAAACTAACTGGAGTCTGCACCCTTTTAGGGTGCCAAACAGGAGGAGTAGAAACCAGGAACCAGGAGAGGAACGAGGGAGATCTCAGTCAGGGCTATCCTTGGTGGAGGAGACCACTCTGAGCCTGACTGATCCCCCTTGCCTTGGGCAAGAGTGGATCCACCATCTCTGGTGAGTTTTTCTGACACACTCCCCGAGCACACAGTGGTGGCCTTTGATCTTCACCCTCAGCACTCCCCCTGGGAACCAGTTGTGTTTACTGATCTTCAGCCCTGCATGCCACCATTTGTACATCATTGTCAAGCCTAGGTGGACTTGTTGCAGATTTGTGGACACTTTCCAATAGGAATACCTTTGCACTATTGCACCAACTGTTTTGCCTGACATTGCCAATATTTGAACTTTGCATAGTTTATGAACATTGTATGATAATATTCATTCAGGCATAGCATTTAAGTGTGTATTACCTTTCTTTCACCAGCCCATTTGGAAAAATAACTATACTATACTATATCAGACTCTCTAAGGCATTGGAATAGTATCAACTAATTTTTTGTGGATTTATTCAAGATTTATGTACACTTACATATTTAATTTAATTAATTATCAATTATTATTATTTATATATATATATATATATATATACAGTCCACTATAACAGATTGTGTTCTGATTCCATATATTCTGTTTATTTTATCCTAATGCATTCTATGCATTAAGATGAAAAAAAACTTCTGTGTGCAGCAGCCCCCCCCCCCCCCCCCCCAGCCCATCCTGATGCTTACCTGAGCCCGATCTTGATAATGTGATGTCCATGTACAGGGAATAGGCGCCCGCACCGGAAGTGACGTCAGCGGGCATCACGTCACTTCCGGTGGGACCATTTTTATGCCTGAGAGTGCGGCAAAGACGCCGACAGCAGCTCCTCCCGACTCTCATAAGGTAAACATATGGTGCATTAGGTAATATGCTAGGCTATTAATCTGGTATCCACTTGATTCTACAATGCCTTTATGACCCGCTCCTTTATTACCTGGGCTTAGCCACACTTATTATTATTGGGAATTATCTTGACTTTATCTCCTTTTTAGCTTTTCCTATATAAATATGCATTGGGCCAGCTTTTGCATGGAACTTTTGCTCTAGTTCCCACCCCCCTCTCCTCATACCATTGTTTGAGGCATATGCAGTCCTCGTGGGCCTTGGGGTGGCTGGGCGCATGTAGTTGACCCTGTAATACTTGGATTGGTATGTGGGGTTGGGGAGGATGCTTTCATTGACCATTGGAGAGGAAATAAGTTAAGCAAAAAACCCCTCTTTTATCTTAGGCTTTTTATGTACCCCTACACTTATGGTTACATTTTGCCATTCTTTTTAGATAAAAACTTTTTCCACCTGTTGCCTGCGTTGGTGGGTTCCCCTTCAAAAGGGGTCCAATCTGCACGTTATGACCACCCCCATTAGAGGACCAATAATTGTCCCCCCTGGGCGGTTTGGTTGTGGAATGATGGGTGTTGGCCTGAGTGGTACCCCTTGTCGAGCTAACGAATAATGTGATTACACAATTGAAGTATGGTAAGCAGGCCCTCATATGCTATATGCATTTGATGTATTGATGTCAAATCTTTAATATCCGATTGACATATTATTGTATGTAATTCTTCTGCTCTTTTTTTGTTTCTTTTTATGTTTTTCACTATGGTTTTGGTAATTATAGCCTGCTTTTAGGTGAATGGTGTTGCCAAAATTTCCTGATGAAGCAATGAATTTGCGAAATGCATCGAATGGGCAACTCATATCATTATCACTCACCTATGTTATGTCATGCTGCTAATAATATTGTGCTGCTAAGTTTTGCTACAAGATGTATTTTATGATATTTGTAATAAAGGATATATGTTTTCAATTTTCTGCTTACCTCCTTTACTGACGGTATTGGGTCCGTTATAGTTCCATTGCTTTATGACTTTACCTGGTTGCTAGGCCCAGTAAGTCAACAGAATTCTTCTAAAGGAACACTTGTTATTGTTACACTTTCTTATTCAGTTGATTTATATTAACTTGGTGTTTGAATGCTGCATTGCTTTTTCTTTCACTGAATTGAACGGCATAGATGCTATTTGTTGTTTTACGTTATTTAAAGGGACACTTGTCATCATTACACTTTTTCATTTTTCAGCGTATTCACACTTACTTTGAGTTTGAGCACTGCACTGCTTTTACTTTTTTGAAGGTTTGTTTTTTTTTACCTTTTTATGCTAGCTGTTGCCCTTCTTGTTTTTTTTTTTGTTTCCCGCTGAGCATATACTTTTTAGTTTGAAGGATATTGTATTTTCAATGTTTTCCCCTTAAAGCAGACTTTTGCAACTTTAGTGATTCCTGGAGTGCTCGCTATGCTGATCCACAATTGGAATTTTTTTCGAGGGTCCCTTACCATATTTTCAGGGCATCTTTGATTGTACTTCCTCCTTCCCCCCTCTCTGTGGCCACGGCCACCGACATCACTTCCGCCTTTGCATTGCATCCTGGGAGCTGTTTGTCATCACTTCCAGGAGGCTGGAATCAGGAAGAACTCCCAGAACACTCCCTGGAATCAGGAAGAAGGACACAGCAGATTACACTGCGGCTTCAGATGCCCACATCCAAGATGGCCGCGCCCAGACAGTGTTTTTAAAAGTACGATTTTGACTAAATTCCAATAATGTACACCTTGTAAGTATGAGAATAGCGGTTCTGTAAAGGGCGATGGATTAGTATTATAGGGGTATATTTAGTTAAAAAAGGTATTTGAGGCTGGAACTCCGCTTTAAGGATCCTGAAAAGACCCTTTCCCTGCTGAACCATAAATTAAAAAAACATACTTTTCATAGGTACATGTTCCCCTAGCCACAACCGAGCTCCCCTTGCCCATTGTTTGACAATCCCTTGCCAACTAGCTCAGAAAATGGCAATTTCTGATTTCTAAGATTTGGCTCTTATTGACTTTGTGATGTTGGATTTAAAATTAAAAATTCCGTTATGTTTGCCATACCTTGTCAAATCAAACATGGGTCCGTTCAGCTTATCCTTAGTTCTGAGCACACAGCTAAGCATAGGCAGAGTGTGTTCAGATAGTAGGCATCCTGTACTCAGGCGTTTTTAATTCAGTTTTTTTCCCTTTAATGCACCGTGTAATACATTTATTGGCTATCATAAAAGCTGCTACTTGATTTTATTAACTGTCCTAAGTATTATTTGCACACTACTTTCAATGCACCCCATGCCCCTAACCAGCAGCTTCTGTATGTGGCCAATCGTCCTCTTCACTGTATAGCCGATTGATCCTATCCATCCATACCAGCATACCTGTCAGTGTTAACATTGCCAGGTTCACTAATCTACCTAACCTATCTTATGACTGAGGGGGTTAAACATACAGCAGCATTCACAGCCATGGAGATGCTTACCTGTTTTAAAAATTCCTTGGCAAATTTGAGTGTTACTTACCTTATATACACCTATTTTTTTGGATGCATTTTGCTCAAGAAGCTAGAAATGCTTCAACCCACCATCTACCTTTGCTAACCTTTCCAGTGTGCCATAGGGGTGGTTAACGTCAGTTCCAGAGGGTTAATGCAAACCTCTCCTGCCAGGGAGGAATAGGCTAATATAAATTCCTCTCCAACAGCAGAGAAGGAGTTAATGTGTTTTCTTCCTGGCTTTTAGAAAGATGGTTAATGGGCGCCTTGACTTGTAAGGTGCCAGCAAGAGTTTTTTGGCAGGAATCCAAGAGCAACTTTCTTCTCTCTTCTTGCTTGATCAACCACTATCATTGTTGTGGCCAAAAAGGAAAGAAAGTATTCACTTTCATTTACAGGGATTAAGCTTGCTCTCTTCAAAAAAAAATGAATATCCCAATAAATATCTCAAAACTGTGATTGCATACTAAGGGCCAAGGACACCCATGCCTATGGAATAAAAGAACTAAGAAATCTAACTTCAGCCACATGACTCTAAGAATTAGCACCTGTCCAGAGATATGGCAGCATACTGATTATTTCACAGCTTTTCACACTTTCAGCTATGTTATTGGACAGTCTATTGCCTAAAACACACTACTAGTTTTTTTTCTTTTAAACAAGTTGGTCAAACAAAAAGAAAACCTGTTAGCTCAGCTCAAAACCGCTGTACTAACGATCCGATGTTAGTACACCGATCTCCCCCTCCAGAACACTCCAAATAGCTATCTCCGCCAGTGGCTGATAGCACTGATCGGGAGCCAGTTGGCTGCTAGTTTTCCAGCATGCTCGTCCAACAGAAGCCGGCCAGCTTCTGTTGGATCGAGTGCCTTACACACGGCCAGAATGTCGGACAGTTTTTATTGAACCGGCTGATGTCGCCCCACATTCGGCCTGTGGATATGGGGCTTAAGTTTTCCTTGGCACATTTCATGACTTCATGGTAATTGAATTAGCATGACTAGATTAGCCATGTAAGTATAAAGCTGGGGTATATTCCTGACACTTTACAAAACAACACTCCGCTCTCCTGCACTTGAAGGTGGGCCTCACGAAAAGAGACTCTCAGGACTCAAATGCTAGTCAACCAGGATAGCGCACGCATTGCTGCCCTCCCAAGACTGGGGATGTCAGGAAATACTAGGAACAAGAAAAAACAGTGGGCGCACCAGTGCCTCAGAGCCTCAGGAAGAGGCAGGTCCTTGAAATGCATTAGCCAGTCGCAGCAAGGACTTCATACCTGTGATGCAACAATCCAGATGCTGCAACAATTATGCTGATATAACTTTGTCAAATCTCTGTTTGTGAGTACTAATTTGCACTAAATTATTTGAGGTAATGCGCTAGGCCGATGCACCCCCTGTTTTTTCTTGTTCCTAGTATATTCCAGACACTCAATTAACTTTTGAATGAGTGGGAAAACATCTTAAACATTACAAAACCAGAATGTGATAAACTACTACCAGCATTGAAAGTGCTGCAAGGCATTACCCCCTTGCTTTGGATTTATAAAGAGGGAGTTGTTTTAAAAAATATATTTAACATTTCAAAGGAAATTAAAATACATGCATTTCTGTCTGTGTTTCACCCCCGATAGAGGCTAAAGAGAGGGCATTGGGGAGTTGGATTGGAGGGGTATTTATTAGAACAATAATAAATGATTCATCATCAAAGCCAGTCAAACACCAGAGAATATGCAAAACAGCAAACATTTACATGTACAATACCTCTTCTTGACTTCATCCTCAGTTTGTGTCTTCGCTATAAACTTCCACCAACAAGATAGTGGTCATTAATATACAAAAAAAATGATCATTTTTAATATACTTTAATAGTAAAATGTAGTTATTTTATTCATAATTGTTGTTTTTCTTTATTACAAACATAGAAAAGTGAAGGCAGGAAAACACTGATTATCCGGGGGACCCCAAGTCTGCTGGCTACCCACAATCGTTCCCAAGAGAGGCAGAACTGCGGTCTGCCTATTTAAACAAGGCAGATTGACGTTCTCAGAGGGGAGACGATAGAGATCTTGTAGCAGGAAAACAGATCTCTGTCTTCCCCAATTCAGAGCGATCCCACCCCACAGTTAACAAGTACCCCCTAGGGACACATTTAACCCTTTGATCGCCCCGCCATGTTAACCCCTTCCCTGCCAGTGTCATTAGTACAGTAATAGTGCATAATTTTACCAAAAATATGTAGCAGAATACATATTTGCCCTAAATTGATAAAGAAATTAGATTTTTTACATTTTTTTATTGGATGTGTTTTATAGCAGAAAGTAAAAAAATATATATATATATATATTTTATTATTTTTTTTTTTAAATTGTCTCTCTTTTTTTGTTTATAGCACAAAAAAATAAAAACCACAGATGCAATCAAATACTACCAAAAGAAGTTCTATTTGTGGGGAAAAAAAGGACATAAATTTTATTTGGGTACAGTGTCGCACAACCGCACAATTGTCAGTTTGGCCAGTGGTTAACTGGCGTAATCTGGATCCTTATTCTTCAGTTTTTTTCTTAGCGATATATACTATATATATATCTATATATATATATATATATATATATAGATATATATATCTATATATATATATATATATATAGATATATATATATATATATATATATAGATATAGAGATAGATAGATAGATAGATAGATAGATAGATAGATAGATAGATAGATAGATAGATAGATAGATAGATAGATGGATGGATGGATGGATGGATGGATGGATGGATGGATGGATGGATGGATGGATAGATAGATAGATAGATAGATAGATAGATAGATAGATAGATAGATAGATAGATAGATAGATAGATAGATAGATAGATAGATAGATAGATAGATAGATAGATAGATAGATAGATAGATAGATGCTTTTTAGGTTAGTTAGTGGAATACTATATATATATCTATATATATATATATATATATATATATATATATATATATATATATATATAGATATAGAGATAGATAGATAGATAGATAGATAGATAGATAGATAGATAGATAGATAGATAGATAGATAGATAGATAGATAGATAGATAGATAGATAGATAGATAGATAGATAGATAGATAGATAGATAGATAGATGCTTTTTAGGTTAGTTAGTGGAAGTTTCAAAATACCTTCCCTTTAGCTTATTGTCCTTTCTGGCTCAATATAAAAGAAGTCTTCATTGTTAATATTTTTCCCCCAGTTTTTTGTTGAATGCTTCCTTTTCAGAAATATATACTGCAGGCCCATATTTCAGGCAAGTTGTGCGGTCATCTAATTTAAAATCTTCAGTCTGTTTTCAAAATGAACAATATGTCATCAAGAATGACTTGAGATAAGAGGACCTAACTTGATGAAATCAAAAGATATGACAGTTTTTTTTTAACTTAGCAGCAGCTGGATGAAAAACAGTCCATCAAAGAAATACCTCTTGTCATTTAGCTTGACTTATGCACCATATGCTGGCGATCTTGCCTTGCTTTTTATGTGCCTTTTCAGTGGTGGTATTCTATAAAGTAATGTATAGCAGTATTGTGTAAGAAAGTGACAGCAGATTAATAATGACCTATATTAGTTATTTAGTTATTTATTATATTAGTTATTATTGTTGCATATTGAACTGATAAACCTTTGGAATGGCAATTGTTTATTGAAAAAAAAAGCAGCCGTTCAGTGCTTGTTTTTTTATGTCTAATCCACACCTGTAGAATTACAATGGCACTCAAATCAGTTAATACAGACTGCTGCTCAAACTTTTTTTCTTTACAGTCCCAGAAATGTTCTGCTTTCTTAAGCAAAAACACATTTAATGCACTTAAAAGATTGTTTAAACTCTAACACTATTTTCACATTTTCAGCAATAAATGCAGCATTCAAACATAACAATATTAACTAGTGTTTTAGTTGTTTAAAATGTAATTTAATTTTCAATTCTTAGTCATTTTCAATAGGCAGGTAGCTAGGTGTACCATCAATAGATATTCTCGATAGAAAATCTTGAAGACTTTCTTAAAATTCCCAAAATGAGTGCCATAACACATGTATGCCATTTGCTGCTATTCGGACTCCCCTGTCCACAAAATGTCACTGAGAACCAGAATCCACAGCTATGAACATTTTCCATGTAAAATATCAATAGAAACCATTTAAGAGAAAAATGTCCACCATTGCAGACTTCCATGGCAAATTCGCCTAAAACCAATTTGTAGACAGTACTTATTGCAAGATACCCAGGCCAATGATGGCGAACCTTGGCCCTCCAGGTGTTTTGGAACTATATTTCCCATGATGCTCATGCACTCCTCAGTGTAGTTAAGCATCATGGGAAATGTAGTTCCAAAACATCTGGGGTGCCAAGGTTCACCATCACTGCCTTAGGCATATAGGGATGAGCATGCCCTATAGAAGGAAAAATCAGCATCCCGGCATTATAAAGCAGAGATGACATGAGGGAGGATTGTGGTAATACATGTTTAGCAGCTAGCCTTTTTATATATATATGTAAGTGCCTTTGTATTTATTTAGATAATATACTGTATATTTACTGCACATGTATAGCATATCATTTACAGTTCATAGATGGACTGTAAAAATTAACTTAAAACATAGCCAGTATCAATCCTCATAAGACAGTGGGAAAATAACTGAAAATAGCACTTGGACATCCTTGTACAGTGCCTTGCGAAAGTATTCACCCACCCACTCAAGATTTCTGTTTTTTTCTTAATTATGCAAAAATGCAACAAAACAGGAAAACACCAGGGGATAAATACTTTCACAAGGTACTGTAGTGTTGTCATGATATCTTAGGTTATAAAATGGTAACACAAACAAAACAACAGTTAGAAAAAAATGTTTAATTGCATGGTGCCTTGATTCACAAGCATTTATAGAATTATCATGGTGTGCAATATCGGCAATAAGAATGGAATCCAGCGCTCTAATCCTTTTCTATTTTGTGTGGAATCATTTGGAAGGTCTCATTCATACGGGTGTACTTAAGTGTACATCCATGTGAGCGTTGTGTTTTCCCACATAGTGATGTACTGATAGTCCGTGCATCCCCATGCAGGCAGACCCATTCACATCACTTGACAGGCAGCGGCTACATGCACACAGCCACTGCTCCCAATTTGACATCCGTGTGCGTGCAATGGCGGGCAGATGTGTGTCCCCAAATACAGACCCCTGCTTAATATCTGCTTTCTGCTTCCTGATTGTTGAATTGTGTGGTTTATGTCCCAGATTTTTTTAAGAGAAAATTTGTAATTAGTCTATTTGTGATAATTTTTTCTAGAGTAATAATATTTATTACAGAGGTTTTCCACTTTTAGGCAAAAAACTGGAAACCTGATAATATACCCTTCAGCTGCTGTTAGCAGAGGTCATCTGATCAGCTGAAGTTGGTCAAATTTGTTCAGCACAACACAGTCTAATGAAACAACTCATAGGCTTTTTAGTGGGCTTGCACAGTCTTCGTAGAACATCCAAAATTAAAACGAGGGATAAGCTAGGCTTAATTAAGTCCCACTGAAGAGTGCAGAGGTGCTGAGGGTTGGTGGCCTGTGCAGCAATGTTAAAACAACTAATGACAGAGGTTCCAAGCTGGTAGACCTCCACCAATCAGCAGCGGCAATGGGGGGCGGGGTTAAATCTACTGCTGACTTGCTGTAATAATCTTCTGGGGACATACACCCCTCTTGCCTGTTGTCAGCTGTTGTCTATGGATACAGAGTCTAAACTCTCTCTACAATGAAACATCTCAACATTTTGGGGTTAATTTATTATAGTTAATGAGACTGTGCACTTTGCAAGTGCAGTTGCACTCTACAAAGGCAGTTGCTGCAGAGCTGGCAAATGAGGTCAAGCTTAACTTTGCAAAGAATACCCAATTAGATGCAGAGGAAACTGCACTTGCAAAGTGCACAGTCTATCTGCCTTTAGTAAATCAATCCCTTTGTATCCAAGATTATTTACTGTATAGTTTTTCTTCCAAATAAGGGTTTCCATGTCATCTTGGAACTACATGGAAAAGAGATGCATTCACATTTTCCATCCTTGTTGCACTGGTCTTAGAGCATAAATCTCGGTCACAGTGAGCCTAAAGAAAATGCCATTTCCCCCCCAGATTAAAAGGACCCTCCCTGATTACATATACAGTTATCTAATTATATTTACATTTTTATATTTTTACTAATGGGTGAATATTTATCTACCCTTAATGAACATACAGTACTTTCATAGTTCTGCACTCTAAAATTCTTTATCTTCCCTTAGCATTGGAAAATTGCAGCTCTTCCTTCGATAAGTGCTTAATTGTGGTCAGTGCTTTTCAAACTATCCCAGCAGATAGCTTAAGTTCCACTTCAAACATACTGTTAACAACATCTTTATCAGCTGTGACAAAGCGTTTGCTTCAAATGCTTTTTGAAGTATGCTTGGTAAGTCTTGATCACATCACTATTTTATACTATATTGAGTGGTGAGCAACATGACCCTCATGCTGGAGAGCGCTGGATGGTTCTTCATTGATAGGAATCCAGACACACATGTTTTCATCTGAGAGACCAAATAAAATCTTTGTGAGGGTGAATGAGGAATTGCCCTGCACAGTGGAATGCTGATAATTAATGGTGGTTTGCTCACCAGGTTGAAAATTAGCCCAGAGAAACTTTTGTCAGCACCGCATTCAAGACAAAAGGCACATGGCTAAAGTAATTATTTCATGAAGAAATAAAGTGTATTTGCCTTAGGATATAGTCGTTAATAGGCTTTCAAGTATAATGACTGCTATTTTTGATCATAGTTTATTAGAGTCCAGTCTTCACAAAGATAAACATCTACCAAGAAGACAAGTCAAATTAATCTGGTTCAAGCCAGCGTTATATTGTAATTTGGTCATTCAGGGTTAAAAACAAAACATGGGCTTTTTCCCAAATTATTTTTTTAGGTGGCACTGGTTTTCCAGTATGTTGGATATTTTTCTGGGGCCCATGTTTTGCCACTAGCCATTGCATATTTTTTGCTCATATACTACAAGATATTTGCAAGCAAATTCCTGAATATTGTCAAGTAGAGCAACGCTTGCAGAGTACGATGCCTGGTAAATGCAGTGACTCATACTTCTCTATTGCATGCAGTGATCCAGCTAGCGTATAGTTTTCAACTAGACAGTGTCTTATTCCTCTCTATTACATGCTGTGCCTCTTACTCATCATTGTCTAATATCTATACCTGGGTACTGGTAGTACTTCATAACTATTTAATAAATGAAGTGCTTCATTTCTTTCTTTTTACATAGTGCCTCACACCCTTCTGTTTTATGCAATGTTGTATACCTCTCTAGTACAGACAATACTTCATATCCTTGTATTACATGTAGTGCCTTATACCCTTGTATTACATGCAGTGCTTTATACCCTTGTATCACATGTAGTGCCATATACCCTTGCATTACATGCAGTGCTTTATACCCTTGTATTACATGCAGTGCCTTATACCCTTGTATTACATGCAGTGCCTTATACCCTTGTATTACATGCAGTGCCTTATACCCTGGTATTACATGCAGTGCCTTATACCCTGGTATTACATGCAGTGCCTTATACCCTTGTATTACATGCAGTGGCTTATACCCTGGTATTACATGCAGTGCCTTATACCCTTGTATTACATGCAGTGCCTTATACCCTTGTATTACATGCAGTGCCTTATACCCTGGTATTACATGCAGTGCCTTATACCCTTGTATTACATGCAGGGCCTTATACCCTTGCATTACATGCAGTGCCTTATACCCTTGCATTACATGCAGTGGGTATAAGAGGGAGACCTCAGGCAAAAAAGCATGCAGCCTGGCTAGCCAGGAGAGGGAGAAGCAGCAAGCGTGCAGACCCCCCCCCCCCCCACACACACACTAGGTCACATGTTGATTGGGACAAGGGCTTCATCCCCACATCCTTGGCTCATGTGATCTGCTAGGTGGACCTTGGAATTTGGAAGCCTTATTTAGAGTTAGGGGGCCCAAGATATCCCCCCCCTCCCCCACTTAAATGAGTAAAAGGTACATAGTAGAGAAGCACCGAAATTTCGACTGCCGAAAACATATTGGCTGAAAATGGTGTTATCGGCATTCGGCAGATAAGAGAAAAAGGTGCTAATAATTTTACAGCAAATTTGCATGATTTTATTGTGCTTATAGTGTGTTTTTCATAGGTCATTTGACTCAAAAACCGCATGAAAAATGTAACACGGGTGCGTTAATGATGCATTCTTGCTGTGTTTTAAATGCATTTCAACGAGGCGGTGAATTTTTTTGTGCGGTTTTTCAAAAATGCAGCAAGCAGGATTTTTAACACCACAACGAAAACACAGCGTACCAGTGTAAAGACATACATAGAAATTAAAGGGATACATTTTTCTTGAGCTTTTCTAGCACTAAAGGTGCCAATAATATGACGATAAATTCATAATAATTAGAATTGATGATATTAATTTAAAATTCGAATATAATACAATTATATATAAAAATATAAATATTTAAAAAAACTGTCATTTTCAGTTTCAGTTTTTGGCCAAGTGCATCCTGCATTTTCGGTTTCGGTTTCAGCACCAAAAATTCAATTTGGTGCACCTCTAGTACATAGTACGCCTTATTGCTCATTTAAAGGGTTAGTTCAAAGCTATATCTACAGTGGGGCTGTCAGGAGACAGCAACGGGTGTCAAAAAGATGGCTAATACCGTGAGGTCACACAACCCAAAAAATTCTAAAAGTTAAAAGGAAGGAGAATGTAAGGACATTCAAGGGTAGCCTGCTGGTATTCACATATCATCAAATAGATACACAAAATGTTCATATGAAACATATTAGAAGCTTTATTATACAACGTTAAAACGGCATTAAAAATGTGCAATTCTTAGTACATTAATAGACTTATATCATATAAGAAAACACTGTCAAGTGCATTGATACATTTACGCGTTTCGCAGTTACACACAGCTTCTTCAGATTATCATGTTCACTTATTAAAGTTATCCGAAAAAGTCTCTTAGTTAAAAACAAATGAATGACTAAAAAAGACAGATCAGATCGTTTCAGGCTGCAGGGAGGCATAACAAAGGGCCACAAAGCAGGTGAGAAAGAGGTGAGCCAGTCCAAACAATTTGATAATAACTTGTTGTTATATATAACCAAAGAAGTGGAGGCTATTTTTATCAAATTTCAACGCTGTGTCTCTAAGGGCTAAATCAGCATTGTCCAACGGCGGGGCCTACGCAAGGTGGCAGGATCTAGGGATGTAACCGCACTGGTCCCCCTCTTATATCAAGCCCAAAGGGGCTTAGGCAGCCAGATATCTCTTACTTTCACAAGTCAGGCACTTCCAGCCTGTCTTTCTCTGAAGTCTTTTTTAATTTGTTTAGTAAAATAAAAAAAAACCCCAGTGGTGATTAAATACCACCAAAAGGAAGACTTATCTGTCTCAAAAAAATGACAAAAATGTAATTTGGGTACAGTGTTGCATGACCGCGCAGTTGTCATTCAAAGTGCGACAACACTGAAAGGTAAAAATTGGCCTGGGCAGGAAGGCGGTGAAAGTGCCCAATAGGCAAGTGGTTAAAGAACAGCGTGTTTTGGCTATGGGTGGTTGTGGGTGCAGGAACAGATGTGATTCCCGCATCCTCAACCACCTGCAATAGTGTGAACCTAGGCTTACAGCCAGATTAAAGAACACCTTGGTCAAGCATAGCAAAATATGGAATTTATGTTATTATATAAAAACATAAGTGATCCCTCTCTAATATGCTCTGACTTTGCCTTTGCTATAAATATATTTAAAAAATTTGGGAGGATTTCTCCTTCACTGTGTCTCTTGTGGTCTATATTTGCTGCCCTAGATCGTGCTTCTACATATGTTCTGCATTCTTTGTAGTGTTGGAATGCTGACAGTGACCCTTCAGTCTTATATTTTTTAAAGCACAAAAGCCATATATTTTTTAAAGCACATTATTTTTCGTGTTAATATGTCTTTCAGCTAAAATTTAGCCACACGGATTTATCTTTAGTACTTTAAGATTTGTTGCCCACTTGAATGCCCTTGGCTAAAGCAATTATTGAATATGTCTTTACACTTTAGTGTTCTTGTCCCAACCTCATGTCTCGTTTTCCTATGATTTATGTTGAACACAATTACTCTGTGATTGCTGTTCCCTATGTTATCCCTTACTTCCACATCTGCAATCATCTCTGTGTTTGTAATTAGTAAATCTAGATGAGCATTCTTTATAGTTGGGGAATCCACCAATTGGCACATGAAATTGTCCCGCAACATATTCTTCCTTCAGGTTAGGAGGCCTGTAGCATACACCCACTATTATTTTACTGTTTGTTTCTTCCCTTTAAAGCTTCAACCACAAGGATTCCTTCTGATTTAGGGAATACCTCTGGACAGTTGCAAGCCAGTCATGTGAGCTGTCAAACCAGGTTTATGATATTCATAGAAAGCCTGATACAGCTAAACCTGAGACCACGCATGTTGCGCAATTGATGGCCCTGTTATCTACCTTACCAAACATGTTATGATGTATGGGAGACCATGCCTTAAGTGTTTGGTGGGACTTCCTGGAATGTGTTCCTTGATATCTATAGTTGATATCCAAAGGTTTTGTGTGGTTACTGATCTCCTAGACATTTTTTTTCGTGTTAATATGCCTTTTTAAGCTAGTATTTAGCCACCCAGATTTAACTTTAGTCCTTTTAAATTTGTTGCCCACTGGAATGCACTTGGCTAAATCAATTCACCCCTCTTTTACCTATCTTGTCCTTCCGAAACAGGGAATACCTCTTGACAGTTGCAAGCCAGTCATGTGAGCTGTCAAACTAGGTTTATGATATTCCCACAAAGCATGAGACAGCTAAACCTGAGACCACACGTGTTGCGCCTTTGATGACCCTGTTATCTACCTTACCAAACATGTTATGATATATGGGAGACCTGCTTTTGCCTTTAGTGTTTGGTGGGACTTTCTATAACGTGTTCCTTGATACATATACTTGATATTCAAAGATTTAATGTGGATTACTGATCTCCTAGAACACAGGATCTGACACATACTATTAAGCGTTTGATGTTATGTGACACTGTGTTGGAGATTACACTATTTGATGAACAACAGTTTACCCTGCTCCTTTGAGTGAATTCCCCTTATGGGATAGAGGTTTTCTTTTGAATGTTGATGTTATACTATTTATTAGTGTATGTTTAAGAACAAGCTTTGGGGGTTACAGCATTTCTATTCCATTCACATGTACTCCTGAGGAAGAATGTTCAAAATGCATTGATTTTGCATGTGGAGTTTCTTGAATCTTTTTCATACAATATGAACCCAGAGTTGTATAAAGTACTCGAAACCCATACTTGAGTAAAAGTACAAGTGCTCGATCAAAAAGTGACTTGAGTAGAAGTGGAAGTGCTCGATCAAAAAGTGACTTGAGTAGATGTACTAAAGTATTCAACATTTTTTGTACTTAAGTATTGCAAGTAGTTTTTTTAAAAATTTTGCTACTCAAGTACTGAAAGCAAAAGTACCAGTAGTTTTGAAAAAAAATTGCTACTCAAGTACTGAAAGTAAAAGTACAAGTACTGTGTTATGTAGTTATTAAAGAAAGAAGTCAAAAGTTTGAACATCATATTATTTTTTATTATTTCAAATGCAGCTTTTATTTATACAAACAGTAGCATTTATTTTCGTATGCGCTGATAATACACATGTTTTGAGCTTCATGAAACCTGCCATCTACTGTTCTGGCAGTGGTAATTTTTATAATAGTAACGAGTAACTATGCAGCACAAAAAAAAAATATTGGAGTAGAAGTATTGAAATCATCGAAAAAATGTAGTGAAGTAAAAGTGGAAGTAGGAGAAAAAAATTCTACTCTAGGAAAGTACAGATACCGCCTTTCGGTACTTAAGTAGTTTTACTTAGTTACTATACATCTCTGCCTCTGACTACCTGCAGTAACTCACTAAGGGACAGTTCACTCAACCATCCTTATTCCCAGTTGCTCGTTACTCAATAAACAGTCCAGGGGATTTGGTTTTTGGTATTTATTGTGGAACTTGGATGGGAGAAGGGAAAAGTGGGATACTCCAACTTGAACTATTTACAGTAGATAAGGTCAGAAGAATTAAGTCCTCTTGCTCTCTTTAGCAGCAGACCTAATACAATTACAGTACATTATCTTCAGGACACTCTCTAGCATCCCCTTGACTGACAGCCGTCCACTGACTCTTCTAGCAGAAAGGGTGGCCCTCTCAGGACAGGCCCCACAACACAGATCCCTACTCACTGCAGGCAGAATCAGATCCTTTCCAGTGTCTCCCTCCCAGTCAGCTCTGCAGGATATCTAGGTTCAGCTCCTCTGACTCTCCAGCCCTCAGGTCGATCACCTGAGGCAGCATGGCAGCTTCTACAGAGGAAGGGCAGCCGCCCCCCTCCCTATGGGACCACGCTCTCCAGCTGAAAGACCCGGAGCACATGTGCCCTTGGCATTTATACAGTATCCAAGCATACACCACGGTACTTTCCTCTGCCAATCACCAGGGCTGTATTAAATGCCTGTGCACTCATTTGTCAGGTTTCTCCCCAATATGCCTCCCTATTAGACCAGTGTGAAACATTTCAGACATGCTGAGCTGCAACTGAGCACCATGAGAAAACCTCACCAACAGATCCCGCTCTCTGGTAGGCAGAGCCACACAGATTTACCTGGCAATCTCTCTGGTAAGCAGAAAAGATCCAAAAACTATAATCTCTCTTCCAGCACCTACCTAGGAGGGTGCTACATATATATGTAGCACCATCTAGCTAGGTACTAGCGTGCAAAGTTGTTAGAGTAGGTAAATTGGCCTGGCTAAGAGCCAGGCCTGGGTTGTATCTGGGTTAGGGCTTAGTTACTCAGGGAGGGTGGATGACTCAGCAAGCACCACCTCTGGTAACTCCCCTGCTTTCTGGAACCTTAAAGAAGCTTCCAGAAGTAAAGGGCAGAGTTTAGAATATGCTGATTGGAGTATTGATGAGTGCCCCTGTCAATCCCCAGCATGCTGGACTGGCAGGAGGCGGGCCACCTCATAAATACACTTGAGTCATCTCAGCAGGGGCAGTTGGGTAGAAGATGGAGAAGGAGTCTGGTCTGGGAAGGTGACCTCAATTCTGGGGCTCGGATGCTGGAGGGACACTCTACAACACACAGAGGAATCCTTGAAGGCACTGGAGCAAGTAGAGGACAACAGAAACATGTCAGTATGTCCAGAAGTTCTCCGGGGAAGTCAGCCGGGTGGGCTGGTGAGTGAGCAGTTTGGGAGGTCTATGGTGTAAGTCTGGGAGGACTGAGGAGAAGTAGCCAGGAGAGCTAGTAAAGCAGCAGCTGCAGCCAGGCAGGTTGGCAGTGCCTGAAGAGGTGATGCTGGGATCAGTAGCCACAGGGATGGAAGCTGGACACTGACTTTTTGCTACACATTTAAAGGGGCATTGGGTTCCTGCCTATAACAGGTTGTTGCTCTAGCATCTGACTGAGTGCTGTGACAGGATCATTTTTGTGAAGTGTGCTAGTGAAGTTCTGCATGCAAGTGTGCTGGAGGAAGCGGAGGAGTGTATACATCACTAACCTGGCCTCAAAATACCAACTACTTGCTCCTCCCAAGACCTCCTGCTCTCTAGCTCCCTTATCCCCTCATCCCATGCTCGCCTCCAGGACTTCTTCCGAGCCTCTCCCATCCTCTGGAATGCTCTACACCAATCTGTCCGACTATTCCCTACTTTGTCTACTTTCAGACGATCCCTGAAAACTCATCTCTTCAGAGAAGCCTATCTGGCCCCCACCTAACAACTGTATATTTGTTTTCTCTATCAGCACATCCCCCTACAGTTATTACCGCTTGTATCTTGACCCTCACTCCTAGACTATAAGCTCTAACAAGCAGGGCCCACTGATTCCTACTGTTTTAAAGTGTATTGTATTTGTACTGTCTACCCTTAAGTTGTAAAGCGCTGTGTAAACTGTCAGTGATATAAATCCTGTATAATAATATTATAGACTGTATAATGGAAAGTTATCCCTGAAGTTGTCTGAAGTCAAGTGGGCATCACATAATATCCCTATTCCCCATCCAACTTTTATCCCCTCAATATATCAACAAAACAAAGTGCTGGACTGTTCTCTGTCTCGGGAGTGCCAGTGAAAATCGGGTTTGCCTGGCTGTGAAGGGCAGGGGATCCCATTTCACCAGTGGCTCCTATGTGGGGTGTGCCACATTTGGGGGCTATAAATATCAGTTTTGCTGCAGAATGTTTTATATATGCTACAGATGTGCCACGTTACAGGCAGACTAAGGGGACCCCCCAGGCACTATATTTAAAGGAATTTTTCATTTTTATTGTTGCACTATAAGCATCATTAAAATCACTGCTCCTGAAAAAAAATGATTGTTTTTAAAACTTTTTTTGCATTGGTTCATGTCCCCCAGAGCAGTACCTAGACCCCCATACCCTTTTTATGGCCAATTACTTGCATATAAGCCTTTTTTAACAACTTCTGGACTGGAAGGATTTGCCCCTTAATGACCAGGCAGTTTTTTGCGACTCGGCACTGCGTTACTTTAACGGACAATTGCACAGTCGTGCGACGCTCTACCCAAATAAAATTTATGTCCTTTTTTTCCACAAATCGAGCTGTCTTTTGGGGGTATTTGATCACCTGTGTGATTTTTATTTTTTGCGCTATAAACAAAAAAAGAGCGACAATTCTGGAAAAAAAAAACAATATTTTACATTCTGCTATATGACATTCCCAAAAAAAAACTAATTAAAAAAATCTAAATTTTTTCATCCTCCTAGGCAAATTTGTATTCTGCTACATATTTTTGGTAAAAAAAAATCACAATAAGCATATTTTGATTGGTTTGCACAAAAGTTATTGCGTCTACAAACTAGGGGAAAGATTTATATCATTTTTATTTATTTTATTTATTATTTTTTACTAGTAATGGCAGCGATCTGCCATTTTTAGCGGGATTGCAAAAAGACGGCGGACAGATCGGACCCCTGACTGACATTTTTGACACTTTTGGGGGGACCAGTGACAATACTACAGTAATCAGTGCTAAAAATATGCACTGTTACTTTAATAATGACACTGGCAGGGAAGGGGTTAACACAGTGGTGATCAAAGGGTTAAGTGTGAGCTTAGGGGAGTGTTTCTAACTGTATGGAAGAGGGACTTGTGAAATGACCACAGAGACCCGAGTTCCTATATAAGAGGTTCACAGGTGCTCTGTGATCATTTCAGAAAGAACAACGGTTGGCTGTGTTTATAACAGCTGACCGGTGTTCTCTCTCAGAAGGGAGCGATCGCAGGTGCCCAGCAGCAATCGCGGCCATCTGCCCTGTGGATCAGAATCCCCGCTGCCTAGTGGGGGCGGGAGCTTGCCGCCGGCGGCACGCACTCGCCCCCAGCACCGCTGCAGCGAACCGATGTACCTATACGTCGATTCGCGCAGCCGAGCCCGCTTGCCGCAGTATATGTATGCAGCGTACGGTTGCCAAGCGGTTAAAACAGTCACTGGGGGGAGTCTGTTCATTGCCCTAGTTACCGCATAGTTATTGCAAGCTGGGAGCAGTACCTGATTACCGCATGCTTTTATTTAGTTATTTCCTTTAGTGAATTGACTTTAATGCCATTCAATGCATTATTTGCCAACTGTTTTTGGGGTTTCTGTTAAATACCGCATACAAGCGATAGTGAATTGACATTTTCATTATTGCATGCGTTGAGTGACCACGTGACCGACATAATGCACGCAATAAGCTTCAGTGAATTGTGCCTAATATCCTGTGTGAGGAGGGCCATTTGTCATTAATCCCCTCAAAAAAAAAATAGGACTACTGTACATTATCATCATTTTTTATACCATATTATTCCATATTCCAGGACAATAGCAAATAATACGTTCAATTTGTATTCTATGACATAGAAATCAGCTCACTGAACCCATAGCACAGTGCATCGTATACTGAACAATAATGTTTATTTTCATATCTGACCTGGCAAGGCAATGTTACAATACGCTCCTCTGTCTTATGCTGCAACATCCATTTCCTGACATATATGTCCTGAGAATTCTAAGGAAGCCTTTCGAAGAATGGGAATAGATTGATGTGAAAGGTATTGTGAGGTGTAGTCTATTCACCGTGAACTGTTGCTAGGGGACAGCCCTCTTCCAGAACAAGAGTGCTTTTATATTTTAGCAATCCTCTTTAGATCAATATACATTAGAGTGAAAATAACAAATACACACAGCCATCTGGGATATCTAACATCTCTCCTTTACTTCGGCAGTAATCTCTTTGTGTCCCATACATTTTTATATTCTTTGTATTTGCAGAAATGTCATTATTTAGCTCTATATACTTTCTCTATTATGGGGAAAGTAGAGTTTTACAGGCAGTAGATAATAAAACTGAAAAGAGGTCTATTGGAGAAGATTTCATTTGAGTAGTTTTTGTGCATAACTATTCACACATTTTCTTTTATAAATAAGGCAAATCATTTGCTTTAGTTCTACATGACCTGGACTTTAAAGGGTTAGTGAGCCCCAAACTGATATTCGGAACTTCAGAATTACATCCTGGTGGACTAAATCACCCAATATTATTAATTATTCTTAAAGCTTCAGGTTCTAAAGAAGTCCAGTCTCTCTATTGGGCTCTCTTAAGCATGTACTCTTGCCGTTATTGCTGCAGAGATGTCAAGAATAGCTTATAGAGTGATAATCATGGCCATGTTTTAAAGGGAGTTGGCTCATCTTAATAGGGCCAGAATTACACAAACCGTACAGAACAAGGAAATAGTATTGTTATTCTTCTTAAAGAGGAGTTCCACCCAAAAGTGGAAGCTCTGCTTATCTGTCTGGCACCTTTCGGGAGGGGGGGGTAGTGGGTTCCGGTTTTTGACAGGAACTGTGAAGGCTTTTTTAGAAGTTGTTTGGCAAACTCTAATCTGGCCTTCCTCTTTGTGAGGCACACCAATGGTTTACATCTTGTGGTGAACCCTCTGTATTCACTCTGGTGAAGTCTTCTCTTGATTGTTGACTTTGACACACATATACACCTACCTCCTGGAGAGTGTTCTTGATCTGGCCAACTCTTGTAAAGGGTGTTTTCTTCACCAGGGAAAGAATTCTTCGGTCATCCACCACAGTTGTTTTCCGTGGTCTTCCGGGTCTTTTGGTGTTGCTGAGCTCACCAGTGCTTTCTTTCTTTTTAAGGATTTTCCAAACGGTTGATTTGGCCACACCTAATGTTTTTGCTATCTCTCTGATGGGTTTGTTTTGTTTTTTCAGCCTAATGATGGCTTGCTTTACGGATAGTGACAACTCTTTGGATCTCATATTGAGAGTTGACAGCAACATATTCCAAATGCAAATAGCACACTTGAAATGAACTCTGAACCTTTTATCTGCTACTTGTAAACGGAATAATGAGGGAATAACACACACCTGGCTATGGAACAGCTGAGCAGCCAATTGTCCCATTACTTTTGGTCCCTTAAAAAGTTGGAGGCACATATACAAACTGTTGTAATTCCTACACCTTTCACCTGACTTGGATGTAAATACCCTCAAATTAAAGCTGAAAGTCTGCAGTTAAAGCACATCTTGTTTGTTTCATTTCAAATCCATTGTGGTGGTGTATAGAGCCAAAAAGATTAGAATTGTGTTGATGTCCCAGTATTTTATGGACCTGACTGTAAATACGATGATAAGATATCTATGACAGATAAAGACCACAATTCTGTCAAAAATCAATATATATTGTAAGGAGATAGGCATAACTAGAAGTGGTAGCCATTAACCTTGCATAGACAGATCATTCAAGAACAGTCCAAGCAGGTTTTGCCATGCACTTTTATTCAGCAAGGCAGAAAGGAGAGGTTTAATGCAGGATGGCACTGTATAGCAAATCCGTAGCACAAAAAAAAAAAAAAAAAAATCTTAATAGGTTCATTTCTTGTAGTAGCTGATTAGTTTGCTATTGGGTAACGTTTTCCATTAAAATCTGTTTTAGTAGCTCTTGCATTTTATTCAACAATAGTTGTCTGACTCTTTAAGGCGTTTCCTGCATCTAAGCACCAAGACCAAGCATGTCCATGGCAGAAAACAAACAAAACTTCTGCTTGTTCAAGCAACGAACTAAACACAGGTCAGTACTTTACTGAAAGGATGTTTCCTAATGTGTCCCTCCAAACAAGCAGGCAGCAAATGTGCCTTTTTAGTGTTCTGCCTTTTCACCCAGCAGCAGGCTCCCACAGTAGACAGAAAAGGAGAGAAAGAGCCTTGATCATCAGTAAGATCAAATTAATAAAGGCATTTGCACATCGGAGACTAATTATAAGGTCTCGCTATCAGGTGGACCTAGGAATGAAGATCTGTTGCCACCGAAAACAGTATATAGAGAAAGAGTGTACAGACCATAATGGTACAAGTTTGCTCTTTGAGTGTCTGCTACTGGAGACTGCTACTTGGTCTCCCCTCTCTGCACCTTCTTCCTGCAAACTTAGGGTCTAAAATGCCACATAACTATTTTGCTCAAGCAAGATGATGGTCAACTTGCTTTCTTCACAATAGACATGTACCTAATATTATCTTTATCAATAGCAGTGGCGGCTGGTGAAGTTTTAAGATTGTGGGGCGCCAGACCATCTTCCATTTTGACCCCTCCCACTTCTCAGAAGCCCCACCTCTTATAGACTCCACCCATTTCGTCCCCTGTATTTCGCTTGCGTGAACAAATTCTCCCAATATATCACATATTAAGGGGTCTCTCAGTACTAGTATATCCCATAATAGGGAGCAGGGGCCCTATTATGGGATATAGAGAAGGGGAAGAGAGGGGAATGGTGCTGCCTGAGAGGATAGAAAAATCACGAATCCAGTAGGCTAGAGTGGAAATGATCAAGGAGGAAGAGTGTGTGAGTATAAAAAATGTATATTTTAAAAAAATGTGGTGATTGAGGTATTAAGATAGGTTCAGCAAAAACAATTAAAATCCTCTGATATTACACATCCAGCTAATGTAAGCTATTGGTGGCAATAAATGTAATATTGCACAAAGTATATGAAGTGACTAGTGCAGTATAGAAGAAATGGGGGGAAGGAGTAGCTCTTCCCAGAGAAGTGGCTGATAGATAATGCAGGTAGATATATAACAATAGATACAATAAATGTAAAATATAATAAATAAAACAAATTGAATAAAGTGCCAAATGCCGTAAAGTGTGGATCAACTAGTCAATAACGAATACAGTGGAAAATATCAAGTGAATGATATATGATAAGGAAAATTCATAAGGTGCCAAGGTACAAAGGAAAATACTATATAATTGTGGTGATGTCAAAACAAAAAAAGTAGAACTCCTTCCAAATCAGACTTCCTCTTTTACTTTTTGGAGGCATTTAACGAGAATTTAAAAGGTAAAATCACATACATTGCTCATGCATCCAATTAATAGGACCTCATTTACAAAAGAAAATTGTTTCATTAAAATCTCTGAGTGGAGGTAAGGCCTCCTTCTCTTCTTCATAACAGGGGGAGGTGTTTTGTAGTTCATGGGGATTACAATGCTAACTGATAACAGTCTAGAAAGCTCATAGTCATGTAATGGCCCATACTGGAAGGATTTAGCAGGAGTGATAACAAACTCCTGCTAAATCCTTCCAGTATGGGTCATTACATGATCCATTCCCTCCCTTCCCTGGCAGGCTGGTGATGGAGGGTTGCTTCCAAGTTCCACTCACCTTTTGTGTTCACAGAACTCTGGGGATCGACTGGGCTGAGGGCTCCCTCCCGCTCTCTTGCTGTCCTATCCTCCTGGCTGGCTGCCCTGGTAGCGCTGTCCTGTCCTGAGTCCTCTCCTCTCTGAATCGGGCCATCTTCACTCGAGTCCTCAGTGTCCTGTCTGTGTAGCAGCAAAGATGAGAGGGAGACAATGGAAACGTCTGCGTGGGGTGAGGCTCAGACGGGAAGCAGACGAGTGACGCCCAAGCCCCGCCCCTACGACTTTGGATGTCCTGGACCAATCACAGGATGGCAATCGTGAGTGGAAGTCTTTGGGGCGCATCGTTCTGCGTCCCGAGGACACTCTAGAAGGATGCCAATAGGCTTACAAGAAAAGAGGCGCATGATGCCAAAACCCCCACCTCTCTCATAGCCAGCAGTGTGTCCGGCGCCCCGCTGCCTTTAAAGGTACACTTTTTTTTTTCTATGCTGATGTTACGTGTGACTAGCCTTGGGGGGGCGGTGCCCCTGAGCCCCCTATTGACCAGCCACCACTGATCAATAGTACTCGAATACAGTACCTAGAGTACCTTGAATATAAGTGGGTACAGCCAGGGCCGTCTTTTCCACTGGGCATGCCCGGCGGTTGCCCGGGGGCCCCACTTGCCAAGGGGCCCCACATGGATGGTGGCATATCCCTGGGGGTCTAGGGCCCCCCCGTTATGTTGTCCGCCGGCCCGGGCCCCCCCCTTATTGCTTATTGCGGCTGCCGTAGCTTGAGTCTGCACTGCAGTGCACACTGGTTGCTAAGGCCAGCCCGATTGGCATCTAGCAACCAGTGACGTTAGCAGTGCAGACCCAGGATGCACGGCGCCGCAGCGGAGGAATCGGAGGAGGATCCTCCTCCTTGTCGGCTCGTCCTCCTCACTCCTCTCCTCCCTCCGATGATGATTGACGATGACACAAGAGACAGACAACTCTGTCCTGGAGGATATACCTTTCTATATATATTGGTCCCTGTAATATGTATATAGTAAGGTATATATCCTCCAGGTAGTAGTTGTACTCTCTTGTAGTATAGTGTTCCCTGTAATGTGTATATAGTCTATATACATATTACAGGGAACACTATATACTACAAGAGAGTACAACTACTACCTGGAGGATATACCTTACTACAGGGCTCAAAATTTAAAGTCCTGAGCTACTAGCCAGGCCTTAAAGAGGTTGTAAACTCCCCATTTACACTTCAGCTCATTCTAATCTGCCTAGAGAAAGCAATAGGTTGGTGCCTGTAAAAGATTACTTACTTGTATAATCTTCCTGTAAATCCTCCTGTAAAAGTTGATGACGTCATCGGCGCATGCCCAGTTTGTCATTCAATTCACGGCACAGTTTGTGTGCTGTTTCATTAACATAACAATGCCTGCTCTCCCTGTATGTGTGAAAAACGGCACGGCTATGAAGCTTCCTGCTTCCTTCTCTCACAGGGGGAGTGAACAAGAGAGGTCACACAAGGGGAGGGGGAGGGAAAAACGGCACACAGAGACACAGAAACACAGAGAGTCTGCATTACACTGAGATATTTCAGCCAAAGAATGCAGTAAGGGCGGAAATGACATCTGCAGGGGGAGCAGAAAGGAGGAGATGACATGGCGCAGCCCAGAGCAGGAAGAAGGAATAAATTGAACTTAAAAAAAAAAGGTATTTTAAGAAGGTTCTGATTTATTAATTTTATGTGTAATGTATTAATATTGTAAGTCCTTTTAATACATTCTAAAAGATTGATTTTTTTAGCTGAGTTTACTTCCTCTTTAAGGGTTACTCGCCACCAGTTGCCCCACCCAACTCCTACCCTGCCCCGCCCCTAATTCCGCTCCTAAACACGCCCTCATAAATTATCTCATAAAATTACACTGTTAAATGTTTTTGCATTAATGCAGAAGTCACAAAAATAAATATTAATAACAACGTTTTCAGTGCCCATCAGTGCAGCCTAACCAGTGCCCATCAAGGGTCTGGAACCCCCCAAATCACCCTCCTAGTACCCCCCCCCCCCCAAAATTTCACCTCCTAGAACAAATCCTACCCGTCAAATCCTCCCCCCATCAAAATTTCCCCCCCTAGCACATAAAACCCCAATTATTCCTACTGGCACAACCCCCCCCCCAAATACCCCTTTTTGAACAGCCCCAAGACTTCCTGTTCTGGCACAAATCCATCCCCCCACCCCATTCCAACAATCTCTTCAAGGACGATCCCCAAATCCCCACTCCTGTCACAAATCCTCACCCACCACGCCCCCCAGCTTCTCCTCCGCTCCACCTCCACTCTGACTCTTTAAGGTGAGAAGAAGTACCGATCTGACGACTGCTATTGACAGGAGTGTGAAGCCTGGCGAGAAGAGAGAGAGAGCACATCCCGCTCTCTCCTGCCAACTTACAGTATAGTCACAGAAACACTCCTGGCAGCGCCCCCTCCACCTCCCATGACACAGACGCCCACAGCAGCCGTCCTCCCTCCCACCCACCCCTTGTACCGGCTCTGGGCTTGAGATGGTCGGCTTGACCCCCTCCATCAGTACTGCTGGCCGGATAATGTGAGAGCGGCGGATCATCCCTCTGTAACAAGCTTGTAATTGCCAGGCGCTCGCTGACATACACAGTCCCGCCTCCTAGCCCGGCTTCTTTGATAGACGTCACATGTCCTGGTTGGCCAGGTGTTCTGTCTATCAAAGAAGCCGGGCTAGGAGGCGGGACTGTGTATGTCAGCGAGCGCCCGGCAATTACAAGCTGTTACAGCGGGATGATCCGTGCTCTGACATTATCCAATCCTTCGGCCGGCTTTCCTCTCCTCTCTTCCCCTAACCGGAGCTCGCCCTACATAATTTTCCACTCGCAAAATGCGAGCAGGCGAGTGGAAAATTTGAGGGCTGCCTTACTATATACATATTACAGGGACCAATATATACTACAAGAGACAACTACCTGGAGTATATACCTTACTATATACATATTACAGGGAACACTATATACTACAAGAGTCTCTTGTAGTATATAGTGTTCCCTGTAATATGTATATAGTAAGGTATATACTCCAGATAGTTGTACTCTCTTGTAGTATATATTGGTCCCTGTAATATGTATATAGTAAGGTATATCCTCCAGGTAGTAGTTGTACTCTCTTGTAGTATATAGTGTTCCCTGTAATGTGTAAATAGTCTATATACATATTACAGGGACCGATATATACAAGAGAGTACAAATGCTACTTGGAGTATATACCCTACTATATACATATTACAGGGACCAATATATACTACAAGAGACAACTACCTTCTTGTGCGTGATTGTGTAGGCAGGGGGCCCCAGTGCACTGCATTGCCCAGGGGCCTATAAGGCTCTTAAGATGGCACTGGGTACAGCACTGGTCTGGCAGAGGGAAGGGAGGCTTACATGGTTATTACAGTGATCTCAATAGAGCTGTTCAGCCAGGGCTCGAGTCCTGCAGGAATGCATGGGAACGGCATTCCTGTACTTTTTCCACAGCAGGAATGTCTTCCCCATTAGCAGCCACGTCCTGCACGACTGGCCTTTGAGGTATGCGAGCTGTGGCATCAGTGTGTGTGAAGAACAGAGCTGGTGTTCTGCCGAAAACTCCAACTTCCCAAGAATTTGAATCATGTCACTTCCGGTGAATGTACATCATAAATAATTGGAGATTTCGACAACTTGGTGTTTTCACAGAACAGGCGGCAGCGTATATACACTCCTGTACACAGTATAATGAGTGGACATTGTTTGTCCGCCCGCTAGTAACCAAAAGCATGACTGCCTCCAAGGCGGCGACAACTAGGGGGCTGATTAACTATGTCCACTTATTATAGCTTGTACCGGAGTGTATAGGCTATGAAAACACCAAGTGGTCGAAATCTCCAATTATTTCTGGTGTACACTCGCCAGAAGTAACATCATTGGAGTTCTCTGCAAGTTGGAGTTTTCGGCAGAATACCGGTACTAGAGGAAGCAGAGCCAATGCTTCCTGTATAGCGCCGACTCCTATCACTGGCGGAGTGATACCAAATGCACTCCGCCTGTGACAGTCACAGGAGCGATGACCTTTCCTCTCTACTGCAGCTGTATACTCTCTGTCACACTGATGCTCGGGGATGGTGGGTCGGGAACCAGCCAGCAGTACCAGCCAGCAGTACCTGCCAGTAATACCATCTAGCAGTACCAGCCAGAAGTACCCACTAGTAGTACCATCTAGCAGTACCAGCCAGCAGTATCAGCCAGCAGTACCATCTAGCAGCACCAGCCAGCAGTACCAGCCAGCAGTACTGAAAGATTGTATTAACATGCCTTATTACATTTCATATATATTTCAGCTTATGCCCATTCTATGATGAAATGTGGCCCCTTGCATTTACATAGTAACGAGCTAGACTGACACCCATTCATCCACCCTGGACAGACAGCTATATTTTGCATTTAGACGACATGTTAAACCACCTGTCCATTCATTCATTTGAACACTTGACAGTTGGACATTTTGCATAGAGATTACTGACACCACCCATAAACAATTGACAATTGCTTACATTAACACATGACAACTGAATGCAGACGGGGCGACTCTGCCACAGGACACAGATTCAGATACGGGAACACCTCATATTGACACAGATGCATGGCGAAAGCAAAGGCCCTTTCATGTACTGTTCTGTCTGATATGTGCTATTGTTAATTTGACTGATGAATTGTAAACCAGTTTGGAGCAGTCTTTCCCGCTCAAAACGTGCCTTAAATATGAGCTAAACTTGCAATAAAATCAGTTGTGACTGCGCTAAGTTTGAGTGCTATGTGTCGTCATAACTCCCGGCCGGACGAGAGGGAATTCACTATCTAGGGGGGTTAGCAACTGAAGGGCTGTATATCATCGTGATTGCCTCCTGACGAGATTTGAACTAACAAGTACCCACCAACAGTACCAGCCAACAGTACCAGCCAGCAGTACCCACCGGCAGTACAAACCAGCAGTACCCGCCCGCAGTACCAGCTGGCAGCACCTGCCAACAATAGCAGCCAGCAGTACCAACTAGCAGTACAAGCCAGCTGTACCAGCCAGCAGTACTCACAAGCAGTACCATCCAGCAGTACCCACCAGCAGTACCAGCCAGCAGTACCCACCAACAGTGCCAGCCTGCAGTACCCACCATTAGTACCGACCAGCAGTACCCACCAACAGTACCCACCAGCAGTACCCACCAACAGTACCAGCCAGCAGTACCCGCTAGCAGTACCAGCCAGCAATACCTACCAGCAGTACAAGCCAGACATACCCACCAACAGTACCTACCAGCAGTACCCACCAGCAGTATCAGCCAGCCAGCAGTAACCACCTGCAGTACCCGCCTGGGGCACAGCAGCAGCCAGCGATACCTGCAGGAAACCTGAGGAAGAAGTGAAAACTGGGGTCAGTTGAGGTGCAGGTAAACCGCGGTGCATCCATGTGAAAGCAGCCTTGGGCCCCTTTCACACAACCGGTCCGATCGGGTCCACCTGTCTGATTTTCAGGTGGACCCAATCAGACCCCCCATTCATCTCTATAGAGTGGCAGATGTAAATGAACATGTGTCAGTTTACATCCGCCTATCTCCAATCCAATCCACTTAAAAAAACAGAAGGGGATCGGTCTGCTTCTGTCTGGGTGGATCGGATCGGAGGGCTGTGTCTGTGTCTGCTCTGCATATGCTGGGTGGACACAGACCTGTCATGTGCCCGCTCCACTCATTGTGGCCTGCGACCGGTTACTAAGTCGCTAAAGTGGCCCTCGCTCCTCAAATGGTTGGGCACCCCTGCTGTAGGGGCATGAGTCCACAGATGGAGAGGTGCACTGTAGCAGCCTTCCCCCTTAGTTTCACCGTGGTGTGTGGCAGGGAGAAGGGGTGCCGGATGGAGATGTGTGCTGTACTGTACCGCATCAGGAGACACATGGGGAAATCACAAAGATCTCCCGTGAAGTTGATAAAAGTATTAAGGCCGCTGGCACTGTTGCGGCTGGCCTTACCACTTTAATCACTGTGGTTGTCAGGTCTCACTATTCTTCCCTACCTCCTCCACGCTGAGAACATGGCATTAATACTAGGCTATATTACTGTATATACTGGCACCAATACTAGGCTTTATTACTGCGTAAACTGGCACCAATACTAGGCTTTATTACTGCGTAAACCGGCAGATGTGAATGAACATGTGTCAGTTTACATCCGCCTATCTCCAATCCAATCCACTTAAAAAAACAGAAGGGGATCGGTCCGCTTCTGTCTGGGTGGATCGGATCGGAGGGCCCATAGAGTAGAGCGGGCTATGTCTGTGTCTGCTCTGCATATGCTGGGTGGACACAGACCTGTCATGTGCCCGCTCCGCTCATTGTGGCCTGCGACCGGTTACTAAGTCGCTAAAGTGGCCCTCGCTCCTCAAATGGTTGGGCACCCCTGCTGTAGGGGCATGAGTCCCCGGATGGAGAGGTGCACTGTAGCAGCCTTCCCCCTTAGTTTCACCGTGGTGTGTGGCAGGGAGAAGGGGTCCTGGATGGAGATGTGTGCTGTACTGTAGCGCATCAGGAGACCCATGGGGAAATCACAAATATCTCCCGTGAAGTTGATAAAAGTGTTAAGGCCACTGGCACTGTTGCGGCTGGCCTTATCACTTTAATCACTGTGGTTGGCAGGTCTCACTATTCTTCCCTACCTCCTCCACACTGAGAACATGGCAGTAATACTAGGCTATATTACTGTATATACTGGCACCAATACTAGGCTTTATTACTGCGTAAACTGACACCAATACTAGGCTTTATTACTGCATAAACTGGCATCAATACTAGGCTTTATCACTGCGTAAAACGGCACCAATACTAGGCTTTATTACTGCGTAAACTGGCACCAATACTGAGGGTTATTACTGCGTAAACTGGCACCAATACTACGCTTTAGTACTGCGTAAAAACTGACACCAATACTAAGCTTTATTACTGCTTAAACTGGCACCAATACTAGGCTCTATTACTGCGTAAACTGCCACCAATACTGGGGGTTATTGCTGCCTTAACTGTCATCAATACTAGGGGTTATTACTGCGTAAACTGGCACCAATGCTAGGCTTTATTATTACGTGAACTGGTACCAATACTAGGCTTTATTACTGTGTAAACTGGCATCAATACTAGGCTTTATTACTGCATAAACTGGCACAAATACTAGGGGTTATTTCTGCATAAACTGGCACCAATACTAGGCTTTATTACTGCGTAAACTGGCACCAATATGAGGGTTTATTACTTTGCAAACTGGCACCAATACTAGGGGTTATTACTGTGTAAACTGGCACCAATACAAGGGGTTATTACTGTGTAAACTGGCACCAATACTAGGCTTTATTACTGTGTAAACTAGCTCCAATACTAGGCTTTATTAATGCATAAACTGGCACTGATACTAGGGGATAGTACTGCATAAACTGGCACCAATACTAGGGGCTAATACTGTGTAAACTGGTACCAATACTAGGGGCTATTACTGCGTAAACTGGCACCATTACTAGGGGCCATTACTGCATAAACTGGCACCATTACTAGGGGTTATTATTGTGTAAGCTGGCCCCACTACTACGGGTTATTACTGCGTAAACTGGCACTAATACTAGAGGCTATTACTTCATAAACTGGCACCAATACTAGGGGCTATTACTGCTTAAACTGGCACCAATACTAGGGGCTATTACTGCTTAATCTGGCACCAATACTAGGGGCTATTATTGCGTAATCTGGCACCAATACTAGGGGCTATTACTGCGTAATCTGGCACCAATACTAGGTTACAGGTTAAATTATTTTATTGTTACATCTGTTCTATTTTTATTTGTTTAATGCATGTGAATTTTGGCGGTGTCCTCGTTAACTGGCACTTTACAATAAATGTTGCACGTTATTTGTTAAAAAAGAAAGGAGTACGTAATATATAAATATATATATATATATATATATATATATATATATACACACACACACACACACTTTTTTTTTTTTTTTTTGAGGTGGGGGGAATCTTGGATGAGTTTCCACACTTTTTTTTCCCAGGGCTTGACCCCTGTGTTCAGCACTCTAAATATCTATGTGTGTTTTTTAGAATTTATTTGTTAAATAAATAAAATTTGTTGTATAATAAAGGGTATCACACCATTAATTAATTTTGTCACTGTGCTTACTTTGCCAACTGTGCTGCATTAATCCTCTTGGTTTCTGGAGACTAAATTCAGAAACCAGAATAATTCAGAATATTTGTGGTAGTCTGGAGATTAACAACAATATCATATGAGCATGTTTGACCTTTCTTTAATAAAAGGTCTCTAACATTTGGTGAGTTGCCAATGTTACCAAATGGTAATGGATGGTGTGTTCACAAGAGTTGCACTTTGAAGTTATGGAGAAAGCTGTATGAAGAGACTAACACGATTATGGAACTTTGCTTTTAAACACATACTGTATAGCCTCTTCACTTTAAAGCTTTTTGTATAGACACTGTGTTTTTTATCTAACATTTTCTTTGGATCTAGGAAAGGGATATCGCTGTTTTGTTTGTGGTCACATTTTACGTGTCTAACAGTGGCAGAGACAAAGATGTTTTTTTAATTTTCAGAACAAATAGTTATTTTATTTGAGGTTATTTAAATATTAGCACTATGTTCTAAGGCAACATAAGACCAGAATAACAAGAAAGTTGTTTGTTTAGGCTCCGTTCACATGTGAGCGTATGGATCGCGGGCAGAACCGCCGCGGTTCCGCCCGCGATCCGGAGATTTATTGCAAATCGCGGGACGCCTAGCGTTGCCCGTTGATTTGCAATAGTCCCCCAAACGCCGAGCGATGTTGCCGCGATTTCCGCCTGCCGAATCGCGGCAACATTGCGCAAACAAAATCGCGGGACGTAATACGCTCCAAAGAAGTACAAGAGCTTCTCCTTCTATTCCTTCCTTCTACTCCTCCTCCCCTTTTCAGCCAAGGATGCTGCCATCTTAAGCCTCGTACACACGCAACGAATTTCCGCCGACCGGTCGTCCGTCTTTTATCCAGAGTGGTGTCTGTTGGTTGGAATGTGCTCTAGACTGCACACGAATTTTCCCGCACGACAGAATTCTACTCCAGAAGTGATGTCATGTGTTGAATTGCTTTCTTTGGGTTCTTACATCTCTGAGCATGCCTAGTCTTGCTCATAAGATTTTTCCCCATCGAAATCTGGAATAATGAGACGAAAATCGGACGTGTTTTGACGGTCGACAAAAATTATATAGCCTGCACACCAGGATTTTTTCGGCCGAAAAGTCGGAGTCGGTTGTCGGAAGCACCATACTAACAAGCTGAAAATCGGCAGATTGGTCGTCGGATGAAATTTCCCGGCCGAATTTCTACTTGTATGTACGGGGCTTTAGCCTGTGTTTGATCTGCAACTGCCATGATGCTGCACGTGTAATCAGTACTGACATCAGCCATTTTATGTTTAGACAATATGGTTGAAAGCACAAACAAATGTGACAGTTAGCATTCCCGACATGCCTAGAATATACATTATTTACTTATACTGTGGCAGGATGGCCCTTAAGCGCAAAATCACGCACCTGTACGTGATTGTATGTAAACAAGGCAGATCGCAGTTCAGTCAGAGGGGAAGGTGGAGATCTTGTGTTTCTGCTAAGCAGTAACACTGATCTCTGTCTTCTCCCAGTCAAAGCATCCCACACACACTTAGCAAGCACTCCCTAGGAGCACATTTAACCCTTTGATCTCCCCCTGATGTTAACCCCTTCCTTGCCAGTGTCATTATTACAGTGACAGTGCATTTTTTTTTAGCTCTGATTACTGTATTGGTGTCACTGGTCCCCAAAAAGGGTCACTTAGTGCTTAGTGTCATATTTTTCCTCTACAATGTGGCAGTCCCACTAAAAATCGCTGATCGCCGCCATCACTAGTTAAAAAAAAATTACGAAAATAAAAAGTCCATAAATATATCCCTGAGTTTTTTTAGACGCTATCCTTTTTGCGCAAAGCAATCAATATACGCTTAGTGGGATTTATTTTACCAAAACATGTAGCAGAATACATATTGGCCTAAATTGATGAAGAAATTCGATTTTTTAAATTTTTTTTATTAGATATGTTTTATAGCAGAAAGTAAAAAATATTGGGGTTTTTTTTTCTTCAAAATTGTCAGGTTTTTTTTTTATAGCGCAATAAATAAAAACAGCAGAGGTGATCAAAGACCAACAAAAGAAAGCTCTATATGTGGGGAAAAAAAGGAAATCAATTTTATTTGGGTACAGCGTCACACGACCGCGCAATTGTCAGGTAAAGCAAAACGCAAAAAAAGGCCTCGTCAGGAAGGGGAGTGAACCTTCCGGAGCTGAAGTGGGTAAAGCAGAACTAAAACCATCGCCTTTCACTATCTCTCAAAACAGTCATATTCAAGGCATGTTGTAAATGATAACTGTCACATTGTTTGTGCTCTCAACCAAACTGTCAAGCCATCAAATGGCTGGTGTCATAACGGATCACATATGCAGCCTCATGGCAGTTGAAAATCAAACAGAGGCTAAGATGGCAGCTTCCTTGACTGAAAAAGATAAGAGGGTTTAGTTCCGCTTTAAGGCCCCTTTCACACAGCTCGCTTCCGTCGACGGAGCCGTGCTGCTTAGTGGGGGATCGATCCGCCGATCCCCCGCTGAGCAGGTGGATGACAGCTCTGTCTCCACTCTGTGTGCGGAGACGGAGGTGTCAGATCCCCGCTGTCCTCTATGGGGGAATCGGATGAGAATGGACCGCCTGTCCGTTCTCATCCGATCCGCCAGACAAATGGAAAATAGGGTTTCCATCCATCCGGATTTGACAGACAGGATCAGATCGGATGGCAGTGGGTGTCAGCGGACATGTCTCTGCTGACATCCGATGCCCCATAGAGATGCATGGAGCATCCGATCAGATCCGCCTGAAAAACTGACAGGCGGATCTGAACGGTCCGCAAGTGTGAAAGGGGCCTAAGGAATTAAATTAGTATTAGGCTAAGGGCTCATTCACACCATACCTGCCAGAAAACTAATGGGAAAGCCAGGCAGATTTCACTTGCAAAGAAATCAGTTTCACATCAGTTTACATCAGTTTTCATGCACATTTCAGTCAGTTTTTATGCACGTTGACATCAGTTTTAATGCGTGTCAGTTATGTGCCCCGTTCACACAAATGTTGATGTCACATTTGTTTTTTTTCCTGTGCAGAAAACTGCATTCATGTTGCAGATTCCTGCGCAGAAAAAATCCAAATATTGTAGTGTGAACAGGGCACATAAAGAACAATTTTTTTTTTGTGCCCCTGCAGAACGCATGCAGAAAAACGGACGTCTCTGCACCATGGTGTGATCAAGGCCTAAGAGTTTTGGTTAGGAGAAGAGCTGAGTTACATTTTAGAGTTAGAATAAATGTACATGGACAAAGCTATTGTTGCTTATTTCATATGCAGGTTTTTCCTGATGGTGGTGCTTTTCTGTCCCTCTCTTTCTATGCCTATCTAGTTTCTGGCACATGGGCACAATTGCCCATGCATCATAAACATGCATCATATTTTTGGTGCCCAGAATGTCCTGTAGCTACGTACAGCCATCCATAGACATGAATGGGGGAAGCTGACTGCACACAACTATGCGTCGCTATTAGCGTAAAGTAGAAAATGCATCTGCGTCATGTTAAATTTTTATTTTTTTAATTGTACCTCAGTATGTGTATTCAGTTTAATGTCACAATAAAAGTAACCTGTTAGATCATTATTTTGTCCTTGTATATACAGTATTTGCACATATTATCAGATAATCTGTAAATTGAAACTGTTTTTTTTTTGGGGGGGGGGAGGGGGCTGTTATGAGGTTTTAAAGCTGATAGTCTATATCTTCTTTCTAATATGAACTTAAATATTTATTTGACAAGCAGTTGACATTGGTGTCACAAGGCAATATGGGTTTTCTAAAGAAAAAGCAAAGTAAAGCTGTTTGCCTTCGGACTATCTATCCCACTAATTGAATTGCATGCAGCCTATCTGAATAAAGCAGGCTGGAAGGAGTAGAACTAAGACTATTTGTGTGAATAATTCTAAGGTTCAGCTATTGAGCTCTGCAAAGAACAGACTTTTCAGTAAATTAGTAAAACTTTAGTAGACATGTAAAAAGTATCAAGCTCTACATGCAGGCGGGAGATATGTAAATATGGCTGCCAGAAGGGTTTGCAATTCCCACCTTTAATACACATGTGAATATCAGGGCAAAATAAAAACATATGCATGCATCTCTGTAATACATGTACATTTATTAATGTTTTTTTCATACAAGACCCTTCAAGCAGGGCTGGGACAAGAGGGAAGGGCAGAAGGGAAAGCAGCCAAGGACGCTGCAGGTGAATGTGGAGGGAGGAGCGCAGTGTAACCTTAAGGAGCGACTACTATCAAACTGCTGTTGCAATCTGCCCTGATAATGCCCAAGACATCATCAGGGCAGACTTTAACAGCACAGAATCTTATAGAGTGGCAGCAGGGAGCCAATTTCTGGGGTTCACTCTGCACTCCTGCACCCAGCACTAGAAGAAACTGCACTAATGTCATGCAAAGTGGTCTCTGCTTGACACATGAAGGTTAGCCCTGGCCTGCTTCTCTGACAGGGTGTCTTTCCCAGGCCATAAAGAAAGTGGATCAGGATGGGGTAGGTAGTTAAATACAGACTTGAGAGCATCAGGCTGAAGGTAATCATTTAACTCAATGCAGGCAGAAACAATTTTAAGCATGCAGCTTTGTACAGAGAAATGGCTAACTCCTTGGGGGAGTGAGGGGGTTAAACATTTTAACTAGCCAGTAATGCAAGGAGTTAATAAACACGGCCACTGCCCACTAATGCAGGGTGAAGAGGTTAATTAGCGTTGCCATTGGCCATTGCTACATTAGTGGCCAGTGGCAGGGTTCATTAACCCCTTGCACTACTGGGTAGTTGCAATGTTAATTTAACTCCCTCACTCCTCCAAAGGGGTTAACAGTTTCTCTGTGCAAAGCTGCATTCGTGGAAGTGTTTATTAACCCCTTCATGTTGCATTAGTGGCCAGTGGCTGAGTTATTGATCCATTCATGCTGCTTTAGTGGACAGTCGCAGGCATAGGCGGCTCTCTAATTAGGCAAATTAGGCGGTCGCCTAAGGCCTCGCACCTACAGGGGCCTCACGGGCAGTGGCGGAGCGACAACATTTAGAAGGGCGCAGTCAGGGAAATCTCCCAAGTAAAAGATTGTTTTAAATCCTCGGTTATAAAAGTTGCAGCAGTGTGCTGCAGTCCCTTCACTGCAGCTGCCAGGTGTCTGTTGTCCACTGACACTTACCCCGCCTTTTCTGCCTGGGGATTGGCCGTCTGATCATGTAATCCTAAGATGTGGAGGAGTCGGTGGGCGTGTACCTGCATCAGTAGGAAGTGACTGCCTGGTCAGCTCACTCTGCTATCATCGGTTGTTACTCTGGGAGGAGAGCTCTGCCCTGCCCCAGGAACATACAGGTAACCAGGCCCGACTTGTGACTCTGCAGGCTGATCATAGATTTGTGGTGTCTACTACGCAAAGGGGGTGAGTAGCCCCAGGGAAGTTGGAAGAGTCCTAAAATGGTTGATGGAGGAGGAGGAGGAGAAGAAGAAGGCCCTGGGTGGCTGGGGGAGGAGAGGGTGGCTGGAAGAGAAGGAGAGGGTCCCTGGGTGGCTAGGGGAAAAGGAGAGGGTCCCTGGGTGGCTAGGGGAAAAGAAGAGGGTCCCTGGGTGGCTAGGGGAAATGGAGAGGGTCCCTGGGTGGCTAGGGGAAAAGGAGAGGGTCCCTGGGTGGCTAGGGGAAAAGGAGAGGGCCCCTGGGTGGCTAGGGAAAAAGGAGAGGGCCCCTGGGTGGCTAGGGGAAAAGAAGAGGGTCCCTGGGTGGCTAGGGGAAAAGAAGAGGGTCCCTGGGTGGCTAGGGGAAAAGGAGAGGGTCCCTGGGTGGCTAGGGGAAATGGAGAGGGTCCCTGGGTAGCTAGGGGAAAAGGAGAGGGCCCCTGGGTGGCTAGGGGAAAAGGAGAGGGCCCCTGAGTGGCTAGGGGAAAAGGAGAGGGCCCCTGAGTGGCTAGGGAAAAGGGAGAGGGCCCCTGGGTGGCTAGGGGAAAAGGAGAGGGCCCCTGGGTGGCTAGAGGAAAAGGAGAGGGCCCCTGGGTAGCTAGGGGAAAAGGAGAGGGCCCCTGAGTGGCTGAAGGAGAAGGAGAAGGCCCCTGGGTGGCTGGGGGAGAGGGCCCCTGGGTGGCTGGGGGAGAGGAAGAGGGCCCCTGAGTGGCTGGGGGAGAGGAAGAGGGCCCCTGGGTGGCTGGGGGAGAGGGCCCCTGGGTAGATGGGGGAGAAGGAGAGGGCCCCTGGGTGGTTGGGGGAGAAGGAGAGGGCCCCTGGGTAACTGGGGGAGAAGGAGAAGGACCCTGGGTGGCTGGGGGGAGAAGTACCCTGGGTGGCTGGGGGGAGAAGGACAGGGCCCCTGGGTGGCTGGAGGAGAAGGAGAGGGCCCCTGGGTGGCTGGAGGAGAAGGAGAGGGACCCTGATTGGTTGAAGGAGGAGAAGGAGAGGGACCCTGAGTGGCTGAAGGAGGAGAAGGAGAGGGACCCTGGGTGGCTGGAGGAGGAGAAGCAGAGGGACCCTGGGTAAATGGAGGAGAAGAAGGAGAGGGCCCCTGGGTGGCTGGAGGAGAAGAAGGAGAGGGCCCCTGAGTGTCTGGAGGAGAAGGAGAGGGCCCCTGGGTGGCTGGAGGAAAAGGAGAGGGGCCCCTGGGTGGCTGGGGAAGAAGGAGAGGGCCCCTGGGTGGCTGGGGAAGAAGGAGAGGGCCCCTGGGTGACTGGGGGAGAAGGAGAGGCCCCCCCGGTGACGCCAGACTCAGTTGCCAGGGAAGAGAGTGGAGCCTAGCCAGTCCTGCATATCTGATATCAAAGCCAAACATGGTGGAGCTGGAGCCCTTTGCCCTACACAATGACAGCGGGGCTTTGACATTATATAGCATATGGACTCTGTACATTATTGGTAGTTTTGGTTGGAGTTGTCATTTAGATGTTTAACTCTGTTGTTTTTCCCCCCAGCTGTGAGCGACTGAGGAATGACAGCCCACTATGCTGGGACTTATAGTGCCCTAGAATGTGGAGGACTGAGGAATCCTCAGTCCCTCACAGAGGGCACTACAAGTTCCAGAATAGCAGGCTGCCATGCCTTAGTCCCCACAGAGGGCACTACAAGTCTTAGCATAGCAGGCAGTAGTTCCTCAGTCCCCTGCAGAGAGCAGTACAAGTCCAAGCATAGCAGACTTCCATTCCTCAGAGCGGAATGGCAGTGCACTATACTGGAATTTACAGTGCCCTCTGTCGGGACTCAGGAATGGCAGCCTTCTGCAGTGGGACTTGTCATGCCCTAGACTGTGGTGGACTGAGGAAGGGAAGTGTAAGGGGGTCTCTGCAAACTCTGATGCAAGGGGGAGCTTTGGTGACCACAGAGTTCCCTTTTACACCAGAGTCCCCAGCTTTCCTCCTCAAATCAGGGCTCCCAGAACTCTCCTTACATTAGAGTCTCCAGCATTCCCCCTTAAATCGGGGTTCCCAGAACTCCCCTTACTTCAGAGTCCCCAACATTCCCCCTAAATCAGGGTTCCCAGAACTCCTCTTACATCAGAGTCTTCAGAGTTCCTTCTTACAGTGTAAGGGGGAAACTCTGGAGACTCTGATGTAAAGGGGGCTCTGTGAAATTTGATTTAAGAGGGGGACTCTAATGTAAAGAGGAATTCTGTGGACTCTGGTGTAAGGAGGAGATGCTGGGGGGGAATCTGATTTAAAGGAGAACTCTTATGTAAGGGGGGACACTGAACTCTGATGTAAGAAGGGACTCAGGGAATCATGCCCTTTAGGGAAATGCTGGGGACTGTGATGTAAGAGCAGATATATATATATATATATATATATATATATATATATATATATATATATATATATATATATATATATATATATATATATATATGTATATATATATACATACATACATACCCAATGTTTAATGATCTTTGATTAAAGAAGAATTGGTTAGAGAAAATTCTAGAAACTGTGAATTCATAGTACAAAGGTTAAGGCTCTTAATATATGCAATTTATACAGTTAATTTTTATCGCTTGAATTATTTTTCCCATTATGGGCGTGAGTGGGGCCTCATGTCCAAGTTTTGCCTTAGGCCTCACAAAGCCTAGAACCGCCTCTGGTCGCAGGGTATCTAAAACATCTAAATGCTGCATTAGTGGTCAGTGGCAGTGTTTAACCTTTGCATGTTGCACCAAGGTGGGGTTAATTAAAACTGCCACCAACCAGGGGAGAGATGTTTTAAATACCACTGCCACTGACCATGAGGGCAGGAGGGTTAAGGATCTACCAATGGGCACCGGAGCTGGTCCTATTATAAGACTTTCCATGACGTTCTCCCCCACCACTTGCTAGTTGCCCTCAATGCGATTAAAGACTGCCACCCTTTTCCGTCTGACTCGTTGTGGGCTCATATCTCCCTGATCCCCAAAGAGGGTAAGGACCTGTCCCGTTGCTGCAACTATCGTCCTATAGCACTTCTTAATGCGGACCTGAAATTGTTTGCTAAAATCTTGGCCAACAGGCTTATCGGGGACATTCAGTCTTTGATCCACACCGACCAGGCAGGTTTTGTCCCCCTCAGGGAGCTGCGGGATAACACCATCTGGGTCCTCAACTTGATTCATGCTGCCAGGTCTTCCAAAACTCCCCTTCTCCTGCTATCTATGGATGTGGAGAAGGCTTTTGACAGGGTCAACTGGGAGTTCATTAGGACAGTCCTGACCCACACTGTCCCTCTATTTACATCCCTCGGCTGCGGTCAGGGTCAATGGCACTGGTTCCGACTTCTTCCCCATCTCCAAAGGGACTCGTTAGGGGTGCCCCCTATCGCCCTTAATCTTTATCCTTACCTTGGAACCATTTCTCTATATGGTCAGGAAGGAGTCGGAAATTGCGGGATATCGCAAACCCACTGGGACCCATAAGGTTGCGGCTTTTGCCGACGACCTGATCTTTTTTCTCACCAACCCCCACAGTCACTTCCAGCCTTGATCCAGGCCATTCGTCGCCACGGAGACCTTTCCTTCTTCCGTATCAACTTCACCAAGTCCTATGCCCTGCCCATCGCCATCCCGGCTGTTGTTGTGGCGGGCTTGCGTCTCATTGGATCTTTCAGCTGGGCCACTGGCTCTATCATGTACCTTGGCATCAACATCACGCCTGACCCTGCAGCTCTCTATGAGGCTAATTTTACTCCTCTCCTCGCCCCAAATTAAAACAGACATGGCACATTGGCACTCTCTCACCCTGACTTGGTTTGGCAGATGTAGTGCCCTAAAAATGACCACTCTGCCCCGAATCCTCTACCTGCTGCAGGCCCTCCTGGTGCGCCTCCCAGCTGGCTTCTTCCGTCACGTGGACGCTCTGTTCCGGGAATTTGTCTGGTCCCACCGTCGGCTCCGCATCAAACTCCAGCTCCTATATCTTCCTAAGACTTGTGGTGTGGTGGGGTGGGCTTGCCAAACATTAAGGCTTATTTCAAGGTGGCTCACCTAACCAGATTGATTGATTGTGGCAAAGCGTTGGGTGGCCATGGAATTGGAGGACTCGGGTGGCAGTGCTAGGATTTGGCCGTGGCTCTCTATGCCTCTCCCAGGGGAGTTGCGGGATCATCCCACTTTGGAATGTACGCTCTCTGCTCTTAGATACATTTTTGCGCACTACAGTATCCCCGCTCCCCTCACCGATGGTACCTGTGGTGGGCAACCCGGATTTCCCTCCCGAGCTATATGGCGGTGGGTTCCGTGGCTTGACTGCCGCAGGCCATGTCCATCTTGTGGACGTTTTGGGAAATGACGGTGGCCTCTTTTGGAGTGGTCTCCAGCTTCGGCATTTCCTCCGGAGGACCCTCCGCCTCCCCGGTATCTCTCGACCACTGACCGACCTGGAGCGGATCTGCCACAGACGGGAACCGACGTGACACACCCTTTCTGTCGCTTATGCGGCACTGAACAGTCCCCCCACTGATTTTTCCCCTCCTTTTCTTGCCCAGTGGGAATCTGACCTCCATACTACTTTCACGAAAACCCAAAGAGACAAGATCCTTCTCTTGCGCATAAATCCTCTATTACCACTAAGATCCTGGAAACGGGATACAAGGTTCTCACGCGTTGGTATAGGGTGCCGTCTTTCTTACATCGTTGTTTCCCTCGGATAAATGCTGGTGCTGCAATGACGCCACGGGGACGATGTTTCATATTTTTTGGGAATGCCCGCTGGTCAAACCGTTTTGGCAAGTGGTGGCCAGCGTTATCAAACAGCTTACTAACATGGACATGGCAGATGATCCTGCGGCGTGCTTGCTGCACCTCACCAGACGGCCAGTTAAGAAATACAAGTCCTCTCTGTCTATTCAGCTTTTAAATGCTGCCAAAGCCTGCATACCCCTCTGTTGGAGATCACCTGATACACCCCTGAGGTCTCTGTGGTTTTCCAAGGTTAAGGAGCTTTGGGACATGGAGGACTTGTCGGCTACCTTGTACAATCAAGAACAAGCTTTTCTGGACAAATGGGGACCGTGGGACTACTTCACATGTACAGACGCTTACCTGCGGGAGCTCTCTGTCTCCGACTAGGGCTCTGGGGGCGTTGGGGGTTGGGGTACGGGCCTGGGGACCCGGGTATCGCCGGCCCCTTCAGCTTCCTTCCTGCTCCCTTCCTCCCCCCTTTCTTCTATCTTTTACTTTTTTCCTCTTCACCCCGCATTTCCTGCTCCCTTCCTCTTACTCTCCCATCTGTACCTACTCGCACTTTCTCCCCGAGACTGGGATCTTCTGTAGCTTCTATCCCTGTTACCTGTGCATTCCCTGACTGACTCCAAGGTTTGGAGTTACCGTTTCCTGCTCCTGCTCTGTACAGGAGCCCGGTACTATAAATTGAGGTTGTTTACTTGTTATTCAATCTGCCATCCTTTGTAACATTTGGTATGTCTGTTCTCTTGTACACCCAGGAGGGGACTGATCCCACCTTTCTATTCCAGTTTTATATTCTTTTTACAGCTACGGTAACCTTGGTAAAGCGCTGTTTATGACACTGTTGTCAGATTGTACTGTTTCAGCTTTACCTGATGTGCCTTTACTCTGTTTGTATTGCAACCTCTTACTAAATAAAGGAATTTAAAAAAAAGAAAAAAAAAAAGGAGCTACCAATGAAGGGGGTTTAAATTGCATATCACCACTGACCTCTAACGTAGGTGTTATTATTGCAGTCATTAGCATCAGTGCTGGTTATTATTGCATAAACTGGTACTAATGCTGGAGATTATTATTGCAATTACTGACACCAATATTGGGAGTTATTATTATGTAAACTTGAATGGTGAGGGTTATTTGTGCGAAAACTGGCACCAATGATAGGGGTTATTACTATGGAAACTGGCACCAATGCTGGGGATTATTACTGCGTAATGTGGCACCAATGCTGGGGATTATTACTGCGTAATGTGGCACCAATGCTGGGGTTATTATTGTGGCACCAAGGCAGAGGGGTTTTGCTGCTACTGACAACAGTGGGGCTTATTTTACACCTGCTTTCTCCTCAGTGTGACATTTTACAGCGTATTATGTATCCACACAAGTAGAACAAGCTTAAAAGAAAACTGTGGGAGCACTGGAATTATTAACCACTTAAGCCCCGGAAGATTTTACCCCCTTCCTGACCAGGCCCTATTTTGCGATTCGGCACTGCGTGACTTTAACGGACAATTGCGCGGTCGTGCAACGCTGTACCCAAATTAAATTGACGTCCTTATTTTCCCACAAACAGAGCTTTCTTTTAGTGGTATTTGATCACCTGTGCAATTTTTAATTTTTGCGCTATAAACAAAAAAACGCGACAATTTTGAAAAAATAACAATATTTTTCACATTTTTTTATATGAAATTCCCCAAAAAAAAATTTAAAAATCAAAATTTATTAACATTTTTGGCCAATTTGTTTTCTGCTACATATGTTTGGTAAAAAAAAATCGCAATACGCGTATTTGATTGGTTTGCGCAAAAGTTATTGCGTTTACTAACTAAGGGAAAGATTTCTGTCATTTTTGGTGGGTTTTTTTTAACGAGTAATGGCGGCGATCTGCGATTTTTTTTTGCGGGACTGCGACATTGCGGCAGACAGATTGACTGACATTTTTGACACTTTTAGGGGATTCAGTGACATTACTACAATAATCAGTGCTATACATATGCACTGTTACTGTAAAAATGACACTGGCAGGGAAGTGGTTAACTTTATTGGAGAGGCAGGGGTTAAATGTGTCCCTAGGGGCGTGTTTCTAACTGTAAAGGGGCGTGGCTTTTCATGTAACCACAGAGATATACGATCCTACATAGCAGGACCCTATGATCTCTGCAGTTACACAAGGGAGAATGGGAGAATGACAGGTGGCTTTGTTTACATTAGCCGCCTGCCTTTCTCCTTCTGCACCAGACGATCACGAGTGACCGGCGGACATCGGGTCCGCCGGTCACACGCGCGGACTTGTTAGGGAACGAGCAGGGACGGGAGCGCTCCTCCGGCAGCGCACGCTCGCCCCCTTGAGGCTTACAGACAAGCGACGTAGCCCAAGGTCACTTTGCCTGTACCGAGCTGACCTCCGCAGTAAATAGTCGTGCGGCGGTAGGCAAGCGGTTGATACTGGTAAAATAAGTGAGTAAACTCTGTTTTGAATTAATTAAACCTAACCTAACTTATCATGTTTTAAATATGTTCTTGTCTTGAAGAGACACTAACTAAGTCGCAATAAAGTGGATGGGGGGGGGGAGTAGTTTGGCATTTTCTCCCAGGGCAAAATACTTGCTGCTCTGCCAGAAATGCACTCACCTCCGTATTTTCTTTTGTGACATGACACGCATGCCTTTTGTGGACTGAAATTTCAAAATGTGGTGTCAGACTTTCCTAGTTGTCTGTTGTTAAACAACTGAATCCCACCCATTCTCCCAACCTCCAAAGTATAGGGACTAATTGTTCTGCAGGGGAAGATAAGAACAGGGAGTACTCTTTGAAATAACACAGGGAATATACAAGGAGCAGTTCTGAATTTATGACACAATTAATAGGTACTAATTTGCACGTAACAAACAGATTAAACAAAATGCTTTCAACTCACAGACCAAAAGGGAGCAAATATGAAAACTTCACTGTTAGGGTTTACATACACTTTAAAGCATATTTCACCCTTGCACCTGAATTGGGGTAACATCTTCTTTATATTTGTTATGTATTCCCATTCACACAGCATACATAAAAAAAAAAATTAAAAATGCTGCTTACCTTTTTACATGCTCTTTTCTGAAAATTCAAATGCTAAAAAAAAAAATCCTACCTAGCTCTCCCTTTCTATATATTCTTGTGAGGGGGCAAGGGAGATATATTTACCATAATTAACCCTGTCTGCACTGTACTGGCAGACCTTTATGATCAGTTTTAAACTTAACATCAACAATGTTACATACATAGTTATATAGTTTGTGAGGTTGAAAAAATACATCAGTCCATCCAGTTCAACCTATGATGTGTGTGTTTGATGTTAACCATACATTGTATACCCCCTTATGTTGTGGTCTTGAAAGTGCCCATCTAATAGTTTTTTGAAGCTATCAATGCTTCCTGCTGATACGACTGCTTGTGGAAGAGAATTCCACATCCTTACTGCTCTGACAGTAAAGAACCCCTTACGTACTTTAAGGTTAAACCGTTTTTCCTCTTGTTTTAGTGAGTGGCCACGTGTCTTATTGTATTCCCTTTCTCTGAATTATTTGGTTCTTATGCTAGGGTAATCATCAGTACATTATTTGTACATTATTTGTACATTGATATCATATCCCCCCCTCATGCGTCTCTTCTCCAGAGAGAATAAGTTCAGTGCTTGTAGTCTTTCCTCATAGCTGATGTCCTCCATTCCCCTAATTATTTTTGTTGCCCTTCTCTGGACTCTCTCCAGCTCCAGCACATCCTTCCTGAGGACCGGTGCCCAGAACTGGACAGCATACTCCAGATGTGGCCAGACCAGAGTCTTGTACAGTGGGAGAATAATCTCTTTATTTCTGGAGTGAATCCCCTTTTTATACATGCCAGTATTTTGTTGGCTTTGCTTGCAGCGGCTTGGCATTGCATGCCACTGCCAAGCCTGTTGTCCACTAGGACCCCCAGGTCCTTTTCCATCTTAGATTCACCCAGAGGTTCCCCCCTAGTGAGTAGCTTGCTTTCGTGTTTCTGACGCCCAAATGCATTACTTTACATTTTTCAACATTAAACCTCATCTGCCATGTAGTTGCCCACCCCATTATGTTGTTCAGGTTTGCTTGTAAGGTTTTCACATCCTGCATAGAAGATATTGGCATGCTTAGTTTAGTATCATCCGCAAATACCGAGATTGTGCTATCCCCTCCTCTAGGTCGTTTATGAATAAATTAAACAGGATTGGTCCCAGGACAGAACCTTGGGGGACCCCACTTTCCACACCCGCCCAATCCGAGTACTCCCCATTAATCATCACCCTCTGGACTCTCCTCTGGAGCCAGTTCTTTATCCATGTACTCACCCTATGGTCTATACCTATGTACCCTTTGTTTGTAGAGTAAGTGTTTGTGGGGAACAGTGTCAAAGGCCTGCTCTAAGCCACGTTCTAAACATAATCTATCTAATCCTGTAAAGCAAAAATCGCTGTACATACCTATTCTGCAGCCGATGCAGTCCGGCCCCACGCTGAGCTGTCAGTGGCGGCTTCAGCACGGAGGCGAGAGAGGCACACGACAACGGAAGCCCCATAGTAATTCTATCTGTGATGTCACTTCCCAGGCATTTCCCATACGTTGTTGGTCCTCTGCTGCACAGAGCTTCTGCTGCTGGAAACCAGACCAGGTGCAGAAAAGGTAAGTACAGCGATATTTACTTTACAGGGTTAGTTAGGTTTTGCCTGGACTTATCTTTTAATGCACGTTTAGTCAATCTGTCTCTAAAGTATCCTTGAATTAGCACATTCAAGCTTTTCCAAACAATACTATCTGCCTATAATGTTTTTTTTTTGTGAATAATCATGCTCCAATTAAACAAATAGAAAGATACTATTTTTTTTAATTATTTATACTGTAGGTATGCTGTGTGAGTGGAAACTGATAACATACAGTGGGAGGGGGGTTCTCAAATAGAAAAACACTTTATTTGTATTTTTTTCTTAAATCAAAAGAAACCATTGCTACAACTGCTCATTCACACCTGACATTATTATATAGTATTATAAGGTATTAAAGATTGTCACACTTTTACTTAAACTTTTGCTGCATAGCTTGGTCTTCATGTAAACATGGAAAGAAGTATAAAGGCATGTGAAAACAATCATATCCTGAATATTATTATCATATGTATTAACTGCTGTCTTACAAAACATTATCGATAGTCAACTCCTACCTTAATATTGATCATTAGTTCCAAATTAATAATGACTACTGTAAAAGGGAACAGACACAAAAAGGATTATCCCAGCATCTTTACAAATATTTGTTCTGTTTATTTTGCACATTTGTGTTTTTTTTTTTTTTTCTTAGCCATGCTTATGTATTACCTTAATTACAAATGTAAGCAATAGGGATCGTGGCCTAGGCATGGAGGAGTGAGGCAGCAGGACACCGGAGCTCCATCCACACACCAACTTATTCAGCCTTAAAAGGTGGTTTCTGCAGTCAGACTGGACGTCCAGACCATGTCCCATCGCCGAAGAGTCTCACCCCAACCTCGAGGGACTGCTACTCTGTACCAGGGCAGCATAGACTCCTTCTTTCTCGAGGCCGGACAGACACGTGGAGGAGCTCTTAAGATGGCGCTGGAGCGAGGGAAAGACAGGAATCCCACGGCGGCAGCTCAGCATCCCCAACAAATAGCTGCATCTCCGATCCTCTCTCCCAGGATGATGAGTGATTCAGCTCCCCCTGTGTCCCCTCACTCCAGCAACTCCCAGAACCCGGAATCGGACATTATTTAACATTATAGGGGATGGAGACCTCAAGCAGCACATGTGGTCTTTCCCCACTAAGGAGGACTTAGAACACTTTGCATCCAGGGTGGAAATGGCCTTCAAGCAGGATATTGAGCAACTCAAGGCAGATACATCCCAGCTGGGTAAAAGGCTGGAGTCCCTTGAACAGCAATTTGAGAAGGCTCTTCCTGCCCTCTCCCAACTTAAATACAAATGTGTAAAGCAAGATCAACAGATTGACACTTTACTATGTCAGTTAGATGACTATGAAAACCGTAGCCTCCAATATTTGGATCAGAGGGCTACCTGAGGCCACTGTGCTTAGAGATATTATCCCAATCCTGTAAGGCATTATCAGGGATATCCTGGGACTCTCGGCCACGGACCCTGTGGAAATTGACAGAGCACATCGAGCACTCCGCCCTCTGTCGAAGGACCCAGATAATCCTACTTATTCTGTTTTTGCAATTTTAGGAAACTTTCTTTTTTCTCATTGCATCCCTTCTGGAGGTTCTGGTTTGGTCATCTGGACAATTACCATCTTGGTTCTCATGGCTACAGTTAAGGCAGTGTCATATAATGTTCATGGTCTTTGCTCTCCTGGCAAGTGTAATAGATTGTGGTTGGATCTGAAGCGGCTGGGGGCACAGGTTCTATTTTTGCAAGAAACCCATTTAAACTCCCCACCCATCTCTACCCCCAATGGTTCCTTAGTACATCTCTGGTAGCGAACCCTCGAGGCACCGCAATCGCTTTGCATAAACACTGCCCTTTTCAACCTCAGGAACACTGTGTAGACCCCCAAGGCAGATATGTCTTTCTGAAAGGCACCATTCAGGGACAAAAATACACACTTGTGACTCTCTACGCTCCGAAATCGCACCAACTCACCTTCCTACACTCTACGTCGGAACGCCTAGCCTTTCCGGGAAGGAAAACTTATTCTGGGTGGCAACTTTAATCTTAGCCCTGATCCCTCTCTAGACGTTTCCCTCAGACGCCCCACGCATTCCTACACTTTCCTGAAACATTTTCGTAAGGCTCTGCAAACAAATGTCTGGTAGACCGCTGGAGGGCTATGCACGCTTCCGACAGGGACTTTAGTTACTACTGGAAAGTACATGACACTTACTCCAGAATTGATCTGCTATTGGTGGATCTTAACATCCTTGATGACTTGACTAACTTTACTATAGAATAGATCACCAGGGGTGATCTACCAGGGATGGAGGCACCTCGCCTACAGGCTGGGGCTTCATTTAAAGTCCCGTGCGATTTTCGTGCGTTTTTGGTGGATGCAGTCTAATTTGACCCCAGTTTTTTCATATACAGGGATGGAGACCATAGCATGACCTGCTTGTCTCATGTAAAGTCCCAAATATTTTATGAAATTAGGGATGGAGGCACTGAGCTATACAGGCAAATTGCCTCATATAAAGTCCCAATCTGTGTTTTACACTGCATCCGCCAAGGGATTGGAGGTGTATGCTTCTCAGCTGGTCGTTTTCAGTTTGTACCATCTTAAGAACATTGCTATTAGAGCATTGAGATACTATACCAGTCGTGGATGGAGGTGGGTTGGGGGAAGTTTGGGCTGCTCCCTCCCACCTGCCTCCTATCCATCCATTAGCAGCCATGTGCTCCCAGAGTGGAGACACTCAAATTTAAAAGTGTTAGGGACTGCAGATAAAACAGGGTGCCGTGTCGTGGCTCTGCAGCTTACACATGCGTTTGCAAATGCGTGTCAACTAAACCCCTGTTCTTTATTTATATCGAGACAGGTCTACTTGGTTTGTGGCAGACTGGAGGGTGAGTACTCTCTGATCATGCAAATAGAAGGGTTTCTCTCCTGTAACCAAGTTCAGCTTCTAAGACCTGGTCCTGGAGGCTCAATGAGAACCTCTTAGATGACATCTTAGTTACAAAAGTGGTGGAGACACTCACACTTTTTTTCTCTGAAAACACTATGGTGGGGGTTAGCGATGGTATGATCTGGGAGAGCCACAAGGCGGTGGCTTGTGGGGTATTCATCACATTAGGTACTACTAATCTCAAGAGGGAGAGATGGGCAGATTTTCAGAGGGTCTTGGCGGCCTTTCAACAAGCAGAGTTACAACACAAACAATAAACAACCCCATAGGCTTTGCAGAAGCTCACTGAACCCCGCAAACTTTTGCCAACCCACTTGATCGATAAATATTATGAGCACGGCAACAAGTGCAGCAGGATGCTGGCGAGAGCCCACGCAAACACCGCACCTCTACCTGGGTACATAAACGCCAAACCCGTCAGGAAGTAGCAACGGTATATACCTCAAAAATCACGTCTCTGTTTCGGGACTTTTATGCTACTCTGTATGACTTGGACTCCGCCTGTCCTCCTACCAATCTAGACCTTAGGTTGTCCCACATCCAAACCTACCTGGCTTCCTCAGGGTTTCCATCTCTTTCATTAGAGCAGCGGGACATTCTGGAGTCACCGATTACCCCTGAAGAGTTACTATTCACAGTAAGGTCTCTCCCTAATGGGAAAAGCCCTGAGCCTGACAGCTACACAAAAGCCTACTACCTGAAATTTTGAACAAAAGAACAGAACTCCAACCACGAATGTGCCAGTACTTTAATTCCCTAGCTTCCGGAGAGGACTTACCACCAGGGGCCCTCTTGGCACACATCACTGTCCTCCCAAAGGAGCGTAAGGACCATACCTTACCCCAAAACTACGGCCCAATATCCCTAATTAACATGGATTATGAAGATCCTCTTTAAAATTCTAGCCAATCGGCTGAAGCATATACTTCCCTCTTTTATCCATCCACCAGTCTGGCTTCTTAATGGGGAGGGAGGGGATGGACAACTCTGTTAGGGCAAGCTTGTCCATTGCCAAACTCCCCCCTACCTGATATTGTCCACTGATGCTGAAAAGGTGTTCGATCGGTTTGATTTGTGTATTCTCACGGCAGTTTTGGAGAAAATAGGTCTTAGCCAAAGGCATGCTCCACTGGATTGCCGCCTTATACTCATCGCTCACAGCTCAGGTTAAGGTGAATGGCAACTTATCCACCAGTTTCCCTATCCGGAATCGCACGAGGCAGGGGTTCCCCCTGTCGCCCCTCCTGTTCGCACTTACCTTGGAAAGTTTACTTTGAAGGGCGAGAGCTAACCCGGATACTGGAGGCGTCCAGGTGGGCTCATTGGAGCACAAGCTCTCAGCCTACACAGGGGACATTTTGTTTCATGTTATGAACCCTCTAGTCTCGTTGCCAAACCTGGTGGAGTAACTGAAGGCCTTTAGCTAGGTATCCAACTTTAAGATAAACTTCGCAAAGTCATAGATATTGCCGATCACTTTTCCTGCTGACTAGTCAAGATCTCTATGATGAGCCTTCCCCTTCCCTTGGGCAAATACTTCCCTGACATACCTAGGGATACAGCTCTCTAACCAATACAAATCCTTGTATATGGCCAATTATATCCCCTTACTCAACAAAATTTGTTTTGACCTCCAATCTTGGTCCAAGGTGTCATTCACTTGGCTAGGGCGTACTAACATACATAAGATGACCATTGTACTTAGGATCCTGTTTTTCTTGCAGATGGTGTCGATTCCCCTACCTAGACGCTTCTTTCTTGAGCTCCAAAGCCTGTTCATACAGTATGTCTGGAGTGGCAAACGACCACGAGTAGCCTTGGTAATATTAAAAAAAACCTAAGCGGTTGGGTGGCCTTGGTGTCTCGGATGTCAAAACTTATTACAGAGCAGTTGCACTTCAGAGGATTCTTATACTTCTTCTAAATTGTGGGTCCCCCTGGAGAAAATGCTGGCTGGCCGTAACCTTTCTTATGTCCCTTCGGTCAATGCAACAGACAAAGGCCTTTCAGACTGGGTGTCACCCTTAACTATACACACCGTTAAGGTGTGAGATAAACTAAATAGCTCCTTCTCCTTAGCACCTTCACTGTTCCCCCTTGACCCGATCAGAGGTTTCCCCTGCTTCCCTCCAGGGGAAAGATTATCTGACCTTGGCACTTGGGTGGTGGATGGCAGTGATCTAGTAACCTTGGACTACTTACGGGAGCGATATGGTTCCTTTCCCTTAGACTTCTGGAGATATCGCCAGCTCCGTAACATTCTCCTCACATGAAAGCAATCTCCCCAAATTAGGATCACCTTAATGACGTTTGACGTTTGAACGCCTTTGGTCAGCCAATGAACCCATCCCACATATCATGTCAACTAATCCCCTGTTCTTTATTTATATCGAGACAGGTCTACTTGGTTGGTGACAGACTGGAGGGTGAGTACATCAGACTGGGGGCTGGCTGGCTTCCATGCACCTCTTTTAATCCTTTCCAATTTGTTTTTTCCGATACAGGGATGGAGACGCTGGGCATACCTGCCGGTGTCTCACTTAAAGTCCCACATAGCCCACATTGTCTATGTAACCAGGGATGGAAGCACCTCGCCTACAGGCTGGGGCTTCATTTAAAGTCCCGTGCGATTTTCGTGCGTTTTTGGTGGATGCAGTCTAATTTGACCCCAGTTTTTTCATATACAGGGATGGAGACCATAGCATGACCTGCTTGTCTCATGTAAAGTCCCAAATATTTTATGAAATTAGGGATGGAGGCACTGAGCTATACAGGCAAATTGCCTCATATAAAGTCCCAATCTGTGTTTTACACTGCATCCGCCAAGGGATTGGAGGTCTATGCTTCTCAGCTGGTCGTTTTCAGTTTGTACCATCTTAAGAACATTGCTATTAGAGCATTGAGATACTATACCAGTCGTGGATGGAGGTGGGTTGGGGGAAGTTTGGGCTGCTCCCTCCCACCTGCCTCCTATCCATCCATTAGCAGCCATGTGCTCCCAGAGTGGAGACACTCAAATTTAAAAGTGTTAGGGACTGCAGATAAAACAGGGTGCCGTGTCGTGGCTCTGCAGCTTACACATGCGTTTGCAAATGCGTGTCAACTAAACCCCTGTTCTTTATTTATATCGAGACAGGTCTACTTGGTTTGTGGCAGACTGGAGGGTGAGTACATCAGACTGGGGGCTGGCTGGCTTCCATGCACCTCTTTTAATCTTTTCCAATTTGGTTTTTCCGATACAGGGATGGAGACGCTGGGCATACCTGCCGGTGTCTCACTTAAAGTCCCACATAGTCCACATTGTCTATCTCCCCAAATTAGGATCACCTTAATGACGTTTGAACGCCTTTGGTCAGCCAATGAACCCATCCCACATATGATTTCAGCTCTGTATCAACTGCTCCTTTCCACCACACCACCACATAAACCGAGTTATGTCAGGGAGTGGGAACGGGACCGACAAAGCGAGTTCACTGAGGAGCAACTGTCATCTATACCAACTGACCCACAACAGCTCCCTTGAAACGAAAACACAAGAAAATAACTATAGACTATTGACTAGATGGTATCAGGTACCGACAACCCTAGCCTGGATTTACCCCTCAGCCTCTGATCTTTGCTGGTGGGAATGTGGCCAACGAGGCTCTCTACTACATGTGTGGTGGGACTGCCCCCTTATTAAACCATTTTGGAGATAAATTAGAGATTGTATACATGATATTCTAGAGATTTGACCTTCCACTGTTGCTGGCCCACTTCTTGCTCCATATCCCCATGATGCCCTTCCTTACTTGCTTAATGCAGCCAAGCCACTTATACCGATTCATTGGAAGAGTGCACAAATATCACACCGTGGGGATTGGGTCAGGAGGGTGACTGCAATCATGGAAGCTGAGGAATGGATAGCCACCTATAAATGAAAAAGGGATCACTTTGAATCTACCTGGGCACCGTGGAAAAAATGTATTGCTGGGACATACTCGGTCTTGTATATCGCATTGCTTGCGCTAGCTGACCCCTCATTTTTACAACTTGTCCAGACAAACCAATGAACCTGAATAGGTGTATTTTCTATCTTCTTAGCAGCGTTCATTTTCTTGATGGAAGAGCCCTCCGACTCACCTAGCAGGGACACGGATGTGATGGGAAACAAATGGGAAACACATATGATGTTAGGTGATATTAGCGTATGCTCAGTTTTTGTTCTCCTTTACCCACTTCCTCCCTTGGTGGGAGGGGGGATGATTGTTTTCTCCGCTACCCTTAACAGGAAGGGTGAGTTTTTGTAATTTACACTTTTATGATACCTGACATATTTTGGTTCTTTCCTTTGCGTTGCAGCTCCTCCATGGTGACTTTGAGGGCACATCTAATGGCCAGTTCGCCATGGTAGGAAACCACCGTACCCACCACCGTTTCCGCAGTCTGCTGAGGTTGCACTGTCTTCATCTAGGTTGTGCTCTCTTCACAGAAGGTGACATAGATCTATGCTCTCAATGCCAAAAATCCCAGAGTATATATGTTTTTGAATAGGTTTGAGATCGCTCCTCTACCATCTCCCACCACCCCCCCCCCTTTCTCCCCCCCCTTTCTCCCCCCTATATATTTTTTTTCTTTCTCTTCTCCCCCTCCGCCCTCCTTCTTTGCACATTAGATATTGTGGTTGCATACATGGAGTGGCTAAGGTGTATGTGGTTCCTGACAACGTAATGCTCAATTGTTTTCATGTAATGTTAATTTCTTGTTTTCTTGTTAAAAAAAAACAAATGTAAGTAATAAAAGATGCGAGCTAGTTTTTTTTTATCAGGGTCTAAGGGAGAAGAGTTAAAATATTGCAAAGGATGTTGACCACAGTAAATAATGCAAACAAAATAAAATACATGTATATACAGTGTTTAACATTTCTTTCACACTGCACAGATTCAGGATTTTCTTTTGCTATAGTGTTCCTTTATCCTTAGCAAAAAACTTACCCTTTAAAAGTTAACCCCTAACATTTAACCTATATCCTAACATTTAACATGCAACTCTAACCCCCTATAACCCAGCCCTTACATACATCTAACCCTCAACATTTACCTTCTTACTTACCTTCTCAGGCATTTAAATTATTGGCATTAAATCATACCAGTCCCATGCTAAGAAAGTATTATTTAATGGGTTAGAGCCTTTTAAAGTGTTAGTAAACTCAAAACAGTAAAAGCAGTCTGTATATGCAGTAAAGAATGCTTGGTTTACTCACTGTGGAACCTAATGGGTCAATCATCTGCACTGTGTAAAAAAGGCTGCTCGATTCTGTCTCCTCTGATCATCTCCTTCTTCCACTGTCCCAATATATTTCCTGATATTTACAGAGCCAGGGGACAGGCTGCACATGCTCAGTTTTGTGTGTATTGCTAGAGAATTTAGCACAGGGCCAATCATCACTGTCCAGACAGAGGGTCAGAGGTCCTGCATTCTCATAGGACAATCGTGGGATAATTGACATTTCTCCTACAAGCTTTAACCAGACACTGATAAAAGTCACAAATCTGCTCTAACTGCTGATGAAAAAAGGTATTTAGCAGTTTATATTTAATAAATAAAAACATATCCATGCCCTGTGTACTGTTGCAGATCAGAAATAGTGAATGCAGGGTCCTAGGTTTAGTAAAACTTTAAGATTGGAGTTAGGTTTTAGGACATAAATTAAGTGTTTGATGGTTTAAAAGTTAGGGGTTCCTTTTTGGCGTTAATTGTGAAGGGAGGTGAAAAAAAAATTAAGAGCTCATGTTTGGGGGTTTGCTGTGGTTTGGGTTAGGTGTTAAGAGTAAAATATTGGTCCAGAAAAAGATACATACTGCTGCAAAAGCCCAATCCAGGACCATAGTGGTTATCATAGCTCAGACACTTCCGATAGTATTGGAGCTTGCTCGCCTTTTCCTGCCTCCTAATTACTTCTAATGGCAATTGAGGCAGCTGATTATAATGGCTGACCAATAGTAATATGTTGGGGAAAGGGCAGACTACCAGTTAGTACTGGAGCTTTACTGATCATAACAGTCCACAATTTGGTTGGAGATGCAGGGTATTGAGGCCATTTCATTTATGTGCAGGTATTATGAGCACATACCTCCTGCTAAAGTGTTGCGGGGCATTCGTGTTAAAAATGCTGTCTGAGGACTTTCTGATTTTACTTTGTTTTCAGCACCATAGACCCTGCACCAGAAATACAGTCCAAAGAGATGCAAAAAGTACAGCCCAGGCACCAGGGGCTGAAAGCTGATGTGCTGATTTCAATGGCTGCAACAGATAAGATACTCACCATCACTGGGAATGAAAGACAGACACTATGTGACGGATACCTAATGGACACTGAGAATATGGTTTAGATAACTTCAAATGGCAAAGTAATATTTATCAACAATATCTCTCAAGAAATATGAGAATTTAATCCCACTTTACACTGTGAGACCGATAGCCTGTTGCCATGAAGTCTGTGACTCCTAAATAATCAAAGCAATGCTTAGATGTGTATTGAGATAATGTGTATAGTATTTCAGAAGCTCGAGGATGGCTGTCTGCTAGTTAATTGGCTCAGATTGATTGAATATTTGTCATCTGTTAGTTGCTGAGTGGAAATAGTATACTGTTTGCTTTGGTTGTTCTTTAGATATGTTAATTTTATTTCTGTATACAATTTCATCTGCATATGATAATATAATCAGGCAACCCCTGACCTGATGGGGTAATTTGATCAAGAGGGGGATGTGCTCATGTGTGTATAAATTGATTGTGACACTGTTCAATAAAGGAGAAGATTCCAGTACAAGATATGTTGTCGGCTAGCTTTGTATGGGGGGCAGCGGGGAAAATCTGATATCTATGTTCACGACTGGGAGGAAGCCGTATACTGACAGAAGTCCACAAGCACAGTGTGGGTCGCGGTTCCGTTACACTCTCTATATCCCTAATGCCCAACACACATTCTACGGGCCACATGCAGCCCACTGGGCTGCGGTGTGGGCCCCACTAAATGCCAGGCATAAGGGAAATAAAAGTTCAGCCATATTCCAGATCCTACCACTTAGTAGTGCAGTTCAAATGTAAACAAAGTCCCAAGCTACATTCTAGATGCAGATATGTAAAAAGCACCAACCACTTCATAGCACAGGTGCAGTTCAAATGTAACAGAAGCTGACTAGCTGCTGCCAGTGTGGAGGATTGCCCATCGTTATCGGTACACTGGTCTCCTCATTGGTGCCATCCACATCTCCACACAGGGGTCTACCTATGAGAAGCAGCAGAGACTGCCAGTAAAAGCTCCCTGTTTCCAGTTGCCTGTTTCAAATCCCTGGTCACATGGGCAGGAGGTGATCAAAGGGCCTTGCAGATCATTCTCACCCTACTGCTGAAAAAGAAGTGCTGAAGAATGAGAATTGCTCTCAGTGAAGTGCTTCAGTTAAAAGCATGTAAATGTAATCCTCTGATCAGTGAATTAAATGGTTGAAATGCAAAATTTCTCTATGCATTAAGGGCCTTTTTACACCATCGTAGCGCATTGAAGCATGTTATGGCATGTGCCAGTGTGCACTGCGTTAAGGCAGCCAATGCAAAATGAATGAGCTGCCAACACACCAAAAATGTTACTTGGGCCAATTCCAGCGGTGTACCATACCGCAATGCACATTTATGTTTCTTTTTATATCTGCTGTTCATCTATAATTTAAGTACAAATTATTTAGTAAGGCACTTTGGACATGTCAGAGGCCGCACTTGAGGCTCTTTGTATTTACCAGGATGTCCACCATTGCTCTAACCTCCCAACATTTTTCAATTACACTTTCCAGGATTTTATTCATTTTCTTCAGACCATATCTTGATGATATATTGATCTTATCTTCACTCCTTGAAAACCCAGAAACCACATGAAAAATGTTTTCCATTGACCAGGTAATTCTCAGAGCTCTACGGTAAAAATAAAAAATGTGAATTTGAAAAACAGACAATTCAATTTTTTTAGGACAAATTATCTTTTATAAAGTGAACCACTACATACCCTCCACTGGAATGTTCAATCAGAAGGCCGTGCAAAGATTTGTTGATTTTGCATAGCTTTCTCAAACGCATCAACCATCATAAAGCCAATCAATAAAAAAAAAAAGTAATATCCAGCTATGTTGCTGTAAATGTCATAGAGAACTTCTAATTTTTTTTATTAGCCTTATAAGAACTGTTTTTCTTCTTGAAGGTGCAGCACCTCGTATCCTTATATTTACAGTCACAGGAAATGGAAGTATTAAATTACACAAAAAAAATAAACTTGGGTACTTTGAAGCTTAATGGGTACTTTTTTATTTCTTATGTTTCAAATTCTATATGACTTATAAGCCCAAGTCTAAAATCACAGAGCCATTTCTTTCAAATTAATTTGAAATCACATAAAAATAACACAACTGCCAAAATTATTATCTTTAGATTCTTAAAGAAAATACAGTCTAAACAACAAAATGTAATATACTGCAGTCAACCAGTCCTTAGATGTATGGGCTACATTAGTTTTCTTTTTCATGTTTTTATTTTTACATGCTTACTCACTGCACTGTATCTATGGAGGAGCAGATTTGTCACCCTATGACTGGAAGTGTGTTAGGATTTCAGAACACGTCCCTCTTTCCTCTTCTCTGTAACGTGTGGAGAGTGATCTGTAGTTACCAATGCTAACTGTGCATAAAAAGTTCTAACAATGCTAACTGTGTATAAGAAGCAGAGAGCACATAAACTTGTCAGCTAATGCATTTTTAACAGGTACAACAGATATTTTTTCACTTATTAAACAAAGATAACAAAGAGCTTTTAATGGTATATTCAACAGACCAAAGAGTGCAAATAATATTTTTTCACCTATTAAACAAAAATAACAAAGAACTTTTAATGTTATTTTTAACAAACCAAAGAGTGCAAATAAATTGATTTTTATTTTACTTTTTTTTACACTTTACCTTCAACTTCCAGTCCTTGCAAAAACTGATTGTTCTGCAGTGTTTGGGGAAGGGGGAGATTTCCCCTCACATCCTGTCAGGACAGGAAGTGATAGGAGAGCACACAGACAATACACAGTCCCCCCCCCCCCCCGCCAAAAAATGTTTGCCTAGAGTTAGGTTTTAAATTTTGGATTTATACTGTGTACTGTCCTAGAAATCCTATTCAGTGGATTACTTTACCAATGAGAGTTTAAATTGTGGTGCACTGCATTATTAACATAATAAAGTAAAAGTAAAACTAGTTTTACTGCATATATTGTAAAGATGTTAGAAAATGACATTTCAAGTTCCTAGCTTTTACCCTTCTACATTTATTACAAACACCCCTTTCCAATGTAACTTTTTTATTATTTATTTATTTAGAAAAGTTTACAAGGAGATTGATGTAATTTCAAAGCCTACTATGGAAGTAAGGAAGATTCTAGTAATTCAAAGGTTTTAAAAACAAATTATAAATTACCACTTACTCTCACTTTGACAGGTATTGACATATGCGGAAGAAAAGTTTTTCTTTTATTAGGTGACTTTTAGACCTTTTACTCCAGATATTAAAAAAAAATACTATTAAAAATACTATTAAAGAGATACTATTAAAAATATTTTAACAACACAGGCTGTGTACTCATATATTCATATAAGAAACCCCTTGTATTTAAGTAGTAACCACCTTTAGATGCTGTAGTGTTTCCATGGTGACACAATGCTTTTCCCATAGGCTGCTAATTTGCTTGGTGATTAAAAAAAACAAGACCATCCATCTATTATTCTCTACACAGGAACATATTTTAATTGCAACATCCACTTTGTTTTCCTTTCATTCTGAATTTAATACTAGAATTAGCCATACAACTCAGTTTACGATTGGGAGATCATTTTAATCAATTATGTAAGGGAGATTAGCGGAGTAAAGCGGTAGTGTTATCTAAAAAACAACATTTTTAAATTGAAAACAACATTATTATAAAAAAAAAAAAAAACACATTCAAAACAGCAGAAATATAGATTATATAGCCATAAGATATTGCAAAAATGAAATATATATATATATATATATATATATAGTATAACCGACCCTACTGCATTGGAAAGTTTGCAGATTTTTTGGAACCATTTCCCGTGACTCACTGCAGATAAAGGAGCTTGCAATCTAATCTCCTATACACGCTCATGCAAAATTACTTGCAAACAACCTCATTGTTTTTTGTTTTGGATTGTGCAAAGCATTGGGTTCATTGCCTGCATCTTTGGTGCTAATACAATTATTAGAATATATATATATATATATATATATATATATATATATATAGATATATACACACACAAAGTATCTCACAAAAGTGAATATAACCCTCACATTTTTGTAAATATTTCATTATATCTTTTCATGTGACAACACTGAAGAAATTACACTTTGTTACAATGTAAAGTCGTGAGTGTACAGCTTGTATAACAGTGTAAATCTGCTGTCCCCTCATATCTCAAAACACAGCCATTAATGTCTAAACTGCTGGCAAAAAAAAGTGAGAACACCCCTAAGTGAAAATGTCCAAATTGGGCTAGATTAGCCACTTTCCCTCCCCGGTGTCATGTGACTCGTTAGTGTTACAAGGTCTTAGGTGTGAATAGGGAGCAGGTGTGTTAAATTTGGTTTTATCGCTCTCACTCTCTCATACTGGTAACTGGAAGTCCAACATGGCACCTCATGGCAAAGAACTCTGAGGATCCGAAAAAAAAGAATTGGTGCTCTACATAAAGATGGCCTAGGCCAGTGATGGCAAACATTGGCACCCCAGATGTTTTTGGAACTACATTTCCCATGATGCTCATGCACTCTGCAGTGTAGTTGAGCATCATGGGAAATGTAGTTCCAAAACATCTGGGGTGCCAAGGTTGGCCATCACTGGCCTAGGCTATAGGAAGATTGCCAAAACCCTGAAACTGAGCTGCAGCACAGTGGCCAAGACCATACAGTGGTTCCACTCAGAACAAGCCTCGCCATGGTCAACCGAAGAAGTTGAGTGCACATACTCAGCATCATATCCAGAGGTTGTCTATGGGAAATAGACATATGAGTGCTGCCAGCATTGCTGCAGAGGTTGAATGGATGGGGGTCCGTCTGTTAGTGCTCAGACTATAAACAGCACACTGCCTCAAACTGGTCTGCATGGCTGTCATCCCAGAAGGAAGCCTCTTCTAAAGATGATGCACAAGAAAGCAGTAAACAGTTTGCTGAAGACAAGCAGACTAAGGACATGGATTACTGGAGCCATGTCATGTGGTCTGATGAGACCAAGATAAACTTATTTGGTTCAGATGGTGTCAAGCATTTGTGGCAGCAACCAGGTGAGGAGTACAAGGACAAGTGTGTCTTGCCTACAGACAAGCATGGTGGTGGGAGTGTCATGGTCTGGGGCTGCATGAATGCTGCCGGCACTGGGGAGCTACAGTTCATTGAGGGAACCATGAATGCCAACATGTACTGTGACATACTGAAGCAGAGCAAAATCCCCTCCCTTCGGGGACTGGGCCGCAGGGCAGTATTCCAACATGATAATGACCCCAAACACACCTCCAAGATGACCACTGCCTTGCTAAAGAAGCAGAGGGTAAAGGTGATGGACTGACCAAGCATGTCTCCAGACCTAAACCTATTGAGCATCTGGGGGGCATCCTCAAACGGAAGGTGAAGGAGCTCAAGGTCTCTAACATCCACCAGTTCTGTGATGTCATCATGCAGGAGGGGAAGAGGACTCCAGTGGCAAGCTCTGGTGAACTCCATGCCCAAGAGGGTTAAGGCAGTGCTGGAAAATAAGGATGGCCACACAAAATATTAACACTTTGGGTCCAAGTTGGATATTTCAACTTAGGGGTGTACTCACTTTTGTTGCCAGTGGTTTAGACGTTATTGGCTGTGTTTTGAGTTATTTTGAGGGGACATCAAATTTACACTGTTATACAAGCTGTACACTCACTACTTTACATCGTAGCAAAGTGTAATTTCTTCAGTGTTGTCACATGAAAAGATGAAAATTAAAATATTTACAAAAATGTGAGGGGTGTACTCACTTTTGTGAGATACTGTATATATATATATATATATATATATATATATATATATATATATATATATATATATATCAATAGATATACAGTATTTTATTTTATTTTTGTATTCTGTACATACTGTATATACACCACAGATACATTTTATGTCTATCTGCCTGTCTCTCTATCTATGTATCTATCCATCATATCTTGAGCTAGACAAATCTTTGCAGTAAAAGGGTCTGTATTTTAATGTTTCAGTTTAGTTTGGATTGGATGAATAGGTAGAACACATGGCTGCTGGACACAAACACAGAAACACAGAAATACTTCAGGCCTAGATTTCTAAAGGAATAATTTTCTTTCTATTCTGTGTTGAAACATCAATTCAGGTTTGGTTAAATTCTAAACAATTAATTCATATTTTCCCTAGAAACTAAGCATTAGGAGTGAACATGGACCAAAGTAAAAATTAGTCCTCAAGCCCAATGAGGCCCATGATAAGGCCTCATTCACACAACCGTCACACAGCTGTAACAATGCTACTGATCATTCATTTAGGGAACAAACATTTTTGCAAAATGAATCAGTATATAGATCAATTTTAAAGTGTAAACATTGTCATGTTTTTTTTTCTCAATGGTATACATGTATACGCATGTCCTCAGATGCAGATTTTTGGTTGCAGATCAGAATATAGTGCATGTTTACTTATTTGTGTGAGTGTCTGCATTAAAAACAATGGAGCTGATTTCAGGTTTGTAAAGAAAAAAATGGTTGTAACTGCGTTATTTTTCAGCCAGGCCATGGGTGATTAGCAGTATCACTCATGTAACATAAATACTCTATTGCCTTCTTGAAAAGAAGATAAAAATATGGAAGCTACCTTTGCTGACTTGTATTTAAAGTGCAAGCTTTATACTCTCATGCTTTATCTTTTAGTTATTTACAGTAGCTCTACTTAAAACATGTTTATGACAATGTATTTATTCATTTTTAAAAATAAATACAAAATATTTCTTGGTTTCCCATCACAAATTGCCAACTATGTGCAAAGCTATGGACCAACCATTGAAAATTTAGGCTATTTCATGGTTTCCATGAAGTCCATAAAAATAAACTCCCCCAATTTTTTCACCTCTTTTTCAATACAAGGACCAATTTTATTGCATTGCTTTGGTAATGGATTAAAAAACTTTATTCATTTTAGGTCTCCAAAACCCTGGATGCTTTCCATTTGCCATGCAGTGTTCTGTACTGTGGCACTCACCTACCGGAGCATTGTAGGAAAAGTTATTCATGTGAAATATCAGTATAAATAATTTTACCAATAAAACACCATGGGCATAGTTAGGTGATGCTATCATTGTGGCATCTTGAATGTTGATGTTAAATCTTAATAAAATGTATAACAATTTGTCTTTCATTTTATTGGACATTTGCCATTGAAGCAAATATATTTTAGTCTTACCCCAATCAATTATTTCCCCTGTGTGCATAGTATCAGAAACATTAAAAGCCTATGCTGTGTGTATTGCTATTGATCATATCTCCATGATCCAAAATGACCTATAAAATTGCTTTACTAACAGAATCTTCTGTAATCAATAAAAAAAAAAAAAAATAGGGGGAAAGGTATTTACATTACAAATTGGCTGTGTAAAGTGAACACTGAACATCTTTTAGTTCTATATTATCGAAACACCATCAGAAGTCAAAATGTATTTCCATTGTATAATCGCAGTTGTTGCGGTAAGCTTGTACCATTTTATATGAAGATCAGAATGGGATAAATATGGGACCAATGTCCTTATTTAGTTATGCAATGAAAACATTCTTAGGTACAAATTTCTTAAGTGCAGTAACCTATAGCAAGCAATCAGAATTTTCTTTCTGGTTGGTTTCTCCAAGTTGCTGCAGATAGGTACTCTTGATGGAATAAAGTCAATCATGTCAAAAGACTCCTAAAATTATACTGATATCCATGGGCACTTTTCTAGCTATGGAAGAAAAATCACTAGAACTAAAATGAATTCCTGGCA
>NC_138770.1:564109197-564279197 GCF_965119305.1 Pelophylax lessonae | reverse complement strand
CCCAAACATGTAACAGCAGTGAGATCTATTATATTGAATGTATAATAAATTATAAAAATATGTTTATTATAACATTACAGCAAAAATACTTAATATAACATATTTTTATAGCAACATATAATACCTAATATAACACATTATTAGAACATTATAGCAAAAATACTTAATATATGTGTTATATTAGGTATTATTTGTTGCTATAAGACTATGTTATATTATGTACTATTATATGATGGTATATTAATATATTATATTATGTATTAGATATGATGTTATAATAATATGTTATTTTAGGTATTATATATGATGTTATATTATTATGTTATGTTGAATAAATAAATAAAATTAAAAAAAAATTATATGATGTTATATCATGTACTATATGATGTTATAGTAATATGTTATATTATGTATTATATGATGTTATAATAATATGTTATGTTAAATATAATATATGATGTTATAATAGTATGTTATACTAAGTATTATATATAATGTTATAATAGTATGTTATATTAAGTATTATAAATGATCTTATAGTAATATGTTATATTATGTATTTTATGATGTTATAATAATATGTTATATTAAATATAATATATGATGTTATAATAGTATGTTATACTAAGTATTATATATAATGTTATAATAGTATGTTATATTAAGTTTTATAAATGCTCTTATAGTAATATGTTGTATTATGTATTTTATGATGTTATAGTAAAATGCTATATGTTAAGTATTATATATGATGTTATAATAGTATGTTATAATAAGTACATATGATGTTATGGTAATATGTTATATTAAGTATTGGATATGATGTTATAATAATATGTTATATTATGTATTATATGATGTTATAACAATATGTTATATGAAGTATTACATGATGTTATAATAATATGTTGTATGAGTTAGGAAATATGATATTATAAGAATATGTTATATGAAGTATTATATGATATTATGTTATATTATGTTTTATATGATGTTATGTTATTATGTTATATTATGTATTATATGATGTTTAGTTAATATGTTATATTATGTTTTATATAATGTTATAATAATATGTTATATTATGTTTCATATGATGCTATGTTAATATGTTATATTATGTTTTATATGATGTTATGTTAATATGTTATAATATGTTTTATATGATGTTATAATAATATGTTATATTATGTTTCATATGATGCTATGTTAATATGTTATATTATGTTTTATATGATGTTATGTTAATATGTTATATTATGTTTTATATAATGTTATAATAATATATTATATTATGTTTTATAGGATATCAAAATAATATGTTATATTGGACCAGTAGGATCAGGTAAGTGCCCCAGTGTGCCTCCTGGAGGTGATGTGTTTGGGTTTTGGGTGCTGTGGTGAAGCTAAGAGATCCCAGGCAGGACAGGAGGAGTGCAGGGACATCACACGTGCCCCATTGTCACTGCTGTCACCGCACTCCTTGCACTTGTTGCTGATGCCGCAGGTGTCACTGATAAGGAAGAAGAAGCCGGAGCTGGTGTGACATTTGCGCTCCAGGTGATAAAAGAAGTTTCTTCTACTTACTGTGAGTAAACCTGACCAGGGTCCTGTGTTGGCATAGATGACTGATCCCTGCAGGTGGAAATGTCCCCGTTGGGGTTGGAGGTGTCCTGAGATGATGATTCCTGGAGAGGACAGACATCCCAAGTCCCCCACAAGTCCAGGAATAAGTCTCCGGCTGACATGATGGGCGTCATTAGGAAAGTAACTGCATGTTTAATCAATGATGTGGGGAACGTGTGAATGAGTATTGTGTGTGGGTTGTATGTCGCCCCTCCCAGGCCTCCCATTCCCTCCCACCCCAGTGTGTGTTGTAAACCTGGCTCCAGGCTAAAATAAACCCGAGATAAGAGAGCTTAGGGCTCGCCTACTTTGTAAAGGCGATCAATCGGATCTCAGGCGTCCTCCAAGCACTCTCTTACGTAGACATCATCCACAAGGAGAGAGAATTGACACTACACAAGGCTGATCTGATCGCCACTTTTTTTACCTGCTTGGTCGCTGAACCATGTCGTTGAGCCCAAAGCATACAACACCCTTTTCAGTGACCGACATCCTAAGCCCCATTGAAGAGACCTACAAGAAGTTTGGTGGAATGGACAACACTGGCAACCTGAGCACTTCCCTCAGCGCCTACAGACAGAGCCACGTTTCCCAGGCAGGGATGCAACAACACACCATGGGCCACAATGCCACTGTCACCACCACCTACCACATGCCCCACAGCGTCTCCCAGTTTTCACATGGTGCCATGGGAGGTTACTGCAATGGAAGTATTAGCAACATGGGAGATATCTCCTCTTACCAAGATACCATGAGGAACAGTGCAGCTGCCACTGGATGGTATGGAGCCAACCCAGATCCAAGGTATTCAACAAGTAAGTACCTATACCTCTATTGAAATAAAGTCTGCTGTAGCTTGTTGCATGTGCTTGGTGGAGGGTCACCTTGGCATGAAGGTTAGGGGCAGCTGAGGTGTGGTAGATAAGGTTTGAGGAACCTAACACTCTGGTAGAGGGTCACCTTGGCATGAAGGTTAGGGGCAGCTGAGGTGTGGTAGATAAGGTTTGAGGAACCCAATACTCTGGGTCACCTTGGCATAAAGTTATGGGGCAGCTGGAGTGTAGTAGCTAGGGTTTGAGGAACCCAACCCTCTAGTAGAGAGTCACCTTGGAAAAAAAGTTAGGGACAGCTGAGATGTGGTAGATAAGGTTTAAGGAACCCAACCCTCTTAGAGGATTGCCTTTGTATAAAAGTTATGGGACAGCTGAGGTGTAGTAGCTAAGGTTTAAGGAACTCAACCCTCTGGTAGAGGGTCACCTTGGAATAAAAGTAAGGGGCAGTTGGGGTGTAGTAGATAAGGTTTGAGGAACCCAAACCTCTGGTAGAGGGTCACCTTGGAATAGAAGTAAGGGGCAGTTGGTTGGGGTGTAGTAGATAAGGTTTGAGGAACCCAAACCTCTGGTAGGGGGTCACCTTGGAATAAAAGTAAGGGGCAGTTGGTTGGGGTGTAGTAGATAAGGTTTGAGGAACCCAACCCTCTGGTAGGGGGTCACCTTGGAATAAAAGTAAGGGGCAGTTGGGGTGTAGTAGATAAGGTTTGAGGAACCCAAACCTCTGGTAGAGGGTCACCTTGGAATAAAAGTAAGGGGCAGTTGGGGTGTAGTAGATAAGGTTTGAGGAACCCAAACCTCTGGTAGAGGGTCACCTTGGAATAAAAGTAAGGGGCAGTTGGGGTGTAGTAGATAAGGTTTGAGGAACCCAGACCTCTGGTAGAGGGTCACCTTGGCATAAAAGTTATGGGGCAGCTGAGGTATAGTAATTAAGAAACCCAACTCTCAAGTAGGTCAAAAGAATTGTTGGATAAAGGACTTAAAGTGTCAACCACCTAATTTAATGTATGTCAGTTTCTAGATTCATGGGACCTTCTACCGGTATGAATATGGCTGGCATGGGCACTTTGCAAGGGATTGCGGAAGCCGCCAAATCAATGGCCCCTCTACATGCAGCCCCCAGAAGGAAAAGAAGAGTCCTCTTCTCTCAAGCGCAAGTCTATGAACTGGAAAGGAGGTTCAAGCAGCAGAAGTATCTCTCAGCTCCTGAAAGAGAGCATCTGGCCAGTATGATCCACCTCACCCCTACTCAGGTGAAGATCTGGTTTCAGAATCACAGGTACAAGATGAAGAGGCAAGCCAAGGACAAAGTCACTCAACAACTCCAGCAAGAAAGTAACTTGTGCCAGCAACAGTCCCCGCGCCGCGTGGCCGTTCCAGTGCTGGTCAAAGATGGCAAGCCTTGCCAAAACGGCTCCAACACCTCAACCTCAAGTCAACAGGTATCCCAACAACAGAGTAGCTCCAACGGTGTATTGTCATCTTCCAACGGCGCTGTCCATCAGCACCAGAATCAACAGGTTAACTCTTTAAGTCAAGCTCCAGATTTAGAGGAAATGTCACCTAGCCCTCAATCCCTCCACAACCAGGTGGCCAACATGACACAGATGGACGCTTCCAGTGTAGACTACACCAATGGTATGGTCAACACCAGTATGCTCTACGGAAGAACGTGGTGAAGCCTCTTGGATGAGGGATTCAAGCAGAGGTCAAGAGTTACTGACCATCTCTGTTCTTTGGGAGACTTCACCTCCATGGTGGGTTCATGAGCTGACCTTTTTATTATCAAATGTTCATTTTTTTTTTTTTTCTTAGGACTGCTACAAAAAAAAAAAAGTTAAAATAGGGCTCGGTGAAGCTGTAATAAATTATCCAGAAGGACATTACAGATCGGTCACCCGCAGACTACTCCCTAATTTTCTAAATGGAACAATTGCAAAATTGATCAAAACATTAACATAACAGAATTTGGGGAAAACGTCATTGTGTATTTTTGTATAGCGAGATAAAAACTACCTCGCAAAAAAAAAACAAAAAATAAAACAAAAAACACAAAAAACAGCGTCACACTATTTTATTGACATTTTTGCGTTTACAAAAGACTGCCAGCTATGTAACATACGGACTAATCAGGCTGTTAGTATGTGTTGAATAATGAACGATTTAAATTATAGTATTTTATAGACATTTTCTCTTTGCAGTATTTTATAGTTTTTTTTTTCTTTGTTTGAGAAATGTGATCAGTGACATCCTACATCTGGAATACCCTTTTAGATAACCAAATGTAGCTGCTATGATTATAAGTTTAATGTCTTTATTTTTATTTTATTATTGTATTTTATATCATGTTATATTCACTTCCTCAAAGCAGAAAGACAGAATTGAAAGACCCTTTCATATTCTAGTCTTAGACCCTAATTTAAATTGGATCATTAAATAGTAATTTTATTTCATGGATGCTCCTCTCATAGATAAAAATAATAAAACAAATATTGCTAATTGGGGTATCCCAATATTGGGGGTTTAAAGATAAAATGAATCAAGCGAACTTTTATTTTTCAACTGAGAGCCACCCACCAGATTATAACCCGTCCTGTATTTATTTCCATGTTTGGGTATTTTAAATGCTTTTTTTTTTCGATTTGAACTCGTTTTCTAAATGTTTATTACACAAGAAATCGCCACCTGCAAGCCTAATTATTGAGATACAATCTGAAGAATGATTAAATTAATAAAATAAAATGTCTAAACAGGAACTACTCAGCGCTTGGATTGATTTGATAAAGCAGAGGTCAAACGGTGAAGATCATGCATCAAATGTTTCTAAATTAATTTTCCTTTTAACTTATTGTCTTGTTAATCTATATCAATTAATATTGTAGCTTTAGTCCAGTGATTTCTAGAAATATGAAAAACAAAAGATGTGTTTTATAATGACGTTTCTTTTCTCCTTTTATTTTATTTTATTGTTTTTTTTTTCTCTCTTTTCCAGATGTTTTACAATGATCCATAATATTATCGGATCTTTAGTATGTGGCGTTCAGGTGTTCCAAAATTTAGTTAATATTTCCATTTCTGTTTGGGAAACATGAAATAAAAAATAACAAAACACCATTGGTGGTTTTCCTATCAGACTGTTGCATTCTGTACTGTATCAATGGTGTGTATGGAGGAGATGCAATTGGCCGAGCCCATAGTCTGCCTGGCAGTGGTAAAGCAGGTGCACCTAGTTAGGAAGGGGGCTTAATCTATGATAAGAACACATTCCTGGGAGAATGGAAAAGTTGGGTGGGGGCATTGAACTAACGGATCTTTGTTGCTTTTGAGCAGAAACATGTCTCCAAGCTTTGCAGTTCAGATGTGTAATAAGCATACGAATGTGCTGACTAGGTGAACCTCATTAACTGAAGAGGAGGATAAGAGTCCCCACACAGAACAGTCCCGAAAGGGTACTTGGCCCAAGCAGGACAAAGGCAAAACCTAAAGTTCATCTGCATTTTAGAAATCCCCATAATAAAACCAGTCTGTGGATATTACAATGTCCAGACTGCTGGTTTGTCTTTAATTAAACCAAAATGTGGCTGCTAAAAACAAAAAAAGGTTGGAGGAGGGGGCAGGTAGGGGAGATTTAAGAGATAGAATTTACTACAATGCCATCAGCTGACTGGCTACATTCTCTGATGTTCCATTCTCAGCAAAGAAAATCCATGGAAGCCAAGGCATGAGTTACATTATTTGTATCAGCAGGTGGGCTTTAATATGACAAATGGTTATGTTTCCTTGCTAATATGTACAATACTGTACAGATTTATTGTCTCTTCTTAACACTGGGGGATAATGCTATTTTGTAACTTTCAATGGATTTACCACTAGAGGAATTAATAAATGATTTGCAAAAGTGTCAGTTTTTCTCTTTATCACCTTTTTATTGGGGATGGAGGGCAATGTACTTTCCTTAGTTTATTTAAGTCTATCTAAAAATATATTTTTTTCTATTATAGAATGCTATCATATAAAACAATTGTTACAGCTATCAAAATTATCTAGTATTTCTGTTGCATTTGATACCGTTTTTATATAATGTAGTCAATTTCTGTTGCATGATGTACTGTTACTGAATGATTTTAATTTTATTTTACATTATATCCATTACAGACAGAGCGTATATATTACATTTATCATTTGTGCACTGTAGATTGGCAAATAGAGTGAGGCATTCAATATTGATGCCATTAGGAAACATTAGATTTATTGTGTGATCACTGGTTAAATATGTGTTCAGCAGCAACTACACATAAGCAGGCTTGTTCAATAGATTAATCATACATTTATGTCATATTTGATATGTTAAAATGTATAATCATCTAATGCAGAAAAATTTGAAAGTTCTTGGTTTTGATAATTTAACAATTATGTATTGTTACATGTCATATTTTATAAGCTGTTAAAGCAAGGTTGTTGTATACTACAGATACACTGTTATATATCATATTCATTGACATATTCATTTGCAAAAGATATCAAAAAGCTCATTTCAGTTTAGAACTTAGCTCAATAATTCACTGTGGTTTGTTCGGCAAATTATATCACTTACACATACTGGAGCATTTTGAAACATGGTATTAGACTTATCAGAGAAACAGTCTGGCTTGTAACTGGGACTAATTTATAATAATGGAACCAATGAAAATTGAAGCAAAAGTGGGATTGTTACTCATCAGATCTATCCATTTTCACAGAAAAATGAAACCGTTAATTTAATTGGGTACTATCAGACCACAGGTCCATTTTTACTCCATTGTTCTTTGCTGTAATTCTTTTATACATATATTGCCAAAAGTATTGGGACACCTGCCTTTACACACTCATGAACTTTATTGGTATCCTAGTCTTAGCCCGTAGGGTTTAATATTGAGTTGGCCCACCCTTTACAGCTATAACAGCTTTAACTCTTCTGGGAAGGCTGTCCACAAGGTTTAGGAGTTTGTGTTTGGGAGTGTTTGACCATTTTCCCAGTAGCGCATTTGTGAGGTCAGGCACTGATGAGGACCAGAAGGCCTGGCTTGCAGTCTCTGCTCTAATTCATCCCAAAGGTGTTCTATCAGGTTGAGGTCAGGACTCTGTGCAGGCCAGTCAAGTTCCTCCACCCAAAACTCGCTCATCCAAGTATTTATGGACCTTGCTTTTTGTACTGGTGCGCAGTCATATTTGAACAGGAAGGGGCCATTCCCAAACTGTTCCCACAAAGTTAGCAGAATAAACTTGTCCAAAATGTTTTGGCATGCTAATGCCTTAAGAATCCCCTTCACTGAAACTAGGGGGCCAAGTCCAACCCCTGAAAAACAACCCCACACCATAATCCCCCTCCACCAAATGATTTGGACCAGTGCACAAAGCAAGGTTCATAAAGACATGGACGAACGAGATTGGGGTGGAGGAACTTGACTGGCCTGCACAGAGTCTCGGCCTCAACACCTCTGGGATAAATAAAAGCTGAGACTTCTCGTACACATCAGTGCCTGACCTCACAAATGCACTTCTGGAAAAATCCTCAATTTTCACATAAACACACTCCTAGACCTTGTGGGCAGCCTTCTCAGAAGAGTGGAAGCTGTAATAGCTGCAAAGAGTGGGCCAACTGAATATTGAACCCTACGGACTAAGACTGGGATGCCTTTAAAGTTCATGTGCGTGTAAAGGCAGGCGTCCCAATACTTTTGGTATTATAGTGTACATAAGGCCATTATCATTTTTACCCACAAGTGCACATTATGGAAATCTACAGGGCTGAAGGCAATAATCATGGGTGTCCTATTAGAAACTTGCACACCCAACATTTTCTTCCCTAGATCACCAACTACTTATAGGTTCCCAAATAACAGTAAAGAAAAATAATTTGATTTAGTATTGTTATTGTTAAAATTATTATTGGGTGGAAGGTAAAGCCCTTCATTTGACCATTCCATAAATACAAATGCTTGGTTTAACTATGATATATGCAGAGAGGTGACTGAAAGAGGGCAGAGGATAGGCAGGCAGCATGAGCATCAGCTTTTCAAGGTAGAATATCAGCAATCAAAACAGGTCTGATCAATTGTTCCTCCAGAGAGAAGTTGAGCAGCTGCTGTATAACTGCCTATCAATATGAGATTAAAGTCCCATCCCATCAAAACCAGTTAGATTGGGTGACTGTTATTTTAGGTTTATGGGTAAGTCTAGCTTAGGTTGGGTTGTGAAATGCAAGGCAGGTACATTTCAACCAGAAATTGTTTTGTAAGACCCTTAAATATACAGGTCTGTATAGATACTTAGATAACTCTGGCATGCATTTCATGAAGTGGACAAAGGGAGAGCAGATAATCATCTATTTTGGGAAGTAATACTATTTAAGCCAAAAGTTTTAACTTGGCTGATTTACAGTTCCCCACACGTGATGATCTTTAAGTAACCCACCTGAAATTACCCTTTTTAGCTGATCATTATCTTATGTCTATGGATACCTGTATCCAGTCTTTTTCAACCTTCCTACCCTTGATGAGCCCTTAAAAACTTTGAGATCTAAGGGAACCCCTGAAATAATTATTTGATCTAGAGTTTATCACACAGTAAGATTCACAAAATGACACTAACTTTTAACTGCTACTCAGTGGTAACCAGTGCTGTATCTTGGCCTAGGCCAACAAGGCCCAGGCCTAGGGTGGCACTTTGCAGGGGGGCAGCAAAAAAACCGCACCCCGCACAAAAAAAAAACAGCCTCCTCCCTGCTCCCGCACAAAAAGGGTCCCGCTGGCTTGCACTACACTTTTAGTATAGTGCCTGTACTGATGGCCACTGATGAGGCTGCACTGATGGGCAGTAATGAGGCGGCACTGATAAGGCTGCACTTATGGGCACTGATGAGGCTGAACTTATGGGAGCTGATGAGGCTACGCTGATGGGCACTGATACACTGTGGTTGTGGTCTGTGGTTTACAGATGACAGATCAGGTTAGAAACAGGAAGGGGTGGTGCATTTACAGGAAGGGGTGGGTCATATTTAAATTAGGGGGTGCACAAGTTTAGTCAGGCCTAGGGCAGCACAAATCCTTAATACACAACTGGTGGTAACACTAATTTGTATTGGTGCTAAGTGGTAGCATTAATTTTGCATTGGTGCTCAGTAGGGATGAGATTGGGTTTGGTCCAAACTTGGGTTCGGCCCAATCCTGGAAGGAAGCTTTCGCTACCACCCACCCAATCAACTTCAGTCAGGGTATTTTGACCTCACAGCGGCAAGTACACAAAGGACATAATTGACCTGATATAGCCACATGGGAATATTAGTTTCATGATATTGACCTTGTATGGATAAGGGCATAAAAATACCTATTGATCCTACCCCAAATCTATTTAATTGATAACTTCCTGTGCTGCCTGCCTGTGCTCCACTGCTATTGGTTATATTGTTTCCAGCTATCTCTGTGCATTGCAAAAATGTTCCCCCTATGTATGGAGAAGAGGGGAAGATATTTGATAGTCTTGCCCAGGGTTCAATGCTTCTCCTCCATAGCTACAGTATGGTGAGTGTGCTTTGACCTCGTAGTACAGAAGTTAATGACAGAATCACATGGCAAAAATAACAAAAAAAAAGCTTATATAAAAATCAAATGAATGTAACCACCACGTCCAGGAGGAATGGAAATGCATACCTGCAATATAATACATTCTGTCCTCGGGCTTAGATACACTTTAGGTTTTTTTCAGTTTGCAGGCTGTCCTAGCTGCCATTGCTCACCTCCCTCAGAAAATGCTAGCTGCCTGGTTGTCTCAGGCTTCGGTACTTTCTGAGTCACTCACTAGGAGCTTGCTATTTGCTGACCTCATCTGCATTTATTTGTTCCTTAAGCCTCATGTGCACTGGCTGTAATAAAAATGCCAGTAGCTTTAGTTGTAGAATGCTGCAATAAAAACATGAGTTGTGTCGCATTTTGAAGCAATTTTGCTTTAGCGTTTTTAGCGTTTTTTTAACATTTGCATTTTTTTAGCGAGATGATACACCCACAAAGGCTTATGGCTCAAAAATGCTCATAAATACGGAATAGCCGTGTTTTTAGAGCGTTTTCACAGCTGAAAAACTCCTCTTTAAACTGACTGGTTCTGGGTTTTTCTCCAACTAGAAAACACCCCTGCCAAAAAACTCTGATAAAAGCCTATGTGTGCATGGACACATAGGATAACATGCTGGGAAGTTTACTGGCTGCAGAAAAAAAAAAACTCCTGAAGCCAAAAACAGCAGCTGTAAAAATGTCCAGTGTGCATGAGGCATTAGACTAATATAATGACTAGGCAAACAATACATTTAGAGCCGGTTCACACTGAGGCGATCTGACTTCGAGGGGCGACCTGTGAAGTCGCGGTGCACAGCGTGACGGCGCGACTTGCAGGGACTTCACATAATGGAAGTCAATGCAAGTTGCTCCCAGGTCGCCCCAAAGTAGTACAGGACTCTTTTTCTAAGTCGGAGCGACTTGTGTCGCTCCTATTAGAACGGGTCCTGTGCTAATCAATGGCGAGTGACCGAGCGCGACTTGTCAGGCTGACAAGTCGCCTGACAAGTCACGCTAGTCTGAATGGGGTCTAAAACAGAAGATATGGGCAAAGAGTTACATTCTGCTATGCTAATGACATTTTCTAAGACAAAAATAAAGCCAGTAAACATAAATCAAAAATTGGTTTATTTGAAGTAACATAAAAAATTTTAAGAAACTTTGAAGAAGTTTGTACTTTTAAACTTGGATACGATTTTAGTTTGGTATACATGGTGATATTCTAAGTGTAGTATTTATTATGATGACATTTCTCTCTCAAAGTTAATGTTTGGAGGATTGAACTGGATGCATTTCTATGTCCTATAAAGCCTTGTACACACTCAACGATTATCGGCCGAAGGATCGTCAGACTTTTGTCCAAGTTGTGTTTTGTTGGTTGGAATGTGCCTAGACTGCACACGAATTTTCTCGGCCAACAAAATTCTACTTCAGAAGCGATGTCATGTGTTGGTTTGCTTCCTTTGTGTTTTTTCTTCACTGAGCATGCCCAGACTTGCTCATCAGATTTTTGTCTGCCGAAATCTGTACTGACTGCACAAAAATCGGCTGTTGGGTTGATGGCCAACAAAAATTTTATAGTCTGCACACCAGATTTTTTTCGGCCGAAAATGCGGAGTTGGTTGTCGGAAGCATCATACTAACAAGCCGAAAATCGGCAGATCGGACGTTGGCCGAAAATTCCCTGCCAATTTTCGACACGTGTGTACGGGGCTTTAGTCTTTATGATCTTCTTTTTGTTGTTGTGATTGTAATTTCCTGGCAGTTCTGTTTATTTTTTAGTCTCGTAGAAGCAAAATTGATAAGAACTTAGAAATGTATTTCTATCATAAGTCCTCTGGGTAAAGTTATCAGACTTAGGCATTTTGTAGGAGAGACTTCACTGAAAAAAACAATATTTAAAAAAAACATTATAATGTCCATAGACTTCATATTACCCCAATAAGCGCTAACCAAAAATTATACACTGCTCAAGAAAATTAAAGGAACACTATTTAATTACAGTATAGCATAATGTTAATTAAACTCCTGGGGAATGGATATTGATCTGGTCAGTTAGGTAGCAGAGGGGGTTGTTAATCAGTTTCAAAAACAGGTGCACTAGATGGGCAACAATGAGACAACCTCCAAAACGGTAATGGTTTTACAGGTGGAGGACATGACATTTTTTCCCCTACTCGTCTTTTCTGACTGTTTTTCACCAGTTTTGCATTTGGCTAGGGTCAGTGTCACTACTGATAGCATGAGGCCCTATAGAGGTTGCACAGGCAGTCTAATGCCTCCAGGATGGCACATCAATACGTGCTATTGCCAGAAGATATGCTGTGTCTCCCAGCAGTCTCAAGAGCATGGAGGAGATTCCAGGAGACAGGCAGTTACTCTAGGAGAGCTGGACAGGGTCGTAGAAGGTGCTTAACCCATCAGCAGGACCAGTATCTTCTCCTTTGTGAAAGGAGAAACAGGATGAGCACTGCCAGAGCCCAACAACATGACCTCCAGCAGGCCACTGGCGTGAATGCCTCTGACCAAACAATCAGAAACAGACTTCATGAGCGTGGCCTGAGGGACTGACGTCCTCTAGCGGGCCCTGTGCTCACTGCTCAGTGCTGTGGAGCTCGATTGGTATTTACCATTAAACACCAGAATTGGAAGGTCCGCCACTGGCACCCTATGCTTTTCATAGATGAGAGCAGATTCACCCTGAGCACATATGGCAGATGTGAAAGAGTCTGGAGAAGCCATGGAGAATGTTATGCTGCCTGTAACATCGTTCAGCATGACCGGTTTGATGGTGGGTGAGTGATGGTCTGGGAAGGCATATCCATGGCGGTATGCACAGACCTCTACAGGCTAGACAATGGTACCCTGACTGCCATTAGGTATTAGGATACAATCCTTGGCCCCATTGTCAAACCCTACTCTGGTGCAGTGGTCCTGGGTTCCTCCTAGTGCACAACAATGCCCGTCCTCATGTGGTGAGAGTATGCAGCCAGTTCCTGGAAGATGAAGGAATTGATACCATTGAATGGCCCCCACGCTCGACTAACCTAAATCCAATAGAACACCTCTGGCACATTATGTTTTGGTCCAGATTCAGGGAGGAAACACCCCAGGACACCATCTGTCGTCTCATTAGGAGCATGCCCCGAAATTGTCAGGCATGCATACAAGCACATGGAGGCCATATAAACTACTGAGTACCATTTTGAGTTGCTGCAATGAAATTTCAGCAAAATGGACTAGCCTGCTGCATTATTTTTTTCACTTTGATTTTCGGGGTGTCATTGAATTCAGCCCTCTGTAGGTTGATAATTTTCATGTGGCATCTTTTTGTTCCTAACCCATTACCCAGTCCATATCAGTATTAAGATCTGATGTGTTTTCAAAGTGTTCCCTTCATTTTTTTGAGCAGTGTATATAACGGTAATAAATACTGAAAGCAAATTCATCCAAAGGCAGAACTATGACAAAGTGCACCAAACAATAAATAAAAAATAAAATGCAATATGTCAAATAAAGTCTATATGTGTCCATAAATGAATCTCCATTAATAGGAAGCCCCAGCAGATAAAATTTACATGAGGTGATCAGGAATCCTATCTTGGGATATCCTCACAGTGCCCATACATCACCAGAGCAACCCTTAACTGGTAGGAAAATAATTCACCAGAATTAAAGACCCCCAGACTATAGGTCGGTCAGAAAATGCTTCTCATAATGATCACCAGCATGTACTCAAAAGTCAGCTGGACAGGTAGTACTTCTCATAAACCAACCCAACCTCAACATATCACCAATAATCGATAAGAACAGCCATCTGTCTCACAGAGCCCAACAGTAAGCTTGTATCCAGTATATGTGATGGTCCTTTAGCCTTGCCCTACATGTTTTATCATTCCGACGTCTTTAGAAGCCTTCAGACATTGCCATCTGTAGTTAAGGAATACAGCGCTGAGAGGTCATCCACTCTATCGTCAATGCTGCAATCTTTTCTGATGCTTTTCCAAATTTGATATCTTCTCTCTGTAGCCATTGGGCAGGCACTGATGAAGTCATTCCTGGGCTTGCATGCCGGAGTTACACAGCCCTGGCATCTAACTCCATTCTTTCAGATGCTAAGGTAGACCAACATTATACACAAAAAAAATGCTAGGAAAAAGAGGAAGTATTGTTTTGGCAGAAGAGACATACAAAGTTTTTTCCACCAAAGACTCAACCTGTTAGCAATTAGTTTTTTGACTTTGGTTTAAAGAGAAAGCCTTCTTTTTGCCATTCTTTGGAGCAGAACTAATTTGAAATTCCATATTCTTTTTTTTTTTTTAATTTTATTTATTTATTACAACAAGTGGAACAAAGGAGAAGCCTAACAACATTATCCATATTTTCCAGTTTTACAATATCAACATATACTTTCATTTTTCACATATACATAGATAAAATTAAGATAAGCATTTTTCATATTTAACCTGGACCTGTTTATACTCTCCATCAGAAATCTCCAATGTCTCAAATGTACATTTTTTACTTTATTACTAATAAATCCTAAAGTAGTAAGGAGCGAAAAGAGAAAAGAAAAGAAGAAAGAAAAAGAAAAAGGGAAAGAGAAAGAGAGAAAAAAAAAAAAAAAGAAATTCCATATTCTAAATAAAAAAATATACACCACATTAAATACAAAAATAAAGCCCACAGCACCAATTTTGTTATTTTATACTTTTTCATTACATTGATGTTTGATAACACTGGAAAATGTCCACAGAATAATAATTCAAATTTTGCTGGGCTCTTGGGAATACCCCTATGTGTTACGGTGAACTCTAGGTTACCCCTCTGTATTTCAGTATGTTTGTGCAAAAAATGGAGGCCAGACACAGTAGTTGACTTCCTCTCCGCTCATTTAAAGAGAAGCTCCAGTCTCCTCCAAAAAAATTAAAAGTCATCAGCTACAAATACTGTAGCTGGTGACTTTTAATAGAAGGACACTTACCTGCCCCTGGATCCAGTGCTGTCCTTACCCAAGCCGATTCTTCACTGGGCTTCAGTTGCAGGCCCCTGCATCTTCACTAAGGGAAACTGTCAGTGAACCCTTGCAGCTTTACAGGCGGCTTCCAACTGTGCATGCTCACGTTGCCCTGCGCTGCGATTTGTGATTGGTCCCACAGTCTTCTGGGACCTCTGATGTGTCCCAGAAGGCTGCGGGAGAAAGAGGGGCTGAACATCATCTCAGATCGCTGAGGCTATCTGACCGGAAGTGTGGGAGTGGTTACCTGTCAAAATTAGGTACCGTCTCCCCCCAAAAATGCTAAATGTAAAGGAAGAGGTGGGGAGGAGGAGAAAGAGTGGAACTTCCCCTTTTTGGTGAAGTTCTTCTTTAACATGATAACTTTGCTCAATTATTTATTAGTCTAAAGGTGCACATAAAGAGGCAGCTGTCCTAAACAAACAATGAGAAGTGAGACATCTGTTCTCTGCTTCACTAACAAACATTTTCAAAGGACAGATGCATTCATGTTGCTCCATGTAGGAGTCCTAAGTTCTTTCTTCACCTGCTGGGGGGTGTATTTTCAAAATTTTTTGGCATCATGTCATGTAAGAAAAAACAACAAAAACCAAAAACCCCACAAAAAATGGGCAGACTCGCTGGACTACTCTGTCTTTTTTCTGCCGTCACTTTTCTATGTTTCTATGCATGGCCTTTAAGGCTACTCACATATATAGCAGTGGGAATTATTTCAAATTACAGCTTTCCTAAAAGCAATTCTTTTCACATCCGTCTCCTTACAGTCTTTTGAAAAAATGCATACTAGAGTTAATACTGCACGGTGCTCTGGAAATCCTTTGTCATGTAAGTGCTTATTTGTAAAACACAAATTGTATACATATAGTTAAAAAGTACAGATAAAACAACAATTTAAAAACAGTAAATTCAGCCAAATGTTGTTTTTTTTTTAGTTCTGGGTAAAAGGGGCCGAGGTTAGAGCCCCTGTTGATTTTTACTGCTGTTGGGGGCTCTGTTACAGAGATTTCCCCTAAGTCCCCGTTCGCCATAGGTCGCCTTCCATAGAGAAGCTGCGGACCCGTTCTAATAGGAGCGACACAAGTCGCTCCGACTTAGAAAAAGGGTCCGGAGCTTCTTTGGGGCGACCCGGAGCGACCGTCATAGACTTCAATGTTATGAAGTCCGTGCCGGCCGCTCCGAGGTCGCGGCGCGCTGCTCGCACCGCGACCTCGGAGGTCGCCCCGGGAAGTCGGATCGCCCCAGTGTGAACGGGGCCTCACTGTTCTGGTGAAAAAAAGCTGTACTAGACAGGAAGTAAAGGAAAATATTTAAAGCGTAACTCCACTTTTGTTGAGAAAAAAACATTCCCCATTGGGTGATCTCTGTACATTACAAGGATTTTAACAAACTTTGTTGCAGATTCCTACCTTTTGTTATTCAGAAGAAATTATTGTTTGTTCCTCTGTGTCTCTGTGATGAGTGAGTCTAATGGGAGTGGTTTCATGATTATCTATCAGCTGTGGCACCTGCAGGGGTCTAATTAGAAAATTTGCTGGGCCTGCATCCCTTTAGACGTGTTCCTATTGGGAATATCTCACCAAAAATTACTTTTTTGTTGCAGGGGATGCCAGAAATCTGAATTCTATCTTAAGCAGACTTCTGGAAAAATTGGTGCGCCAATCACACAAGCAGGAAATAATGTTTCTGGGGTGTGGTCAGTACACATTCTGTGTACAGTACAACTCCAGGTAGCCATATTGCATTGCATTTTCAGAAAATTACAGTGGCTGCAGATTAAAAAGGAAAGGTAATTTTTAATAACACTCAATTACAATATGATTTGTGTCGCAATTTTATATGCTATATTGTTTTTTCTTTATTTTCTATTTTTTTCCCCACAAAAGTGGAGTTACCCTTTAACCACTTGCCGACCGCTTAACGAGGATTTACTGCGGCAGTCTGCCGCTGCTGGGCAAAGCAACGTAGACCTACGTCGCTTGCCCACGAGCCTGTAGGGGGCGAGCACGCGCCGCTGGCGGCACGCTCCCGCCCACGCTCGTTCCCTGGGGACCTAGCGCGAGTGACCGGCGGCTCCGATATCCGCCGGCCACTCGCGATCTTCCGCAGGAGAGGGAGAAAGACAGACGGCTGATGTAAACACAGTTATGTCTCTGTGATTTCTTCACTAGCCACGCCCCCTAACAGTTAGAATCATGCCCCTAGGGACACACTTAACCCCTTGATCACCAATAAAGTTAACCCCTTCCCTGCCAGTGTCATTTTTACAGTAACAGTGCATATTTATAGCACTGATAACTGTAGTAATGTTACTGGTACCCCCAAAAGTGTCAAAAATGTCAGTCAGGGGTCCGATCTGTCCGCCGCAATGTCGCAGTCCCGCAAACAAAATCGCAGATCGCTGCCATTACTGGTTAAAAAAAACAATAAAAATGACATAAATCTTTCCCGTAGTTAGTAAACGCAATAACTTTTGCGCAAACCAATCAAAATACGCTTATTGCGATTTTTTTTTACCAAAAATATGTAGCAGAAAACCAATTGGCCTAAAATGTTAAAAAAAAATTGATTTTTACATTTTTTTTAAGAATTTCATATAAAAAAATGTGAAAAATATTGTTTAATATCTCTAATACAGCCTCCGAGAGTAGCAAAACCCAAGATGGGTTCTAATGCTTTTTCACTTTATCCAAAACCAAAATAATTGTAAAGGCAGGAGTTTTTTTACCTTAATACATTCTATGTATTAAGATAAATAAACTTCGGTGTGCAGCAGTCCCCCAGCCCCCCTAATACTTACCTAAACCCAGCTCTATCCAGCGAAGTTGCACAAGAGACTCGGCTGCCCGGGACTCTTCCTCCTCATTGGTTGAGACAGCAGTGGAGCACTATTGTCTATCAAAGTCAGTGAGTGAGTGAATGGACACATTGAGCTGCAGCTTGGCTCGGGTGCCCCCATAGTAAACTGTTTTCTGTGGGGTCATTCGTCAGGAGGGAGGGGCCAGGAACTCCAGCCAGGTACCTGAGAAAAAGAGGAGGATCTGGGCTGCTCTGTGCAAAATCACTTCACAGAGCAGGTAAGTATAACATGTTTGTTATTTTTAAGCAAAAATAAAATAAAAATTAGACTTTAGTATCACTGGGGATGACTAGAAGAAAAACAGAAATAAGAAAAATGTAAGTTTTCCATTAAAAAACTTTATACTGAGCAATTTCGACTCGCACACAACCATGTAACTCTGGTAAAGCTCTGTAACGGTTAGCGAACCTCAATCAGGTTCAAAATAGATTTCTTGCTGCTGGATCTGATTAAATAGGTAATTAGAGTGCATGCACGGGGATATCATAGACTGACACAGATGTTCAGGTAAATTATACTACTTTTATTTCTAATGGACAGTATATTATATAGTTAGTAGGCGGTGTCATATGTTAGTACGTCATAAGCATAATATTAGCATAATACTGATTATTTGCAGCTTTCTGATTAGTCAGGTCCGTTATGAGGTGGTCCCTTTCGAGTTCATGAATGTTATCTTCTTTTGAAGGCACTGTGCCAAGGCTCCATCTTTCTTTTCACGTTCCATCTCGGTGGGCGGGGTGGGAGGTATCTAGTAACGGCCATTTTGAGTAAGGAAGGCAGGAAAAATATATGTACAAAAATACACATAGAAAAATAGACATTTTGCTTAATTCACAAGTGTTCATCAGATTCCTTCACAGCTCAACGTTCAGTGATAATCAGTTAAATACATTGCATGTGCAAAAAAACAATCTTGGAGTTCATTTTCTTTAGAAAGCAGCCTGAGTATAGTTGGTCCCCTGCCAGTAAGCTGCAGAGAAGGACCCTTGCCCCTTTGTGGAACCATCGGTCCCATTGCTGAAGTCCAGAACACTGACTGCTGTGATAGGCCTATAGCCTGCAATCAGCATCACCCTGCTTTTTGGAGAGCTCAAGCTGTAACTTAGCCAGGGGTGAGTCAGACTTCTGAAGGCAGACCACTGGTTCCACACAGAGAGCAGCAGTTCTTCTCTACAGCAAGCTGGCAGTGGACAGGCCTTTCTACTCTGCTGTGGCTGCTTTCTAAAGTAAACAAACTGTATGACTTTTCTCACCTTTTGTTTTGATGCACAGGAGTTTATTTAGATGATTTGAACTAAAAGTTTAATTGGGTTTGCAACATTATAAATTGAGTATCTCCCTGTCCACATACCAATTTAATTAATTAATACAAACTAATATGTGTGTGGCCAATGCACCTATACAACTAAATTATAAATAGTGTTAGATATCTCATGCTTTCAGGTTGAAATAGTAGTTGTATACATACATTTTCCAAGATGTTGGGTGACAACAAAAGCAGAGCAGCATCCCTTCATCTTTGAATCCCTAGTTTATTAGCACACACACTGTGCTGATCCTGAGATTATTTCTCAGAAGTCAGGGCTCATAGTCAATGCATACATTTTATACCAGAGTTGCACATAACAGTTGTTCACAGCTATGCATATCATTTTACATTTCATTGCAGATTTATTTGCTTACAGATATATACATTACAAATTAAAATCCTAACACAACATTCAGTTTTTGTTTAAAGTGATATTAAAGTCTACTTTTTTTTGTTGTTTAAAAATAACAAACATATTATACTTACCTTCTCTGTGAAGTGATTTTGCACAGAGCAGCCCAGATCCTCCACTTCTCAGGTCCCTCGCTGGCACTCCTGGCCCCTCCCTCCTGCCGAGTGCCCCCACAGCAAGCAGCTTGCTTTGGGGGCATCGGAGCCGAGCTGCTGCTCTGTGTGTCCATTCAGACATGGAGCTGTGGCTCAGCCCCTCCCCCTCTCTTTCCTTATTGGCTTACTGTCTTTTATTAACAGCAGTGGGAGCCAATGGTGCCCACTGTTGTGTCTCAGCCAATCAGGAGGAAGAGTCCCGAGCAGACAAGGTTCTCGTGCACATCGCTGCATCGAGATGGGGCAAAGGTAAGTATTAGCCATATGATTCCAAAGGGGGGAGTTAAATTGAGCACTCAGGATTCCTAATCTGCAAATTTGTATTGGGTCAGTGCTGCCAAGTAATGATACCTTTGGATCAACATCAAGCTAGTGAATCTTTTCAAAAGCAGTGTTCAGCCTAAGTATTTTCTCTGTCCAGATCTGAACAGGGTGACATATCTTAGTGGCATTAGTCTAGTGGATTCCTCCTGGTTCTGTGTATAAGGTAAGCTAAAAATATCTTAAAACATGCAAAGGAGACCTGTACTGATAATGTAGGCTGCCACTGAGTTTAGCTCAAAATAAGCATGCTGCAAATGAAGTCCGAACTCCTTGTCTGCCTTCTTGATCCAGCTTTATGAACATTGAATAAGAATGCCAGCTGGATATTTTGCATTTTTTGCCATCAAAAAGTACCCCATGAATAGAGGCTGCTGAGTTCTTTGTTGCTCCCTCTCATATGGCACTTTTTTTTTTTGGCATTTCCTAAATTTGAAGACAAACTCTAAATTTGACTTTTGAAGGCAAAATCGAAATTTTAAACAGTCTACCCTAATGCAAGGTTACATAGTTACATAGTTACATAGTTACATAGTAGGTGAGGTTGAATAAAGACAATAGTCCATCTAGTTCAACCTGTGTAGGTGTGTGTGGCTGTAATCATCTCACATACCCCTGAATGTTCTGATCCTTGAGATGTAAGTCTAAGAGTCTTTTGAAAGCCACCATACTACCCGCAGAAACCACCTCTTGTGGTAGAGAATTCCACAATCTTGTTGCCCTAACAGTAAAGAACCCCCCGCGTTGCCTGAGGTTAAAACGCTTCTCCTCTAATCGCATTGTATGCCCTCGAGTCCTCATGCAATCCCTTCGAATGAACAGCTTTTTTTCTAAGCTGGGATCCCCATTAAGATATTTATAAATTGCTATCATGTCCCCCCTCAGACGTCTCTTCTCCAGGGAGAATAAATCGAGCGATTGTAGACGCTCTTCATAGTCAAGGTCCTCCAATCCCCTAATTAGTTTAGTTGCCCTTCTCTGGACTCTCTCCAGCTCCAACACATCCCTCCTGAGGACTGGCGACCAGAACTGGACGGAATACTCCAGATGCGGTCGGACCAGAGTTTTATAAAGTGGAAGGATTATAGTCTTATCTCTGGAATGCATCCCTTTCTTTATGCATGCTAATATTCTGTTGGCTTTGGAAGCTGCCGCTTGACATTGCATGCTGTTTCCTAATCTATCATCAACCAAGACTCCCAGATCCTTCTCCATTTTTGATTCCCCCAAGGGCTCCCCTCCTAACGTGTATTGTGTTTTTATGTTTTTAGTCCCCAAGTGCAAAACCTTACACTTCTCCACGTTAAACCTCATTTGCCATGTCGTTGCCCACTCTGTTATTTTGTCCAGGTCATTCTGTAGGATATCTGCTTCATGTTGTGAAGTTATTGCCCTGCCCAATTTTGTGTCATCTGCAAAAACTGATATCGAACTACTGATCCCGACCTCAATGTTGTTTATGAATAAATTGAACAAGGTTGGTCCCAAGACTGAGCCTTGGGGGACCCCGCTTACCACCTCAGACCAGTCTGAGTATGCGCTGTTTATTACTACCCTTTGGACACGCCTTTTTAGCCAGTTCCGTATCCAAGAGCAAACCCTGCTATCGATACCTGCAGACCTTATTTTATAAATTAAGCGCTTGTGGGGAACTGTATCAAACGCCTTAGCGAAATCCAAGTACACCACATCCACTGGTCTCCCCCTATCTAGCTCACAGCTCACCTCCTCGTAGAATGTTAGGAGATTGGTTTGACAAGAACGCCCATTTGTAAACCTGTGCTGATTACTGCTGATGATGTTGTTGTCCTTAGCAAACTCTACGATATAGTCCCCTATCATCCCCTCCAGAAGTTTACATACTACTGATGTCAAACTGACAGGCCTATAATTTCCCGGGATATGCCTCTGGCCCTTTTTGAATATTGGAATCACGTTAGCTTTCTTCCAATCCCCTGGTACATCTCCTGTCCTAATACTGTCAGCAAAGATCAGGAACAGTGGTCTCGATATAACTTTACTGAGTTCCTTGAGTACTCTCGGATGTATGCCATCCGGTCCTGGTGATTTGTTTGTGTTAAGTTTATCCAGCCTTTCCCTGATTTCCCCCTCTGTTAGCCATGGTGGCAAGTCCTGTTTATTACTACTAACCATACAGTCATGGTCAGTGTACCCCTCCTTTTCCTGTGTAAAGACTGACGAGAAAAAAGCATTCAGCACGGTTGCTTTTTCAGTGTCCTCTGTAACCATCCTCCCATCATTGTTAATTATGTGTGCAATATGCTCTGCCTTAGTTTTTTTGCTGTTGATATATTTAAAGAATTTCTTTGGGTTTTTTTTACTATCCTCTGCTATTTGTCTCTCAAAGTTGATTTTAGCCATCTTGATTTCTTGTTTACTTTTCTTATTTGCCTCCTTGTATTGCTCGAAAGCCGATACTGTGCCCTCTGATTTATACTTCTTGAAGGCCAATTTTTTCCCCCTAATAAGTTTTTTGACGCTACAGTTTAGCCAGCCAGGTTTGGCTTTGTCTCTTCTAAATTTATTTCCCATAGGAATGCACTGCAAGATGCCTTTGCCTAATATGTTCCTAGAGCATTTCCATTTTTCCTCTGTGGTCAGGGATCCCAGGGTTTGGTCCCAGTTTACCCTTTCCATTATTGAGTACAATTTTGGAAAGTTTGCCCTTCTGAAGTTTAGGGTTCTTATGTTCCCCACTTGCCTTGTTATATTGTTATTTACACTAAATGTGATCATCCTGTGATCGCTAGAGCCCAGGTTGTCCTGGACTCCTACCTCCGAGATTATGTCTGGGTCATTAGTGAGCAATAGATCCAGGACTGCGTTTTCTCTGGTAGGGGAATCCAGGTTGATTTACTAAAGGCAAATATACTGGGATTGATTTACTAAGAGTGTCAAATACGGTGCAGCTGTGTATGGTAGCCAAATAAGGTTCTATTTTCAGATTGTTCAACTAAGCTTTGACAATAAAACCTAGAAGCTAATTTGTTTCCCTGCAGAGCTTCACTAGTTTTTGTGTGCTCCCGTTTTAGTAAATCTTTCCTCTAGTGCAATTATTGTAGTATAATTTGGAATACAAGAATAAGATTGATTGCTATGGAGGTGTAGGCTATATTTCTGGATTTCCTGCCTTCAGCATCTATTATTGGGTTAAGCTAGACATTAGGCAACAAACACATGCACATGCCAAGCATGTATATTAACTTAGTCAACACCCCACATGCTGGACTAATTTCTGAGGGACAAAAAAGATCCTTGAGATCAGTCAGCTGGGGGTTTCTGCTCACCCTAATGTGCATATAGACTTTGCAATTTTGACTAGACTGGGCAACGATGATCTAATGACAAAGGGCACCATAAGGTAAATACGTCAGGCTTTAATATCCTCATTCAGCAACAGCATATACCTGCTTATCCATCACTGCAATTCCAATCTGTTTGCTGCCAGGAGCTGAAGGAAACAAACAAGTGCTTCTGGGTATATGGAGAAGCATGTGACTTACTCCATGTGACAGCCAATCATTGCTTTCACATGGCGGAGTCCTGTGTGAGCTAAAACCCAGGCCACTTGTAGCTTACGCAGATTTTTTCTTTAACGGAGCAGAGTATATGCATCTGTGGAAGTCTGCATTAAAGTGACTCTGTAGCTTCACCTTGCATGGGCAAAGATTCGCTTTAAAGAAAGGTTTTTAAAAACAGAGCTTTTTGTTCTGTACCTTTGAAGCCCAACTCCAGGTGGCTGTAAAATGTAACCATGCAGTAGGACCTCCACCCACCATGCACTGCATGCTTTAAATGCTTATTTTGAGGAATTATAATAAGAATAAATGTTTATGGTCATATTCCTCACTCCCACAGGCTTTCTCCATGCAATGGGCCATCCCCTGAATCCATAGCCCCTTCTTCTGGTGTAGGCCATCCCCTGCATTGTACGTAAGGGTTGTGAAGTCCTGCCCACATCCTGAGAGCACTAGATGCTTGGGGAGAAAACAGTAAGGTAAGTACTTCCTCTCGAATATGCAGTTCAGTTTTGGGCACCAGTTCTTAAAAAGGATATTGGGGAACTGGAGAAATTGCAGAGAAGGGCAACCAAACTGATAAGAGGCATGGAGGAGCTCAGCTATGAGAAAAGATTCGAGAACTGAATTTGTTCTTTCTTGAGAAGAGGAGATTAAGGGGAATATGATCAACATGTATAAATACATAAGGGGTCCATATAGTGAACTTGGTGTTGAGTTATTCCCTTTAAGGTCAACATAGGGCACAAGGGGGCACTCTTTACATCTAGAGGAAAACATATTTAGTCTCCAAATGCGGAAAGGTTTCTTCACCGTAAAAGCTGTGAAAATGTGGAATAGACTCCCTTCAGAGGTGGTTCAGGCTAGCTCACTAGATTGCTTTTAAAAAAGGCCTGGATTCTTTCCCTTGGTGTACATATTATAAATGGGTACTAATATTTATAGGTAAAGTTGATCCAGTGAATATCCAATTTCCTCTCCGGGGATCAGGAAGGAATTTATTTCCCCTGCTATAGCAAATTGGATCATGCTTTGCTGGGGTTTTTTTGCCTTCCTCTGGATCAACTGCAGGTGTAGGATTGTGTATATGGGATTGTACGGTTGGGTTTTCTCTACTGTTTTTTTTAATTTTTTATTGGTTGAGCCAGATGGACTTGTGTCTTTTTTACAACCTGACTATCTAGGTACTTGTTTCTATTCATTACCCCCTAGAAGAAATGAGCGTTTAACTCATGCAGTGCTCAGATTAGGTAGTCTACTGCATGACTACACAAGTCAAGTCAAGCTACACAGCTTTAACTCAAATATTTAAAGTGTTTTTGGTGTTGACACCAAAACTGATATTATAGTTATGGGTGGATTGTGTTGGGTTGTCCAACTTACTGGCTTCTTGTTATATCTCTTTAGGCTCTGCCATATCCTGAAATGTAAGTTGTAGGAAAATGATATGGTAGCCAAGCTTAACCACTTAAGCCCCGGAGGATTTGGCTGCTGAAAGACCAGGGGGTATTTTGCGATTCGGCACTATGTGACTTTAACGGACAATTGCGCGGTCGTGCGACGCTGTACCTAAACGAATTTGACGTCCTTTTTTTCCCACAAACAGAGCTTTCTTTTGGTGGTATTTGATCACCTGTGCTATTTTTACTTTTTGCGCTATAAACAAAAAAAGAGCGTAAATTTTGCAAAAATAACAATATTTTTCACATTTTTTTATATGAAATTCCCCAAAAAAAAATGTAACAATCAAAATTTTTTAACATTTTCGGCCAATTTGTTTTATGCTACATATGTTTGGTAAAAAAAACCGCAAAAAGCGTATTTTGATTGGTTTGCGCAAAAGTTATCGCGTTTACTAACAAAGGGAAAGATTTTTTGTCATTTTTGTTGTTTTTTTTTTAACGCGTAATGGCGGCGATCTGCGATTTTTTTGCGGTACTGCGACATTGCGGCGGACAGATCGGACCCTTGACTGACATTTTTGACACTTTTGGGGTTACCAGTGACATTACTACAGTAATCAGTGCTATACATATGCACTGTTACTGTAAAAATACACTGGCAGTGAAGGGGATAACTTTATTTGAGAGGGAGGGGCTGTGTGTGTCCCTAGGGGCGTGATTCTAACTGTGATTGGCTGTGGCTAGAGCTGTAGGACCAATGATCAACGGTCCTACATAGTAGAACCGTATGATCATGGTTCCTACACAGGGGAGAATGACAGGCAGCTTGTTTACACAAGCTGCCTGACTTTCTCCCTCTCCCCCGACGATCGCTGAGTGAGCGGCGGACATCGGGTCCGCCGGTCACACGTGCGGGGGGGTCCGTGACCACGCGGGAGCGGGCGCGCGCCTCCAGCGGCGCGCGCTCGCTCCCCAGAGCCTCACAGGCTAGTGACTTACCGATACGTCACTCTGCCTGTGAGGGGCTGACCGCCGCAGTATATGTATGTGCGGCGGTCGGCAAGTGGTTAAAATTATGGTAGATAATTCTCTCAGCTGGTGCCTACATAAAATTGAAATATCAATTTGTAAATAGGCTAAACACTTTAAAGTAGAGCTTTCTTGATAAAAGTAAAATTAACAGTTTAAATACATGGCAGTTTATGGTTTTACCTAATTAAAGTGTATGTAAAGCCAAAACTTTTTTCTTAAGTTTTGAAAAGAGTGGGAATGGATAGAATGGTTTGAACTTATGTCACAATTTAGCTGTTGTTTCTGTCCTCGCTGTGGAAATTCATCCTCTATTTATCCTGGTGATGGGAAACAAAAATGTTAAGACTGTCACCAGACCAGGAGTGGAGGGGAATTTTCCAATGGAGGCTCAGAGTCTGGGGAAAACTGTCCAAGAGCAGATATATCCTTACTTTGAAGAGATTTTTTTTGAAGAGAAAACTGCCCAGAGAAAGGGCAGGGGCAGCAAAAAACAAAAACTGACCAGAGTTTTAAACATCCCATGGTCTAAAAAAATCAACTTTAGATAACTTTAAGGTTTTGGACTTTTTGGTCAGTCATTAAAAGTAGTTAAACGCCCTAATTGGATGATATTTAGTTTGCTAAAGTTTTATGTATCAAAAACAACTGCCTTTTTTTGTTAAAAAATCATTTGGTGGAGGGGGGATTATGGTGCACGGTTGTTTTTCAGTGATTGGGCTTGGCTCCTTAGTTCCAGTGAAGGGAACTCTGACTTAAGGTGTCAGCATACTAAAACATTTTGGACAATTTCATGTTCCCACAAAGCATCAGCATACCAAAACATTTTGGATAATTTCATGCTCCCAACTTTGTGAGAACAGTATGGGGATGGCCCCTTCCTGTTCAAACATGACTGCGCACCCCACCAGTGCACAAAGCAAGGTCCATAAAGACATGGATGAGCGAGTTTGGGATGGAGGAACTTGACTGGTCCTGACCTCAACCCGATAGAACACCTTTGGGATGACTTAGAGAGGAGACTGCGAGACAGGCCTTCTTGTCCACATCAGTGCCTGACCTCACAAATGCACTACTGGAAAAATGGTCAAACATCCCAAAAGACACACTCCTAAACCTTGTGGACAGCCTTCCTAGAAGAGTTAACGCTGTTATAGCTGCAATGGCTGGGCCAACTCAATATTGAATCTTACAGACTAAGACTCAGGTTCCATTAAAGTTCATGTGCGTGTAAAGGCAGGCGTCCCAATACTTTTAGTAATATAGAGTATAATAAAATGCTTTCAACGGTATAAATAACCAACCAAAAGGGAGCAAAAAATAGAAATTTATTGTAAGAGCATACATACACTGTAAGAAAGCTTTACTAATCATATAATCCTAAAGATCATGTACACGACGAGCAGGCTGAGACTGATATTTAGGTTTTATTCTCCATTGCAAAACAACCGTGCCCCTTCAATTAAATTGAAATAAAAGGTTTCCTGTTTGTGGATTAGTTCATTCATTCACGCAGAGCAAATTGTTTAGATAAATATGTATATGTACCTATAATTGGCATGGATACAAATATGAATCACAGGCAAAATACTGTACGTAATGCAACAAATTCTTGGCATCATATGGGTGCTATGAAAGCTATTACTGTTAATACCGTTTCTGTACAAAGACACTTGTAAATAGAAACATTCGTTATATGTAATGTAATGTAGTGTAAAATGTATACTGTATAGCTCCAATACATATACCTAAATTGCAAGACAATAATTAAACTAAACTGATTTGTGGGAAATAATTTGTTAATGAATACGTATGTAAAAATGTTGGGAGACTGTCGAAGCAGGAGAGGTTTAACCACTGGACCTTCAGAAGGTCTTATCCCCTTCATGACCAGGACATATTTTGCTATTCAGTACGGCGATACTTTAACTGGCAATTGCTCAGTCATGCAACACTGTACAAAAATTTAATTTACATATTTTTTTCACAACATAGAGCTTTCTTTTGGTGGTATTTGATCACCACAGGGTTTATTTTTAGTTTTTTTACTATATGAATGAAAAAAGACTGAAAAAAACCCCCAACATTTTCTACTGTTATAAAACATACCCAAGCAAATCAAACTTCTTCATACATTTAGGACAAAATGTATTTTGCTACATGTCTGGCAGTAATCGGGGCTGATCCTGCTAACACTGCATTTTTGAAGAAACTAGTATTGACCATGACCAGGATACGGACCTGGACAGACACTACACTGGTAATGGCGGTGATCAGCGACTTATAGTGAAACTGTACTAGTGTGACAGGCAATCAGGGACTGGCACTATCTGACACTGACAAATACAGTCTCCTGCGTTAGAGTGCTATGTTAAAAGCTGTTTAATTGGCTTCTAGAATCTTGCTGCCCTCTCAGGACGATGGGTATCCATACAGACTGCAAACTTAGAAAACAATAGAAGGAAGCACCGACCTAGCGCAATTTCATAAGACATTTATTGAAAGATCAAAACACATGCCACACATAGTACTCACAAACATATGCTAACGGTAAGCAGTGGCAGCCGGTGGATGGAAATTTGGGGGGGCAATCAAATCTACCACCCCTCCCCACTCCTGGGACAGACAGCTGGCTGGTTGCCCAGCCAGACAGCCAGCATCCTTACCTGCTCCTTCCCCGAGCGGCTGTGAGTCTCCTCTGGCCGTACAAATCCTCCCTGTTCCTGGCCAATGGCCAGTAAAATTGCTTCTCTTTTCAGCCAATCAGGAAAGGGGTCTCACGACTCGCTTCCTGATTGGCTGGGAGGAAAATCAGTGTGATAATAGCGAATATTCATTCGCTATTGTCATACAACTGGGTGGGCACAGGGCGCAGTGCTCTGCACCCCGAGCCCATCCTTTTTTAAGCCTATTAGAGCCTCTGGCTCTAATCACATGCTTAAAAATAAAGCAGGAGGACTGGAAGGGGTCCAAGGTCATGGGGCTGACGCGTTTCAAGGGAGAACCCTCTTCATCAGAGACCTGCCGATGAAGTACTTCTTTTCTGGAGGTCTCCGGATTGCACAAAAGAAAACTTTCCCATGCTTACCGTTATCATATGTTTGTGAGTACTATGTGTGGCATGTGTTTTAATCTTTCAATAAATGTCTTATTGTAACGCTCCTGCGTTTCTTATATGGTGTGGATTTTCAGCTGCAGAAATAGTTCCACGTCGGTTGTCATGTAAGAGATATGCTGAGATACCATTCCCAACCTCAATGACTCATCATGTGTGGAAGGTCTTATTTCAGCCAGTAAATACACACAATTAGCAAGCTGGTTCCTAGAGTGACTTTATATATGTGGTAACACAATGATGAAGGTTTGAGGGATAGGTTGAGTGGAGGTGGTAGGTGATAGACACTTGAAGGTGAGACAGTAGCAGATGGATGCAGGAAGGTTTAACAATGTTGTATGATAGCAGATGATAGAATAGCAGGTGGACATACAAAAGAGATCAACCCAGTGCAGAAAAGTAGCAGTAGTCTCAAGAGCTAGCAATCTAGTTTATGCAGATGTGATAAACAGTCTCTACTATGCAGAGCTAGATAGTGTAAGCTTAGTATAAGTTTATAGAGAATTCCCCTGCGGGGTACTTAGCACTATTAGCGATACAGCCGAAGGGTGGTTCAGGAGAGGCGGATGATCCAGTAGCGGGATACAGGGATCAGCGCAGCGAGGTTCCGTCAGCGAAGTAAGCTTGCAAGCATGGAAGCTTCAAGCAAGGTTAGCATCCAGATAAGGGTGTTTGAACGAACACATGTGAGTGAGAGCCGACGCCTTAAATAGCCATCTAGTCCGGCGCTGAGTGATGACAGCTCCAGTCTTAAAGGTGTATGCGCACCTTTCCAAAAGTAAATGGTAGGGCGCATACACTTGTGGTAAATGTAATTTAGGGTACCAAAGGTACCGGAACATTACAATACCCCCCCTTTAAGGCCTGCTCCTGAAGGCCTCTGGAGCTGGTTTGTCTGGGTATCTCGCATGAAAATTGCGGATTAATCTAGGGGCATGTATGTCAGAGGTGTTTAGCCAGGTGTCGTCTTGGGGCCCATAGTTCTTCCATCTAACCAAGTACTGAAGTCTTCTTCTGTAGATACGAGAATCCAGAATCTCTTTTATCTCGTATTCTTCTCCACCTTCAACTTGTACAGGAGGGGGAGGTGGAATATTAGGCCTTATTCCTTGGTCCGGAACATGGGGTTTTAGTAGCGACACATGGAAAATGGGATGGATTTTTAGGTCCATTGGCAATGTAAGCTGCACTGCAGCTTTTCCAATAAGTTTCTTGATTGGGAAAGGTCCCAAGAACAGAGGTCCAAGCTTTTTGCTAGGGATCTTCAGTCTCAAGTTTTTTGTTGAGAGCCAAACGAGGTCCCCGATAGTATACTGTGGAGAAGGTCTTCTACGAAGATCATAGTACTTCTTTTGTTGACTGTGAGCGTGTGCAATGGTAGTATTTAGTAAACCCAGAGAATCCTTTATTTGGGAAAGATAGTCTGAGGCTACTGGGTTATTTGAAGGAAGGATGCGTGGAGGGAGAATAGAGGGATGGAACCCATAGTTCAAGTAGAACGGACTCTGCTTGGTTGTACTGTGAGTTGCGTTGTTGTAGGCAAATTCTGCCAGGGGGAGAAGATCCAACCAATCATCCTGTTGGTAAGAAGTGTAACAACGTAAATACTGCTCGATGCATTGGTTGACTCTTTCAGTCTGTCCGTTGGTCTGCGGATGGTAAGGAGAAGTGAGCTTCCGCTCAATCCGTAGTATGTGACATAGTTCTTGCCAGAATTTAGAAATAAATTGGGATCCACGGTCAGACAAAAGAGTTTTTGGGATACCATGTAATCTGAAGACATGTTTCATCAGGAGTTCTGCCGTTTGTTTGGACGAAGGTAGTCTGCGAATAGCAATGAAATGTGCCATCTTTGTCAGATGGTCCACTGACACCAAGATGGTATTAAATCCTTTGGAAGGAGGCAATTCTACGATGAAGTCCAATGACAGAACCTCCCATGGAGTTTGGGGTATTGGTAGACTGCATAGTAGGCCGGATGGTCTCGTAGTGTCAATTTTGGACCTGGCACAGACATTGCATGAAGAGACGAATTTTTGTATAGATGTTTTCATGTCAGGCCACCAGAATTGCCGAGAAATCAAATTGAAAGTCTTTGTCATACCCATATGTCCTGCCATAGGCACATCATGCGATAATTCCAAGATCTTGGTGCGTAGGGTAGGTGGTATGTAAAGTTTGTCGTTGTAGTAGAGGAAGCCTTCTGCATCGGTATTTAGTTGTGGTGGGGGTGAATCCAACCTTATACCATGCAGAACCTCTTCCTTCAAGGAACGGACAACTCCAAAAATGCGTTTGTGAGGTATTATAGGAACGGAAGGAATTTCAAAGTAATTTTCTTCAGTTAGTCGTGATAGTGCATCCGCCTTTTTGTTCTTATCTGCAGGTGTGTAGGTCACTAGGAAGTTAAACCTTAGAAAGAATAGTGACCATCGTACCTGTCGATGCGAGAGAGTTTTGCTAGTCTGAAGATATTGGAGGTTTTTATGGTCCGTGTATATAATTATTGGTAATTGGGTGCCTTCGAGTAAATGTCGCCAATTCTCCAGAGCCAATTTTATAGCAAGCAGTTCCTTCTCACCCAGGGGGTAATTTATCTCGGGACTGCTCAGGGATTTAGAAAAAAAGGCGACTGGATGAAGTGGTGAAGTGGGGGTAGGTCGTTGGGAGAGTATTGCTCCTACTGCCAGGTTTGACGCATCTACCTCCAGAATGTATTGGAGGGATGGGTCTGGATGGCGTAATATGGGAGCGGAAGTAAACCTTGTCTTTAACAAGTGGAAAGCCTTATTTGCTTCTTCTGACCATTTAAATGGTATTTTTATGCTAGTGAGCTGTGTGAGGGGTCTCACAATAGCAGAAAAGTTTTTTTATGAACTTCCTGTAGAAATTTGAAAATCCCAGGAATCGCTGTAGCGCCTTGCGTGTAGTTGGTGTAGGCCAATCCTGAATGCAGGATATTTTACTCATGTCCATCTCGATTCCTGTTTTGGATATGATGTAGCCTAGAAAGAGTACCTCATCTTTATGGAACAAGCATTTCTTCAGCTTCACATAAAGATTATGTGCAAGCAATCTCGATAATACAAGTCTTACATGTCTTATGTGTTCAGACAGGGTCCGTGAATATATAAGTATATCGTCCAGATATACCACAACACAGACATCTAGTAAGTCTTTAAAAATATCGTTTATAAATCGTTGGAAAACTGCAGGGGCATTGCATAGGCCGAATGGCATCACAAGATACTCGAACAATCCGTATCTAGTTCTGAACGCAGTCTTCCACTCGTGTCCATCACGGATTCGAATGAGATTGTATGCTCCTTTCAGGTCTAATTTTGAAAAATAGGTAGCTCCACGCACCTGCTCAATGAGCTCAGGGATAAGTGGTAGAGGATAGCGATCTTTTATTGTGATAGCATTCAATTTCCTGTAGTCGATGATAGGTCTGAGACTTGAATCTTTATTGCGAACAAAAAAGAGTCCTGCTGCTGTGGAAGAAGTGGAAGGTCTAATAAAACCTTTTTCCAAGTTCTCATCCAAATAGGTTTTGAGATGGGCAAGTTCATCCTGTGAAAGAGGATAAACATGACCGAACGGCAATTTGCTATTTGGGAGTAGATCAATGCTACAATCATAGTCTCGATGAGGAGGTAATGCTTGAGCATTTTTCTCAAGAAAAACCTCAGAAAGATCCTGATAACATAGTGGTGCAATCTCATCTGTCACCACAGACAGAATCTTCCCGGAAAACGGGAGGTTACACGTTTCCTCGCAATAACAAGAAGGGAAGGTCAAGGACCGTTTCTTCCAATCTATGGTTGGTTGGTGTGTGTGCAACCAGGGAAGTCCCAACACAATGGGAAAGTGGGGTGATGGTATTAAATCGAAGGTAGAAGTCTCCCTATGAGACTCGTTAATAGTGACTAGAAGTGCTTGTGTCTGATCGGTGATCGGACCAGAGGATAACGGAACACCGGTAATAAGACTTACTGAGACAGGTTTGAGTTTAGAAATAATAGGAATTTTATTTAAAGCAGCAAAACATATATCCATATAATTTCCACAAGATCCTGTGTCAATCATGGCCTTAGTAGTAATCCTGTTCTGGTCCCACTGTAATGTCAAAAAAACTGAAATGTAGGGGTTAGTGAATGAAGTTGTCAATCCTCCTAGAGAGACATGTGAACACTCACCCTTCTTTTTGTTGACTAGGGGACAGACGTTTATCTTGTGATCCGGGGATGCACAGTACAAGCAGAGATTTTCATTTCGTCTTTTGGCTTTTTCCATAGTTGATAGCGGTGGGCGTATGGTTCCTATCTCCATAGGAACGGCCAGACTCCGAGAGGAAACGGATAATGGCATTCCCATCTTTTCAGCCTTTCTTTCTCGTAGTCTTCTATCTATGGTAATACTGAGTTGTATTAATGCATCCAGGGTTTTTGGCAGATCCGCTCGGGCGAGCTCGTCCTTAACGGCTTCTGATAGGCCAAGCCTAAATTGGGTTTTCAGAGATGCATCATTCCATTCTGAATCAAGGGTCCATCTCTTGAACTCTGCGACAAAGTCTTCCACAGGCCTCCTTCCTTGTTTCAAGGATCTTAACTGAAGATCAGCAGTACTCTGCCTATTGGGGTCATCATATAGGCTAGTGAGCTCTGCCAGGAACAAGGCATAGGAGTTGAGAAGCTGGTCGTTTTTCTCAAAAAGAGAATCTGCCCAGGCTCGAGGATCGCTTGATAGGTAAGAAATAATAGTACAAACCTTAATGTGATCAGTAAGGTAGGTACGAGGTTTTAGCAAAAAAAGTAACTCACATGCGTTTTTAAATTCGCAAAATTTTTTGCGATCGCCTGTAAATACCAAAGGGGGATTTATCTTGGTTTCAGGGGACTGAGCAGAGGTAAGTTGTGTCAGTCTAATTACCTGCTGCGACAGAGCCTGATTGTCTTCTTTTAATTCAGCAAGTGCGTGTATTAACGTAGATACTTGCTGTTTTAATTGTGTCACCTGAGTGGCTATTTCTGCTGAATCCATTTTTTAGGTTCGTTCAATCTGTAACGCTCCTGCGTTTCTTATATGGTGTGGATTTTCAGCTGCAGAAATAGTTCCACGTCAGTTGTCATGTAAGAGATATGCTGAGATACCATTCCCAACCTCAATGACTCATCATGTGTGGAAGGTCTTATTTCAGCCAGTAAATACACACAATTAGCAAGCTGGTTCCTAGAGTGACTTTATATATGTGGTAACACAATGATGAAGGTTTGAGGGATAGGTTGAGTGGAGGTGGTAGGTGATAGACACTTGAAGGTGAGACAGTAGCAGATGGATGCAGGAAGGTTTAACAATGTTGTACGATAGCAGATGATAGAATAGCAGGTGGACATACAAAAGAGATCAACCCAGTGCAGAAAAGTAGCAGTAGTCTCAAGAGCTAGCAATCTAGTTTATGCAGATGTGATAAACAGTCTCTACTATGCAGAGCTAGATAGTGTAAGCTTAGTATAAGTTTATAGAGAATTCCCCTGCGGGGTACTTAGCACTATTAGCGATACAGCCGAAGGGTGGTTCAGGAGAGGCGGATGATCCAGTAGCGGGATACAGGGATCAGCGCAGCGAGGTTCCGTCAGCGAAGTAAGCTTGCAAGCATGGAAGCTTCAAGCAAGGTTAGCATCCAGATAAGGGTGTTTGAACGAACACATGTGAGTGAGAGCCGACGCCTTAAATAGCCATCTAGTCCGGCGCTGAGTGATGACAGCTCCAGTCTTAAAGGTGTATGCGCACCTTTCCAAAAGTAAATGGTAGGGCGCATACACTTGTGGAAAATGTAATTTAGGGTACCAAAGGTACCGGAACATTACACTTATGATATTGCGCTAGGTCGGTGCGCCCTTCTCTTGTTTTCTATGTTTACTGACACTGGCTGAAAGGGACAGTAATTGACTCTAACTGACACTATCTGACATTGCTAATGATATTAATACAGTGATCAGTGATAATACTGTACACTGACACTGTACTACTGACACTGGCTGCAAGACAGGGGTGATCATAGCAATCAAAGATGTACCTAACAAGTGTATGTGTGCTGATTTTACTCGCTTACAGACTGGATGCCTTTTCTCCCTGATTTCAGCCCTGAACAGCAAGTGAAATCACTGAGAAAAAAAAAAAAAACAGCCAGAAATGGCTTGTGTTTACTAACACACAGATCTATGCTGTGGTTGGCCACAGCCATGAGCAGGTTCACAACCAAAATCATTGGCTGCGAGCCTGTATACAAAATCATGCATGAGAGGTAGGGGGCGTGCGCCTGTAAACCAGGAAGTTCAGCATGAGATACGAGTGCATCGTGGTGCCTAGGTGAGCCACAAGTGGTTAAAGCAACTTTGTTAAAGCGGAGTTCCGGCCACAAAAAAAAAAAAATTTCAATGAACATACCCCCCGGGACAGTCAGGGCTAGTGCATTCAACAATGGCTAGCCTCTGATCTGTCCAGTTTCGCACTTACATTTTAGAAGAAATACTTACTTTTAAAATTTCTTCTCCAGCGCTGCCATCTCAGGTGTGGGCACCTTGAAGCCAGCGCAATCCTCTTCCGCGTCCTCTTCGGTCCCACAATGCACTGCGCCGGCCCCGCCGTCACTTCCGGGTCTGCAGCGTCATCCCTGCACAGCTTCTGGGCATGCCCAGAGCTGTTTAGCAAGGTATGACGCGCCTGCACCGGAACTGACTTTGGGGCCGGTGCAGGCGCATGGATTCTTGGGAGCGATGACGTTCAGCTCCCAGGAATCATTGCAAAGCGGAAGTGACGGCGCGGGCCGTGCGGCCGAGGGAGGAAGTGGAAGAAAGGTTTTTCTGCAATTACAAGGTAAGTAAAAAAAAAAAATCCTAACTACCCATTTCTTTTTCAGGTGAGCTATAGCAAGCGTATGGCCCAAAATCGACTATGTCGATTTTGTGGTCGGAACTCCGCTTTAATAAAAAAAAAAATGTAAAAAATTGTTCCCTTGCAAAAAAATAAGTGCAGTAACTCTTATGTTTCCTACCCGTCCATTGTCAGTATAGGGCACAGTAGTGCTATAGGGCCTGCAGATCAAATCATGGCGTTCAGCAGGAGACAAGGAAACTGACATTCCCTAAAGTGTTGTATCCTGAAGACTCTTCAGGCAATGATTTCTCTTCAATACAGCAGAGATTGCAAAGTTTGTGGAAGGATAGGTACCGTATTTTCCGGCGTATAAGACGACCCCCCAAATTTTCATCTACCGGTAGTACTTATACTTAGGTTACCTTGGAGATATTATACTCGACATATAAGACGACCTCCCATTTTTGGGGGATTTTTTTGAGCTTCAAAAGTAGTCTTATACGCCAGAAAACACAGTAAGTATAAATGTATCATCTTTTCAGGGGAAATGTTTTTAATTTTTTTTTTCACCAACAGAGTCACCTTAAAGTGTCACTTAATGTGTAGAGGGTAACTCCACTTTCGTGGGGAAAAAAACAAAAAATAAAGAAAAAACAATAAAGCGTATACAATTGCGACACAAATTATATTGTAATTGAATGTTATTAAAAATTACCTTTCCTTTTCAATCTGCAGCTGTTGTAATGTTCTGAAAATGTAATGCCATATGGCGACCTGGAGCTTTTCTGTACACAGAATGTATACTGACCACACCCCAGAAACATCATTTCCTGCTTGTGTGATTGGCTCACCAATTTTCCAGAAGTCTGCACTAAGATACAAGTCAGATTTCTGCATCCCCTGCAACAAAAATGTAATTTTTGGTGAGATACTCTCAATAGGAACACGTCTAAAGGGATGCACTCATATGTCTATTTCCCAAAGACAACCTCTGGATATGCCGCTGAGCATGTGCACTCAACTTCTTGACCACGTTGACCATGGTGAGGCCTGTTCTGAGTGGAACCCGCTGTATGGTCTTGGCTACCATGCTGCAGCTTAGTTTCAGGGTCTTTGCAATCTTCTTATAGCCTAGGCCATCTTTACGTAGAGCAACAATTCTTTTTTTCAGATCCTTAGAGAGTTCTTTGCCATGAGGTGCCATGTTGAACTTCCAGTGACCAGTATGAGAGAGTGAGAGCGATAACACCAAATTTAACACACCTTCTCCCCATTCACACCTGAGACCTTGTAACACTAAGGAGTCACATGGCACTGGGGAGGAAAAATGGCTAATTGGGCCCAATTTTGACATTTTCTGTGGGGCATCCTCAAATGGAAAGTGGAGGCGTTCAAGGTCTCTAACATCCACCAGCTCTGTGATGTCATCACGGAGGAGTGGAAGAGGACTCCAGTGGCAACCTGTGAAGCTCTGGTTAACTCATGCCCAAGAAGGTTAAGGCAGTGCTGGAAAATAATGGTGGCCACACCAAATATTGACACTTTGGGCCCAATTTGGCCATTTTTTTTTACTTAGGGGTGTACTCACTTTTGTTGCCAGCGGTTTAGACAATAATGGCTGTGTGTTGAGTTATTTTGAGGGGACAGCAAATTTACACTGTTATACAAGCTGTACACTCACTACTTTACATTATAGCAAAGTGTCATTTATTCAGTGTTATCACATGAAAAGATATAATAAAATATTTACAAAAATGTGAGGGATGTACTCACTTTTGTGAGATACTGTATGTGCATGTAGATGCTTTACACATTCTCCAGCACATACAGCTGCATTCAATCTAAAAAGTGGGACTGCTGGCTGCACTTTAAATTGGCGACTGACTATTTTCCCCTTTTTTCATTCTGATTGTGTATTACAGTAGACTTTCTGACTCCTGGTGAAATCTGGTAGAGGGTGGGGATTTAATGGAGAATTCTCTCTATCTTCATTCCCTTACCTTCCCTGAGGTACCTGTTACATTCTTTCATATACCTCCTATTTTTTTGTTCATCTTTTCCAGCTAGTTGCCCTGTCTGGGTGCATACTCATCTCCCCCCTACTTTTTTTTTTCTGGACATCGCATCATTCCATCCTCTACTGTTCGTGACACAGACTATGAAGATATGGATATGACCTTCTTTTAGAGTTTCAATGCATGTGTTTGCCCTCTTCCTTAGGGTCCTTTCACACGGGCGCTCCGTATGTCCGCAAATCATCCTTTTTTTTTGCGGATGATTTACGGACATAATGTAAGTCAATGGCATTGCGGATGTCAGCGGAATACCATCCGCTGACATGCGATTTCCTTCCTTTCAGTTCTGTTCCGTTTTTTGGAATGGAACAGAACCCTATTTTTCCTCCGTTCAAAAAACGGAAAGGAAGGAAAATCGGATGTCAGTGGTGTCATCCGCTGACATCCGCAATGCCCATAGACTTACATTATGTCCGTATATCATCCGCAAACGGATGGGATGATATGCGGACATACGGAGTGGATGACACAAATGTCTTCCGCTCCGTGAAAAAAAAAAAAAAAGTGCCTGAGCGGATCGCAATGCGGTCCTCTACGTGTGAAAGAGCCCTAAGGAAGATTATGTGGGCGAGTGCACATCAGACCTTCCAATTATGATGCTCCCAAGCACGTGAGGCACTTTACCATACACACTAATTTTGGTAGTGTAATTATTAAATGTGGAATTGTGGAAAATGTGTTCATTGCTAAAGAACATTATTTTTTCAATTTCTTATGGGTAAAATTTTGCTTTAATGTGGTGGTTGTTTGTTTCTTTCCTTTGTTATATTCAAAAGAGTATCAAGAAAAAATGTTTGCGAAAAAGATTTAACAGCTAGGTGCAACCTTTCCCAGTCCAATCATGCTTCAGTTTTATTTTTTTAGAAAAGCAGTGTCAGGAGAAGATCACAACAATAAACAGGGACCTGTGTTTCCCATTGAACTGCAATAATCCAAGTTTATGGTATGTACAAAAATCCAGTTTTCTTGTCACAGAATCAGTATTTAGAGACATATGGGAAGCCCAAAAACAATCCAATGGAGGGGTGGGCAACAGGAACAGAATAACATCAACATAGCAAAAAAACACTAAAACAAGAGGTAGCCTGCAGCTCAAAGAGCTGCCTTAGGAACTTTACACCCGAAGTTAGCATCAGATGAGGGCTAAACATCCTCCTGGTAAAACTTAGAGAAAGTGTAAACAGAGTACCTGCCTGGTGGCAGCTATACAAATCTATGAAACAGATGCTTGACGCCTATAAGCCTCATGATATATTACAGTGTATCCTACCTTAGCAGGAAAGATGAAAACCTCATTGTGAGCCTGAACAAAGATTTGTCCAAGCCACTGAAAAATGGTGGACCCAGAAGCTGATTCCTACCTATGGGGACCACAGGGCCATCTTACAGAATGGGCACGCTGGGCCGTTGCCCGGGGGCCCCACTTGCCCAGGGGGCCCCACCTACCAAGCGACCCAGTCCCAGCCAAGCATTAGTCCAGATTCCCGTGTGCATCCTGCCGCCGAACTTAGCAGGTGGAAGGCGCCTGTTGGCCCTGCACTGCTGTCAGGCCACTTGGGCCCTTGAGGGGGAGCCCACAACTGCAGGAGTGCCTGTCCACCTCTGTGGGAACAGGCACACACAGGACAGTCCAGTCTGACTCCTGTGCGTGTGTGTGTGTTCACTGGACCCAGCCGCCCAACTTGGCAGCTGTCATTAGCCTGGCACTGCTGTACCAATAAATATCGCCTGATCGATAATTTGCATTTTTATTCTCGTGGGTGATTGTATAGACAGGGCTCCAGTGCACTGCATTGCCCGGGGCCCTTTAATGCCCTTAAGATGCCACTGGGGGACCATCAGGGATGACAAAGAGGGAGTCAGCATTTCATGTTGCTGAAAGGTAAAGCAGCACAGCACTAACTACATCTAGACCTCTGGACAAGGACAGGAAATATCCCTGGGATGTGATGGAACCAGGCAGATAAATGGAAGAACATGTCCTGGTTGAGGTGAAAATCCAAACCACCATAAAGAGGATGGAGCTCGTAGATCTCAGAACCACCTTATCCCTGCGGAGGACAAGAAATAATTATTTGAGGACAAGGCCACTAGCTCAGCCACATGCCTTGCAGAAATAATGGAATATCTCAATATCCATGATCGGTTTAAAAGATAATTTTTGAAGTACCAGTAGAACTGGATTGAAATCCTACATAGTCACAGGATGTTTTACATGTGGGGCCACTCTGTTCAAAGGTCTAAATCAGGGGTCTTCAAACTATGGCCTTCCAGCTGTTCATGAACTACAATTCCCATCATGCCTAGTCATGTCTGTGAATGTCAGAGTTTTACAATGCCTCATGGGATGTGTAGTTCCGCAACAGCTGGAGGGCCGTAGTTTGAGGATCCCTGGTCTAAATCAATGATTGTGAGGCAAGGGACATTTGGAATAAAATTGCATGGGTAAAGATTTGTCCAACTGTTGATCTAGACTTGATAGTAGAATGGTCAGGGTTCGTCCCTCAAAGTATTTCCTGTGATGATATTTCCTTATTTACTGCTAAGTAAAAATGGCAAATGACCCAATTTAAAACAAGCTTTTACAATAAGATACACATGGGAGGGCTTTTGACAGAACAAACAGATTTTATTTCCCAGCACACTTAAAAGCCAATAAAAGTCTAGTGTATATTAACCTCCATGCTGGAGAATACATAGCAATGGATAAACTAAGGGCAGGTATGCCTGGAGGCAGCCTATTTCTACGTAAAGGCACAGGGACACACCAAACACCCTTACCTGATGATTTATGTATGCAAAAATGGAAAATGGGATTTGGAAAGAGCTTCTAATTCTCAGTAAAATCTTGAAATCCTGGGCCATCCTTAACAGGTACTTTCAGTGTTCTATTGAGGCAAGAAATTGCTGGGTCTACAGTGGATCCATCCTCCCATGGACATTAACAAAAAACTAAAGCATGATGGAAGTTGGAAGGGTTACACTTGGCTAGCCAACATTTTTTCCTGTTTGCCACTGTCTGTAGGAGACTGCATATAATTACTGTAATATGACTCTCAATACTGATACTGTGGGGCTGATTTATTAAAATTGGAGTGTGCAACTCTGCATAGAAATCAATCAGCTTTAAGGTTTAATTGTCAAAGCCTAACTGAACAAGCTGAAGTTAAAAGCTGATTGGCTACCATGCACCAGATTCTGGGTGCTCCAGTTTTAGTAAATGTCCGCCACAGGGTTGATTTACTAAAACTGGAGAGTACAAAATCTGATGCAGCCCTGCATAGAAACCAATCAGCTTCTGATTTCAGCTTGTTCATTTAGGCTTTGATTGGTGTCTATGCAGAGCTGCACCAGATTTTGCACTCTCCAGTTTTAATAAATCAACCTCTGTGTCCCTTAATAAATAAACAAAGAAATAAAAGAAAATAATAGAAAACTGGATTCTTTATATCCCATAATAGATGTTGTCCCCAAAAGGACACAAACTTAAATCAATAAATAAATATATAAATAAAAAAAATCCCTCTGGGCTTCAGTCATTTCCTGCCTTATCTTCTGGGTTTCCCAAAAATAAAGTATATTAAATATTGTTATACCTTCAATTTTTTTGGAGATTATGTTCTTAAAGTGGAACTCCAGGCAAAATGCAATATTTACTGAAATAAAGATCAATAGCTCCATCGTTCTCAAGTATTTACCTGTTGATCCTGCAGTTTTCCCCCTCCTGCCTGTTCAGTGCTGAATTTGCAGTGTTATCAGCCCCCTGATCTGTGTCTCCCCACTCATCTAAGCAGTGATATCATCACATCACTCCATTCACCCTAGAGCCATTGCTGGGAGAAGAAGTGAGTGAGAGCCAGAAGAGAAGTGAAGTAGTAATAGAGAGCACCCACCTCCCTGAAAGGCAGGGGTCCTAGCAAGGTATTGGTGGTCACATGACCACCAAATATAAAAGCTAAAAATGTAGAAGAACTAATTACTAAAAAAAACAGTGATAACTGATCATCCAAAGGTACATCAAATTTGCATTAGTGTAGGCTTGCCTTATAATTTAAAGCAGACGTTCACTCTTTTTTTTTTTAAATAACTTGGCCCACACTTCCAGGGTTCTCTCCTGTGGAGAATGACAATCCTAAGCTGCCCCCTGTCTCCTGAGATGCAAGTCACACATCCCAGGAGGCTTTAGAGGCAACCTACTGCGAATGTCCCATGTTGCATGATCAGAGGAGTGGCAAGCTCTTCCCGGTTCTTAAAGCTGCCCTGCTGATGATGCGTATGCATAGTGGCGTGTCATCAGGGGATCAGTTTGAAAACCAAGAAGAGACAGCTGGTTCCCTAATGACATCAGAGAGGAAGATGGTGGCATGTGACCCAGTGAAGCAAAATGGAGAGCATCACTGGATGCACTAGGCGTGTGAGTATGTTAATGAGGGACAACCTAGCAAAAAAATTAAGACGGCCTTTAAAAGGAAAAAAAAAAGGGAGCTGAAGCCCCTCTAAGTTACTCATGCTTCTCTTACCATGTATTTTCTAAATCAGAGGGTCTGCTTTTATCACTGAGATGATCAGTTTCAGTGTTGCTATAAGAAAAGCTATTGTGTCTGCATCTCTTTAAGTAAGACATAGCTTTGGATAGCATCTCACAAAAAAAATTTTGATTTGCATGTAAATTTTATATGTTGGAGAACAGTGCAGAACATAGGCAGCAATTTCATACACCACCAATGAAGGCATGTACCTTCAGGTGAATGGACACTGGAAAGCTTTTGAAGATACGATCCCATGGGTGCCTCCCCTTTAACCCCAACCCACTCTGTGAGTCATCAGTTGTGTAGAAAGCAATGGAGAGTAAATCAGGGAATGGAAGGGAGGGCACATCCAGGAAGGATGTGCTGGAACTGGAGAAAGTCCAGAGAAGAGCAACAAAACTAATTAGGGGAATGGAGGACATCAGCTATGAGCAAAGACTACAAGGACTGAACTTATTCTCTCTGGAGAAGAGACAATTGAGGGGGGATATGATATCAATGTACAAATATTGTACTGGCAACCCTAGCATATGGAAAAGCCTATTCAGAGAAAGGAAATACAATAAGACACGTGGCCACTCACTAAAACTAGAGGAAAAGGGGTTCTTCACTGTGAGAGCAGTAAGGATGTGGAATTCTCTTCCGCAAACAGTGGCATCAGCAGGGAGCATTGATAGTTTCAAAAAACTATTAGATGGGCACCTTAAAGACCACAACATACAGGGGTATACAATGTACGGTTAACAGCAAACACACACACACACACATCATAGGTTGAACTGGATGGACTGATGTCTTTTTTCAACCTCACTAACGATGTAACTATGTAGCTTGTGTCCTGTACTTTACTGAAAGTTATGGGTTTGACAGGTAAGTCAAAATTCATATTTATCCTAAAGTGGAAGTAAAGTTCACTTTTTAACCTGTACCTACAGGTAAGCCTACACAAAAGGCTACCTTCTGTGACAGAGTAAGCAGAGGAAATTCACAAATATTTTCAAAAGGTGGTCTTTGAAGAACCGACTGTACCAAATTGAGGTCCCACTGAGGTACCAGAGACCTTAACGGAGGAGCCAAGTGGTGAACCCCCTGGACGAAAGTGTGAACCAAAGAAATTGTAGCCAACGGGCATTGGAAAAAAAATTGCCAACGCAGAAATCTGACCCTTTATCTACACCTTGTTGTAGAAACTCCAGCAGACGGGACACTGAAAAGGAACGGGGAGAAACCCCCCGAGATTCACACCAAGAAGTGTACGACCTGCAAACTCTATGATAAATCTTTATAGAAGTAGATTTTCTAGCTTTCAACAGAGTAAGAATCACCAAATATGACAACCCTCTATCCTTCAGTACCTGGCTTTCAATAGCCAGGCCGTTAAAACCAGCAACCATAAAGCAGGATGGAAGATCGGCCCTTGAGACAAAAGAGCTTCTCTGAAAGGGAGTCTCCAAGGAACATCGGCTACCAGCCTCACAAGGCCTGCGTACCAAGACCAGCGAGGCCAGTCCGGAGCAACCAGAATGACTGGAATCCCTTCTCTCTTGATTCTGCGCAGAAGCCTTGGCAAAAGCTGTAGTGGAGGAAAAGCGTAAATCAGACTGACCCCAAGGGGCCACCAGAGCGTGAGCGGCTTCGGCCAAAGGATCCCGAGATCTTTCCACAAACCTCTGAAACTTCCGTTTGAGATAAGAGGCCAACAGGTCCACATCCAAAGTCCCCCACTGGAGACACAGTTGTTGAAACACTTCCGAGTGAAGAGACCACTTGCCCGTCACCAACGCCTGTTGACTGAGGTAGTCCACGTGGCAATTTTCCACCCCTGGAATGTGCACAGCAGAGAGGGCTGGAACATATCGTTCGGCCCACCTTAGAATGCTGGCTACTTCTCTGGCTGCTAGGGCACTTTTGGTGCCCCCTTGATGATTGACATATGCCACCACTGTGGCATTGTCCGACTGAATTCTTACCGGGCACCCCTGCAGAAAATCTGTCCACAGAGACAGGCAAAGCCTGATCGCCCAAATCTCCAGGATATTAATCGGCAGACTGGACTCCTCCTGAGTAAAAATTCCTTGAGCCAAAATCCGTGGTCAAGACACTTCCCCATCCGGACAGGCTGGAGTCCATGGTAACGGAACAGGGCACCCCTGACTGGGTACCTCCGTTGACAGATGCTCCTAATGCTTCCCGAGTGGCTCCAAACACTCCACCAGACACCGCAACCACTTCAGACCCCACGAACCACCGCAGCTTGGTTAGGGTCTCGCAATCTCCTACCCACCCTGGACCTACGACAAGGCTCCAGATTCCTGTGGGTGAACCTCTCTTTCCCCAGAGAGTGCAGCAGAACAAGCTCTTACAAGAGCTTAGGGATTATCCGAGGGAGTATGGAGGACATAGCAATCCCTTGTAGCCGATCCCCCAATGAGAGACAGGACTCTAGATTGAGGGTGAAGTAACTCTAGAACTCCTTTATTGAACAGACTTATATACTTATATACAGTTTTCACCCACAAGGTTACCGCCTAGGTGGACCTTGTTGAAGACTGGACGTGATATTTACAATCCAATAGGAACAGAGTTTTACACTCTCATACAGTGTACACAAAAATATACAATGTGGGACAATCCCCCCTCCCCCTTAGCATCCAATCCACATACCTATAAGTTTCTCTTAAGGTAGACAGACAGAACAATGTGAGGTATTTAAAAATGGAACAGACAGGTAAACTTTAACACAATACACATTCCCTTCCAATACTCAAACAATAGGGAAGTCTTTGTGTCTCTCTCACAGCCAAGCATGGAATACACTGTGTAAGGTAGTATATTCTATATGAAGATTTTGCTGACAAATATTTAAGCAATCCTAACCATTACTTATCTGTCTTTCACTCATAGTGACGGTTAGTACCGTCACAGTAACCACTGTCCAGTACACAGGGAGAAAGGACTTCCCTTGTCGAAGCGCCGGGGAACAAAGCCACCAAATCAAGGATCCCCTTGCACCCCGGTTCAACAGAATCAGATTGTCCAGAGATAGAGGATTCTTGTCCCATTTGTCAAAAATCTCCTTTTGCAGAGGCCTGGTATAGAACTGAGCAAACGGAACCGCCTCGAAATTGGAGATCATCAAGCCCAGCACTTGCATGCAAGTCCTGGGGGATGACGATGGTTGGACAACAGGACCCGAATCGCATGCTGCAACTTCAGCAGTTTTGCCTCCGGAAGAAACACCCTGGCTGAGGCTGAATCCAAAGTCAGGTCCAGGTAGTCCAGGGGGGTGGATGGAGTCAGAGCTGATTTTTGAAATTTAGCATCCAGCCGAACTCCTGCAGAGTTTGCACAGTGATGTCCAGATCGTCTGCTAGCAGAAGTAGTTCATCCAGGTACCCCAGTACCGCGATCCCCCTCTGCCTGAGCAAGGCTAACACCAGGACCAACACTTTTGTGAACACCCGAGCAGCTGAGGCGAGATCAAAGGGTAACGCCACAAATTGATAATGTTCCTCTCCCACGTCAAAATGAAGAAAACACTGATGCCCTACATATATTGGGATATGAAGGTAAGCGTCCTTGATATCGAAAGAGGCCAGAAAATCACCTTGCTGAAGGGATGCCACCACCGTGCGATTGGACTCCATCCAAAAATTCTGAACCTGCACAAAGCGATTCAGGGCCTTAAGATCCAAGATCGGACGGACCTTGCCTTCCTTCATGGGAACAGTACACAGATTTGAATAAAATCCCTAAAAAAACATTCCAACTATGGAACCGGGACAATTACTCCCTGTGACAGCAGATCCTACACCGCCCTGTAAATGCCCTGCAGCTAATCCAAGGACAGGCGCAAGTTGGAAGGAAAGAAACTTGCCGGAGGCAAGGACCGAAACTCGATCTTGTAACCAAAGTGAATCAACTCGTGGATCCATTTGTCTTGAATGAGAGAGGTCCACGGGTTTGAAAAGAAGCGAAGACGTCAGCCCACTCCAGATACGGGTGAGGGCGCCCCTTCAGGCAGAGGGGGGCTTGTCTGCGGAACTAGTGGAACCCGCTTTTGACTTACCAGTCCAGGGCCTCTTGGAACCCCCCCGCAAAGTGACGGGTGTACTTTTGTCCCTTCTCCTGGGAGCCCGCAGGATGAAAGGGTTGTTTGTGAGCTGAGAAGAAAGAAATACATTTACAACGAGGCTTTTTGCTCTTGGCAACCTGTGGAAACAGAGTACTCTTACTTCCCATGAGGCCTTTAATGATCTCTTCCATAGAAGCACTGAACAAACGGTCTTCCGCAAACAGTAGATCAGTCAGCACCATTTTGGAAGCCTGATCAGCTGACCAGTACTTTAACCAAATCATGCGGCAGAGGATCACCACAGTCACAGACACTCGGCCAGCCAAAGGGGCTGCATCCAAGGATGCATCACAGATATACTGTTGCCCCTGTATCAACTGATCCACCAGCTCAGGAGGATGTTGACCCCCTTCCAGATCCTGGTGTAAGAGTTTTGCCCATTTCGTTAAGATCTGGGAGACCAAGGTGGTAGCAAACACCGGCCTCAAAATTGAACCTACCACGGTGAAAAGGTATCAGACTAGAGCCTCAGCTCTCTTGTCCACAGGGTCCTTTAAAGACGGGAGTCCTCCACCGGAAGAAGCGTGGCCTTATTTCATCTGGAAACCTGAGAGTCCACCGCCGGTGGAACCGTCAGCTTCTTCAAAAGAGACTCCTCAAAGGGATATTTCCTAGGGAAACACTTAGGTATTCCAATCATGCGTTTCGGAGGCCCTCACTGACTAGCGACAATCTTGTCGAAATAGGCAGGAAAAGGAAACACCTTAATCAGCTTGGATGGTCTACGAGTGGCAACTTGCACTGGCGCAATCGATGCAGCATCAGCTGTGTCCTCCAATTTTGAAGTTTCCCACTCTGATACAATCAGTGCCTGCACAAGCGCCTTTTCATGCGTGGCTGTAGCGGAAGAGGAACCATCCTCACTGTCAGAGCACTCAGGGTGCATGGACGCAGACCTAGTGAGTTGACTCGCATCCGCAGCGGCCAAATCTACCTCAGAATCTGAGGAGGCAGAGGATACAGGTGAAGGCAGGGGAGCTTCTTGCTAGGTCGCTTTTGAAAGGCCACATCAACCTTTGACACAAGTGACTGTAGGACCACCATCATGGCCGCCAGGGCAGACTGAGACCTAGAGGGGAATTTTTTTTTTTATCAAAAAACCCCCCTTACACCACTACCGCCGTGGGACTACAAGACACAGCGCACCAGCGGCGCTGCTATAGCAGAAGAAGGGGCTGTATACCCGCAGGGACTCACCACCACCTATTCAGAGTTGGATACATAGCACCAAGCTACTTGCCATGGTGAGTTCAGAAAGGAGGAGGAAGAGCAGTCACTGCCACTAGAGGCCCACCGCCGCATCACCGCTCCACAGGCTACAAAAAAAATGGCCACCGCATTTACTTCAATGGGCAACTCCAAAAACATGGCCGCTGGACTACACAAACATGGCCGCGGAGGATGTATACAGCAAGCCAAAACAAAACGGCGCACCACGCTGAGAAGCGGGGCACCCAGGACCTAGACCAACCTTACAGGTAGTTGTAGTCCACCAGGGGGGCGCTCACAGGGACCCCCGGTGCAGCCATTTTCCACAGGGGCATCAAAAAACGAGTCACTTGCGGCGCGCTCCCACCTCCCTCCAGCCCATCACCAATGACACCCCATACACCACAACAGCCCGTGCACCTCGAGGTGGGACTAAGGGGGGGTAGGTGAGGATGACCAGTACAGGGATGGGGGGTGCTGCGGGCCAGAGGTATGCTGTGACTCTGGCCACGACCATTATCGTGACCAGGGCTATGCGTCCTCACGAGGTGTTTCACTCGCTGGCCAGCCCCTGTCCAGTGGGGCTATGTCGCCCCCAACCTGGCGCGGATCTAATAATTGGGTCGCGCTCGCTGGCCAGACTGGGAAGACCATAAGGATCTAGGATATCCAGTGCCTTGCCCAGTCCAGCAGTTGATTGTAGTTCTCACAGAAACAGAAAATAATTAAAGAAGAAAAAAATCCATTTAAAAAGGAAAAAACGCCAGGACCGCAGATCCCAGCAGGGAACCAGGTCCTTACTCATGACTAGACAGAAAAAACTAAAGTCCTATAGCAGGAAGAGGGAAGTATACCCCCCAAGGACTGCCCTAGGGGCGTAGTCAAGTTTTTTTTCCACCTAGTCCTACTCCTATGGAGAGCAGCATAACCCAAGGGTCAAAGAAGATATGGAGCTGTGTCCGTCAATGAATGAAAGAGAAAATACGTTTTGAATTGAAAAACTTTTTGGTGACGTACTACACTATAATTTCTATTTTATATAGCCATTGGATACAATGCATGTCCTAAGGATAAAGTGGATTTGGAGAAAATAAACGCACAACACATTCAGATGATGGTTCACAACAGACTTTATTTGACTCAGGTGTAATATTAAAGGTCTGTTTTTCTGGTGAGAGTATAAAATATCTTTGTGGACTGCATTGGAATTTGGGATCTTAAATAAGTCCTGTTTTATATACACTGCTCAAAGAAATTAAGGGAACACTTTTTAATCAGAGTAAAGCATCAAGTCAATTACACTCCTGGGATATTGAATTGGTCAGTTAAGTAGCAGGGGGGTTGTTAATGTTTCAGGTGCTTTGGTATTAATGAAATTAACAACAGGTGCACTAGATGGGCAACAATGAGACAACCTCCAAAACAGGAATAGTTTTTCAGGCGGAAGCAACGGACATTTTTTTCCCTTCTCATCTTTTCTGACTGTTGTTCACTAGTTTTGCATTTGGCTAGGGTCAGTGTCACTACTGGTAGCATGAGACCATACTTGGACCCTATAGAGGTTGCACAGGTAGTCCAACTCCTCAAGGATGGCACATCAATATGTGCCATTGCCAAAAGGTTTTCTGTGTTTCCCAGCACAGTCTCAAGAGCATGGAGGAGATTCCAGGAGACAGCCAGTTACTCTAGGAGAGCTGGACAGGGCCGTAGATGGTCCTTTACCCATCAGCAGGGGCGGTATCTGCTCCTTTGTGCAAGGAGAAACAGATTGATCACTGCCAGGGGCCTACAAAATTACCTCCAGCAGGCCACTGGTGTGAATGTCTCTGACCAAACAATCAGAAACAGGCTTCATGAGATTGGCCTGGGGGCCCAACGTTCTCTAGTGGGCCATATGCTTACTGCCCAGTCACGTGGAGCTCAATTGTCATTTGCCATTAAACACCAGAATTGGATGGTCCACCGCTGGTGCCCTGTGCTTTTTACAGATGAGAACAGGTTCACCCTGAGCACATTTGACAGATGTGAAAAGGTCTGGAGAAGCCATGGAAGTTATGCTGCCTGTAACGTTCAGCATTACTGGTTTGATCAGTAATCAGATCATTACTGGTGGGTCAGTAATGATCTGGGGGGGCATATCCATGGAGGGACGCACATACCTCTACAGGCTAGACAATGGCATCCTGACTACCATTAGATATTAAGATTAAACGATTGGACCCATTGTCAGACCCTATGCTGGTGTCCTGGGTTCCTCCTGGTGCATGACAATGCCTCGCCTCATGTGGTGAGAGTATGCAGGCAGTTTCTGGAGGATGAAAGAATTGATACCATTATATGGCCCCCACACTCGCCTGACCTAAATCTAATAGAACACCTCTGGGACAATATGTTTCGGTCCCTCTGACGCTGCCAGATTGCACCTCAGTCTGTTTCAGAAGCTCAGTGATGCCTTGGTCTGAATCTGGGAGGAAATACCCAAAAACACCATCCATCGTCTCATTAGCAGCATGCCCCGACATTGTCAGGCATGCATACAAGCATGTGGGGGCCATACAAACTACTGAGTACCATTTTGAGTTGCTGCAATGAAATTTCAGCAAAATGGACTAGCCTGCTGCATAATTTTTCCACTTAGATTTTTGGCTAAATTTAGCCCTCTATAAGGTTGATCATTTTCATTTCTATCAAACGATTTTTTCCTAATAAATTACCCAGTCCATGTCAGTATACAGTGGATATAAAAAGTCTACACATCCCTGTTAAAATGTCAGGTTTCTGTGACGTTATAAAAAAAAAAAAAAAAAAAAAAAAAGAGACAGATAAATAATTTCAGAGCTTTTTCCACTTTAATGGGACTTATAAACTATACAACTTAGTTGAACAACAAACTGAAATCTTTTAGGTGGAGGGAAGTAAAATAAAAAAACTTAAATAATATGGTTGCATAAGTGTGTACACCCTTAAACGAATACTTTGATGAATTACCTTTTGATTTTATTACAGCGCTCAGTCTTTTTGGGTATGAGTCTATCAGTATGGCACATCTTGACTTGGCAATATTTCCCCACTCTTGTTTGCAAAAACACTCCAAATCTGTCAGTTTGCGAGGGCATCTCCTGTGCACAGCCCTCTTCAGATCACCCCACAGATTTTCAATGGGATTCAGGTCTGGGCACTGGTTGGGCCATTCCAAAACTTTAATCTTCTTCTGGTGAAGCCATTCCTTTGTTGATTTGGATGTATGCTTTGGGTCGTTGTCATGCTGAAAGACAAAGTTCCTCTTCATGTTCAGCTTTCTAGCAGAAGCCTGAAGGTTTTGTGCCAATATTGACTGGTATTTGGAACTGTTTATAATTCCCTCGTCTAAGGCCCCTGTTCCAGCTGAAGAATAACAGCCCCAAAGCATGATGCTGCCACCACCATGCTTCACTGTGGGTATGGTGTTCTTTTGGTGATGTGCAGTGTTGTTTTTGCGCCAAACATCTTTTGGAATTATGGACAAAAAGTGCAACCTTGGTTTCATGAGACCATAACACATTTTTCCACATGCTTTTGGGAGACTTCAGATGTGGTTTTGCAAAATTATGCCGGGCTTGGATGTTTTTCTTTGTAGGAAAAGGCTTCTGTCTTGCCACTCTATCCCATAGCTCAGACATATGAAGAATACGGAAGATTGTTGTCACATGTACCACACAGCCAATACTTGTCAGATATTCCTGCAGCTCCTTTATGTTACTATAAGCCTCTTGGCAGCCACCCTGACCAGTTTTCTGCTTATCTTTTCATCAATTTTGGAGGGACGTCCAGTTCTTGGTAATGTCACTGTTGTGACATAAAATGACAATGAAAGGAGAAGTTATCATTATGGGAGATTTCAATCTTCCAGATATAAACTGGAAAACCAAAATAGCAAGTTCTACCAGGAGTACAGATATTCTAAATTCCCTACTGGGGTTGTCTCTGCAACAAGTGGTTGAGGAGCCAACCCGGAGGGAGGCCATTTTGGATTTGGTATTCACAAATGGGGATTCGGTATATGATGTAATTGTAGGCGAAACCTTGGGATCTAGTGATCACCAGTCAGTGTGGTTTAATATAAGAACTGTGAAAGTGTCACACCACACACAAACAAAAGTTTTAGATTTTAGAAAAACAGACTTTTCAAAAATGAAATTAGTCATAAATGAGTCCTTATCAGACTGGAACGGATTACATGGAGTCCAGGAGAAATGGGACTACTTAAAAGGTGCATTATTGAAGGCAACAGAAAATTGCATTAGACTTGTCAGTAAAAGCAAAAAAAGGAAGAGACCACTGTGGTACTCAGCAGAAGTGGCCCAAATCATTAAAAATAAAAAGCTAGCATTTTGTAATTATAAAAAAACCCAGAGCAATGAATATAAGGAAATCTACAAGATTAGGCAGAAAGAGGCCAAGCAAGTTATAAGAACTTCTAAAGCGCAGGCAGAAGAAAAACTAGCTCAGTCTATGAAAAAGGGGGATAAGACATTCTTCAGATATATAAATGAAAAAAGGAAATTAAAACAAGGAATAACTAAATTAAAAACAAAGGACGGAAGGTATGTAGAAGAGAATAAAGGGCTAGCCGACTGCCTTAATGAATACTTCTGTTCAGTTTTTACAGAAGAAAAAGAAGGAGAAGGACCTCCACTTGAAAGGATGACTAATGAATCGTTTGATGCATGTGTCTTTAAAGAGGAAGACGTTCTAAGATTGCTGTCTAAAGTGAAGACAAATAAGTCACAGGGTCCTGATGAGATACACCCAAAATTATTAAAAGAACTTAGTGGTGAGCTGGCAAAACCATTAACAGATTTATTTAACCAATCATTAGTAACAGGAGTCGTCCCGGAGGATTGGAAATTGGCAAATGTTGTGCCGATTCACAAGAAAGGTAGTAGGGAGGAATCGAGCAACTATAGACCAGTGAGTCTGACATCAATAGTAGGCAAATTAATAGAAACCCTATTAAAGGATAGGATTGTGGAACATCTTAAATCCCATGGATTGCAAGATGAAAAACAACATGGGTTTACTTCAGGGAGATCATGTCAAACAAATCTTATAGATTTTTTTGACTGGGTGACTAAAATAATAGACGGTGGAGGTGCAGTAGACATTGCATATCTAGATTTTAGTAAGGCTTTTGACACTGTCCCACATAGAAGACTTATCAATAAACTGCAGTCATTGAGCATGGACTCCCATATTGTTGAGTGGATTAGGCAGTGGCTGAGTGACAGACAACAGAGGGTTGTAGTCAATGGAGAACATTCAGAACAAGGTCATGTTACCAGTGGGGTACCTCAGGGATCTGTACTGGGACCAATTTTGTTTAATATCTTCATAAGTGATATTGCAAAAGGCCTCGATGGTAAGGTTTGTCTTTTTGCTGATGACACAAAGATATGTAACAGAGTTGATGTTCCTGGAGGGAAACGCCAAATGGAAAAGGATTTAGGAAAACTAGAAGAATGGTCAGAACTCTGGCAACTGAAATTTAATGTGGATAAGTGCAAGATAATGCACCTGGGGCGTAAAAACCCAAGGGCAGAATATAGAATATTTGACACAGTCCTGACCTCAGTATCTGAGGAAAGGGATTTAGGAGTAATTATTTCAGAAGATTTAAAGGTGGGAAGACAATGTAATAGAGCAGCACGAAATGCCAGCAGAATGCTTGGATGTATAGGGAGAGGTATAAGCAGTAGAAAGAGAAGTGCTTATGCCGCTGTACAGAACACTGGTGAGACCTCACTTGGAGTATTGTGCGCAGTACTGGAGGCCATATCTCCAGAAGGATATAGATACTCTAGAGAGAGTTCAGAGAAGAGCTACTAAACTAGTACATGGATTGCAGGAAAAAACTTACCAGGAAAGGTTAAAGGACCTTAACATGTATAGCTTGGAAGAAAGAAGAGACAGAGGGGATATGATAGAAACTTTTAAATACATAAAGGGAATCAACTCGGTAAAGGAGGAGAGCATATTTAAAAGAAGAAAAACTACCACAGTTTTAAATTAGAGGGGCAAAGGTTTAAAAGTAATATGAGGAAGTATTACTTTACTGAGAGAGTAGTGGATGCATGGAATAACCTTCCTGCAGAAGTGGTAGCTGCAAATACAGTGAAGGAGTTTAAGCATGCATGGGATAGGCATAAGGCTATCCTTCATATAAGATAGGGCCAGGGACTATTCATAGGATTCAGATATATTGGGCAGACTAGATGGGCCAAATGGTTCTTATCTGCCGACACATTCTATGTTTCTACATTTTCTCCACTTGATGATGACTGTCTTCATTGTTTTTCATGGTATAGCTAATTCCTTGGAAATTATTTTGTACCCTTCTCCTGACTGATACATTTTAACAATGAGATCCCTCTGATGCTTTGGAAGCTCTCTGCTGACCATGGCTTTTGCTTAAGGCCCCTTTCACACAGGCGGACCGTTCAGATCCACCTGTCAGTTTTTTTGGCGGATCTGAACGGTCCCCCCATGCATTTCTATGGGGCATCGAATGGCAGCGGAGACATGTCCGCTGACATCCGACCCGATCCGTCAAATCTGGACGGATGGAAACCCTATTTTCCATCCGTCCAGCAAGTTGGATCGGATGGGATCGGATGAGAACGGACTGACGGTCCGTTCCAATCCAATTTCCCCCATAGAGATGCATGGGGAACTGACAGCTGTGTCTCCGCACACAGCGCGGAGTTACAGCTGTCATCCTGCTGCACAGCGGGGGATCGGCGGATCGATCCCCCGCTGAGAAAAACGGAATCCGTCCGACGGACGGATAGTGTAAAAGGGGCCTTAGGCTGCGACTAAGAAAATGACCTACTAGAACAGCTGAACTTTATTTGGGGTTAATCAGAGGCACTTTAATTGATGGCAGTTGTGTACTGATTCATATTTAACATAAGTTTGAATGTGATTGCTTAAGCTACATCCCCAGTTATAAGAGCATGTGCACACATATGCAACCACATTATTTTAGTTTTATATTTTTACTTCCCCCTCTAAAAGATTTTAGTTTGTATTTTTAATTGAGTTGTTAGGTCACATTAAATGTGGCAAAAGTTCTAAAATTATTTATCTTTGCCTCTTTTTTTTTTACATCACAGAAGCCTGACATTTTAACAGGAGTGTGTAGACTTTTTATGTTCACTGTAGATATCCAGCATGATATTTTTCCCCATTTAGATCTGATATGTTTTGAAAGTGTTCCTTTTATTTTTTTTGAGTAATGTATTTTCAGGGGGGCTTAGTTTTCCATCTGCTGGGACTGCATTTACTTTTTCCTGTGTGCTAATATATTCTTAATAGGTGGTGGCCTTACTCAACTGCACTACAGAGGCTTGGTGCCAAAATGTCCAGGGAACTCCCAAAGCTTATAAGCACAGGAGGAGATTTCACTTTTAGAATGTAGGCTCTTGCATTCAGATTCCTAATTCATGACACGATGGAGGACTTTAAATCAAGGTTTTCCTTGCAAGGTCCCAAGGACAGAACAAACAGGGATTCTGTCTGTCTGCTCGAAGTAGCTTTGCGGTATATGTCCAGGCATTGTAGAGAGTTGCTTAAAGCAGAGTCCCCCCCCCCCCCCCCTACAAATATTAAAAGTCTGCAGCTACATATACTGTAACTGCTGACTTTTAATATTAGGACACTTACCTGTCCTGGAGTCCAGCGATGTCAGCACCGAGTCCGATGTTTCCATCGGCTGTCGGGTGCTCCCGCCGCCATTGCCGGTCAGTGAAGCCTTGCAGCTTCACGGGCAGGTCCCTACTGCGTATGTGCGACGCGCGCTGTGCAATCGTATTGGCTCGGCGGCGAAGAGTAGTTGGAGGGGTCCTCACTTCGCCGTGGTGCTGTTCCCGGAAGTGGGGAAGGGTACCTGTCAAAAACGGGTACCCATTCCCCCCTGAAAGGTGCCAAATGTGGCACTGGAGGGGGGGGGGAGGAGGCAAATGAGCAGAAGTTCCACATTTGGGTGGAACTCCGCTTTAAGAGCAGAGCATCAGAAGCACATCTGACATATGTGATGGCAACCATAAAGGCTATTTTTTTTTTTTCATGACAGATTCTCTAGGGCAGGGGTCCACATCCGGTCAATCGCAACATACCCATCAACCGCTGGCAAGTAAAGGGTAGATCATGAATGTGTCCCCGACTTGCCAACCCAGTGCTTTCCCCAGAGCTACAGAGTGGAGTAGGCGCATGCTCAGCGAATCATAGCCTGCAGAGGCAGCTCCGGCCCCCTGCATACTTGTGGCTGTGGGGTGGGGAAAGCCTCCGGAATACCTCAGGTGAGTTCAGGCTCTTGTCCGAACATGCCCAAGCTCTTCCACTGAGTTCTATGTATAATGTGCTCATTCCCACCGGCCCTCCTTTTCTCTGATCCAGGCGCTTGAGGGATGGATGAGAGTAGAGGGCCAGTGGGGGATCAGTGCCAGAACATGTAGCTAGGCTATGGCTGCTTCCTTGCACCACTCTGCATCTGGTTACAACCCTGTACCCTCCTGACCCCCAATATCATAATCTTCATACCCTCCCACCCCCCCAATACCATGGCCCCCTGACACACCAGTCCTCCAGATCCCACAATACCATGCCCTTCTGACCTCTGCCCTAGTGATCCCTATACACTGCTCGCCTCTGTACACTTTTCTTCATCTTATTAACCTCTGCACACTGTCCTACATACTACTTACAATGGTCAGAATTTAGAGCAGATAGCCAAGCCCTGAAACTGGTCAAGCAAATTACCCTGAAGTACCAGATGTTCTGCTTTCATGATGGACTCTTGCCATCAGCCTTGTGGGGGTGACCAATTACTGCCCAGACATAAAATAGATTGTGAACGAAAGTGAAAGAAGAGTTTCTCACCAAAACAAAATTTTAGGGTAGGGGACATTTACATTTTTACAGTGATATGTCAGGAGAGGGTGGCTTGTTAATTTAAAAAACAAAAAAGGAAGGCAACACAGTCCAGTAATCTTTGAGAGGTAGAGATCTACCTGGACAACACAGATGATCAAAAGGTTGCCAAACCCTGGCTCTAGGGGGATATTCCTGATAGGTTTCTGCAAGGTAGAGAGAACCAAGTTAAGATCCCAAGAAGATACACCTGTCATTCAAAGTTGGTTGTCTCTTAGATTTTCAAGCATATGCTCTTAAAGAAAGACGTTTACTTGAGTTGTGCCCAGGATTAAACATAATATTCCAGGCGAATAGAAGGTCAAAGAGCAGATTTGTTAAAATTGTTGACCAGCCAAAGGCCCAAAGCATCTGAATTTCCTTGTGCACATTTTCTGATAGCTGCAAAGGAGAGGAGACAGGCAATGCCTTAAATTGCTCTGTAACAGCACAATCCTAAAATACAGGGTAGGTTGGTTGTTAATTGTCCTAGTCCAGTTTGACATACTGAAATTGCAGTGCTAGGCCTGCAAGTATAAACAGAGCCTTTAGGAGTATTTTATTTATTTTTTTTTTTTTTATCTGCAGACTCTTTGAAAGAAGGAACATTTTCAATAACAACAGTGAAATGTTTGCTTAAGCTTGAGACAGCAGGATCAAGCACAGGAGCAACCCACTTTTTTTTCCATTAAATGTTTCTGGACTTAAATTTCTAAAAGTGAACGTGGTTTTGGCTCAGAAAATAATTCCTAAAACAAATGTTAAAAGCAAAATTAAATTTTAAAGTACTGAAATTCATCTAGTCATACGTACAAGAATTTTCATAGGACATCTCACTCTCTACCTCATCCACATCAAAAAATGCTTTACATTCACATTCAGAGAAAGGAAAGCATTCTCTGAACAGCGCCCAATCTCCTATGCTCAAAATGCAGCAGGCTAGCTGCTCAGCATGGACCAAGGAAGGAAGTGAAGATCACTGGATTAGCAGCATCTTATTCAGCGATTTCCAGCTTTCCAAGACATCAACCAGGTATGGTTGAAAAATAGTTCCATTGGTCAAAGCTGTAACAATGTAAAAATTTACCATACCTGGAATAACTCTCTGAAGTTATGCTCAAACCACATGGATCCTACCATTGCTGAACAGCTAGTTCCTTGGCCGATCCTTCTGAGTAACTGACCCAGTGCAACAATGCAGATAAACTCAGGATTCCTAATCTGTAAAGTTGTACTGGAGCCGTGCTTCCAAGTAATGATACCTTTGGATCATCAAGCTAGTAAACCTTTTCAAAAGCAGCAATCAGTCTTAGGCCCCTTTCACACGGGCTTTCCGATCTGGTCCGCTTGTCAGTTTTTCAGGCGGACCTGAGCAGACGCTCCATGCAGCAGCGGATGTCAGCGGAGACATGTCAACTGGCAACCGCTGCTATCCGATCCCATCCTGTCTGAAATTCAGATGGATGGAAACCCTATTTTCCATCCATCTGGCAGATCAGATGAAACCAGACAGGCAGTGCATTGTCATTCAATCTCCCAGAGGAGAGCAGGGCTCTGACAGCCCCCTCTCTGCACACAGAGCGGAGACGGAGCTGTCATCCGCCTGCTCAGTGATCAGCAGATCAATCCCCGTTGAGCAAAATGGAGTTCATTGGGCGCACCGGCCGTGTGAAAGGGGCCTATGTATTTTCTCAGTCCATATATTAACAGAGTGACATATCTTAGTCTAGTAGTGGATTCCTCCTGGTTCTATGTATAAGGTAAGCTCTCAAAATCTTAAAACATGCAATGGAGACCTGTACTGAAAATGTAGGCTGCGGCTGAGTTTAGCTCAAAATAATCATGCTGCCAGAGAAGTCTGAACTCCTTGTCTGCCTTCTTGATCAAGCTTTATGAACAGAGGATAAGAATGCAAGCTGTATATTTTGCCTTACAAAAACGTACCCCATGAATAGACGCTGCTGAGTTCGTTGTTGCTCCCTCTCATGGCTTTTTTTGGCATTTCACAAATATGAAGACAGACTCAAAATCTGACTTTTGAAGGCAAAATCAAAATATTACAGTCTCAATACAAGACATAAGGGCAAATATACTGGGGTTAATTTACTAAAACTGGAGAGTGCCAAATCTGGTGCAGCGTAGCCAATCCGCTTCTAACTTACTCACAGCTAGTTCCAATTAAGCTTTGACCAAAAAAAAAAAACACGAACACACCTGAAAGCGGATTTGGTTTCTATGCAGAGCTACACCATAATTTGCCCTCTAGTTTTAGTAAATCAAATCTACTGCACGAGCACTAAAGGGCCATACACACTGAGATTTTCTGAAGACTTTTTTCCTTCAGATTTACCTTTTCTATGTAGTGCAAGGGCCTGCCAGATTGCATACAAATTGAAAGTGTTTAGGTTTGCCCTCATATTATATGGTTTTGGTAAATCTAAAGGAAAGTCTTCAGAAAATCTTAGTGTGTATGGCCCATTACTCTAGAACACCACCTTCCAATGCAAAGAGGAGAGGGGGTAGGTATTCCTTATTTACAGAGGTACAATGCAATAGATTAAATTTGTTTGATTTATATTCATGTATTTTAAACACTAAAGTACATGCAAACCCATGAAAATGTACTACTTTGCAGCTTACCAGTCCTTAAATTGTGTGACTGCATTAGTATTTTTTCCCATTGTTACCTGGTGATACTGCCAGTAATACACTTCCTGTATTAAAGTGGATGTAAACCCTCAGATATACCCAGTGAATTGAATAGCCTCAGATGATACACCAAGGTGAAACAAATCTCCCTACATAGGTTTTATTTGTATATCTGTCTTTAGCTTTCTATACCGTTTAGAACATGAAAATCGTGTTAGAATTCCTCTTCCAGCACTGTGAAGTCTTGGCATACACTTCCCGACAGTTAATGGAGGAAAGGCACACACAGCCCCCCTCCGCAGCAGAATGAAGACACATGCAGAGCGGTGTTGTGAGTAGACCAGCTCTCTAATCATCTCTAAGCACCCACCCCGACACAACTTTCCAGCTGCTTTTACCCCCTGTGTTGGAGAAGTTGTCAGAAATTATGCTAACAGAGCAGATACAAGTAAAACACTACAGATATATGTACTCAAGTCAAATTTTATGAATGGGGTTTCCATCAGCTTTAAGACAATTGGAACCATTGGTGGAAACTACTATAGTTGCAAAGCACTTCTATAGCTCTAGGGTGACAACGCTGCTCCTCTGCACAGGTAACAAGATGGAATGATGAGGTATTTCATGAATCACTTAAAAGTAGGACCTTGGGTCCTTGCATTTAAAGGGACACAACTATACAAGATAATTCTAGACTTACAGAGAGCTGTATGTATTTGAGAACTTTTTTTTCACACCAATACAGGTGCATCTCATAAAAATAGAATATCAAAAAGTTATTTTTTGTATTTCAATTCAAAAAGTGAAAACATTTTATATAGATGCATTACAGAGTGATACATTTCAAGCATTTTTCTTTTCATTTTGATTATGGGTTACAGCTAGCAAAAACCCAAAATCCAGCATCGCAGAAACAGATTACATAAAACCAATAAAAAAATGTTTAATACAGAAATGTATTTACTGAAAAGAATGTCTATGTGCAGTATAGTATGCACTAAATACTTGGTCAGGGCTCCTTTTGCACGAGTTGCTGCATTAATGCGGCGTGCGGCGAAGGAAATGCTAGAGCACTTCATGCTTCCCTCTGCTGACCAGCTTTATGGAGATGCTGATTTAATTTTCCAGCAGGACTTGGCACCTACCCACACTGCCAAAAGTACCAATACCTGGTTTAATGATCATGGTATCACTGTGCTTGATTGGCCAGCAAATTTGCCTGACCAAAAATCCATAAAGAATCTAGGGTATTGTCAAGAGGAAGATGAGAGAGACACCAGACCCAAATTGCAGATCTCAAAGCCACTATCAAAGAAACCTGGGCTCCCATAACACCTCAGCAGTGCCACAGACTAATCAGCTCCATGCCACGCCGCATTGATGCAGCAACTCATGCAAAAGGAGCCCTGTCCAAGTATTACATACTATACTGTAGATGGACATACTTTTCACAAAGCCAACATTTTGGTATTAATTTTATTGGTCTTCTGTAATATTCCAATTTTCTGATACACTAAATTTTGTGTTTTCACTAGCTGTAAGCTATAATCGAAATAAAAAGAAATGCTTGAAATATATCTGTGTGTAATGCATGTAGATAAAAAATGGATTTTTGTAAAATCTTACCGTAAAATCCTTTTCTCTTAGCTCATTGACAGACGTAGTCCTCGGTGATTCAGCACCTTCAGGTTATGTCGCCTCCACAGGAGTAGGACTAGACAGGAAAAATGGATTTTTGTAAGAACTTACCGTAAAATCCTTTTCTCTTAAGCTCATTGACAGACGTAGTCTTCTTGATTCTCAAGAGCTGGGTTATGTTGTCTCCGCAGGAGTAGGACTAGGCAGAATGACAAAACGTTCTGGCTCCACCTTAGGGGCAGTCCCTGAGGGTATATCCTCCCTCTCTCTGCTACAGGGAATCAGTTCTGTTTAAAGCAGTACAGAGAATTTAACCCAACCCAACTCAATGATAGAGGGGCGGGTACTACGTCTGTCAATGAGCTTAAGAGAAAAGGATTTTACGGTAAGTTCTTACAAAAATCCATTTTTCTCTATCGCTCATTGACAGACGTAGTCTTCTTGATTCTCAAGAGCTGGGACATCCAGAAGCAGTGCCACAAATGAGGGGTGGGATTGACAAAATCAAATCCAATCTAGAAGGCCCAACCGGTGCCAAACTAGAAGTTTTAAAGGCTCATTATAAACAAAGAATGAGACTAAAGAAAAATTTTCCAACGGAAAAAAAAAAAACCCTCGAGGTAGAACACTGGTCTCCTCAAATTGCGGCCTGCAAAACCTTGCGGCCAAATGAGGCATCAGACGATGCCATTACATCAACTTTATAATGTTTAGAAAAGGTATGCACCGACGACCAGGTAGCCGCCTTGCACACCTGGACCACTGACGCCTGATGGCGAAAGGCCCAAGACGCACTAAGTGCCCGAGTGGAGTGCGCCTTAACAGGGAACGGGGGCTCCCGACCCTTAATAGAATAAGCCTGCACTACCGTCTGTCTGATCCATCTGGAAATGGTCGCGGCAGATGCAGGCAACCCCTTTTTGGGTCCATCTGGGATCACAAAAAGTGAATCCGTCTTGCGAAACGAGTCTGTCGTTTTCAAGTATACCCTGATCGCCCGGACCACATCCAAGGAGTGTAAAGCAAACTCCCGAGGATGACTGGGCTTAGGACACAGGGAAGGTAATACAATTTCTTCATTCAGATGAAATTCTGAAACCACTTTTGGTAGGAAGGATGGATTCGGACGAAGAACCACCTTATCTCTATGAACCACCAGATATGGTGAACGACAAGATAATGCGGCCAGTTCTGACACCCTGCGTGCAGAAGTAATAGCCACCAAGAAGGCCACCTTCTGGGACAACGTGGGTAGAGGAATCTCCCTAATATCTTCAAAGGGAGGTTTCTGAAGAACCGACAACACTAAATTAAGATCCCAGGGGGGTAACGGCGCGTGCACTGGCGGAGCCAGATGTCGCACCCCCTGGATGAAATTCCGCACCAAGGAATGAGTAGCCAAAGGCTTCTGAAAGAAGATGGCTAATGCTGAGACCTGACCCTTGATAGTACTCAAGGCCAGTTTCTGCTCAACCCCTTGTTGCAGAAAAGCCAATATTCGACTAATCGAATAAGACCGAGGACGGAACCCCAAAGGTTCACACCATGCAATGTAGGACTTCCATGTGCGATGATAAATCTTTCTGGAAGTCGCTTTCCTTGCTTCAACTAGAGTAGGAATAACTGAAGCTGACAAACCTTTGTCCTTCAGCACCTGGGTCTCAATAGCCAGGCCGTTAAAGCCAGCGATCGTAAAGCAGGATGGAAGATCGGTCCCTGAGACAGTAGATCCTCCCTGAGAGGAAGTCTCCACGGGACGTCCGCCACCAGTCTGACCATGTCGGCGTACCAAGCTCGACGAGGCCAGTCCGGAGCTACCAGGATTACTGGGATTCCTTCCTCCTCTATTCTGCGAAGAAGTCTTGGCAGTAACGCGAGAGGAGGGAAGGCATATATTAGCTGGTATTGCCCCCACGGGGTGATCAGTGCGTCTGCGGTTTCTGCTAGAGGATCGCGGGAGCGAGCCACGAATCTCTGAACTTTCCTGTTGAATCGTGATGCCAACAGATCCACATCCGGGGTGCCCCACCGTAGGCACAACTGGTGGAAAACGTCTGGATGGAGGGACCATTCCCCCTGATCCAGGGTCTGACGGCTGAGATAATCTGCCTGCCAATTCTCCACCCCCGGAATGAACACCGCAGATTGCTGGAACAAATCGTTCCGCCCAGCGAAGAATGCAAGCCACTTCTTTGGCCGCTCGGACACTCTTGGTGCCCCCCTGGTGATTGACATAAGCCACGGCCGTGGCATTGTCCGACTGGATCCGAACCGAGCTGCCCTGGAGCTGCTCGGTCCAGTGAATCAGACAAAGTCTGATCGCTCTCAGTTCCAATACATTTATCGGTAACCTGGATTCTTCCGGGGACCAAAGTCCCTGGACAGATAACTGACCGAGAATTCCTCCCCATCCGGATAGACTGGCATCCGTGGTCACTGTCGTCCAATATATTGGCAGAAATGACTTTCCCTGGCTGAGCATCGGAGACCGAAGCCACCATACCAGAGACTCTCTGGTCTGTTTGCTCAATCGGATCTGATTGTCCAGGGATTCCGGATTCCGATTCCATCTGAGAAGAATCTCTTGCTGAAGAATTCGGGTATGGGACTGGGCAAATGGGACTGCTTCGAACGAAGCCACCATCAACCCCAGAACCCTCATGCAAGTCCGAAGGGAAGACCAGCTGTTGGACAGTAACAACTGGACTGCTGATTGAATTTTTCGGAGTTTCCCTACCGGAAGAAAAACTCTTGTCCTGACTGTGTCTAGAATTAGACCCAGATATTCGAGCCTCTGGGTGGGAACCAGAAATGACTTTTGCTGGTTCACCAGCCACCCGAATTCCTGTAAAGAAATCATAGTAATTTCTATGTTTTGTAGCAAGGTCTGAGGAGACTCTGCATGAAGCAGAAGATCGTCTAGGTAACCTAGAATCGATCTACCTCTTTGGCGCAGAAGTGCCAACATTGGGGCCAACACCTTTGTGAAGACCCGCGGAGCCGTGGCGAGACCGAAAGGTAACGCCACAAACTGATAGTGGTTCTCCTCTACGGAAAAGCGTAGAAAACGCTGATGTCCTGCGAAAATGGGAATGTGAAGATAGGCGTCCTTGATGTCTATGGACGCTAGGACATCCCCTGGATGCAGGAAGGCTGCTACCGTGCGAATGGACTCCATTCTGAATCTTCTTATGTTGACGAAAGAATTGAGTGCTCTTAAGTCCAGAATTGGACGCACTTTGCCCTCTTTCCTGGGTATTGTAAACAGGTTTGAATAAAACCCTTGAAACCGTTCTGTCCAAGGAACGTGGACTACCACTCCTTGTTGTAGTAAATCTGTGACTGCTCTCCGCAGATCTTCTAAACGATCTGCGGATAGTCGGATATTGGAAGGGAAGAATCGCGCCGGTGGGAGAGATCGAAACTCGATCTTGTATCCTGACCTTATGACTTCGCAAACCCATTTGTCCGGGATTCTGGAAAGCCATGGATCCGGGAACCGGCGAAGACGTCCCCCCACCCCAGTTATGGGTGGGGGCGCACCTTCAGGCTTTGGATGGTTTATCTTCAGGTCTGGAGGGGGCGGGCTTTTGCTTGCCCGACCAACGACCCCTGACGCCTCCTGCAGGAGCTTTGGAGGACTTAGTTTTTTCACCCGCTGGACGAAAAAACCTCTTGTGAGCAGAAAAAGAAGGCCCTCGTCTTTGACGAGTTCCTCTACCTTTAAAATTTTGCGGTAAAAAGGTGCTTTTTCCACCGGTGAGATCCTTAATGATCTCATCTAAGTTGGCTCCAAATAGACGCTCTCCTGAAAAGGGGATATTAGCCAATGCTTTTTTGGAACCTTGGTCGGCTAACCAACCTTTTAGCCACAGTGTACGCCTGAGAACCACTGCTGAGACTGATGCTCGCGCCATTAATGGAGTGGCGTCTAACGCCGCATCACATACAAACTGTAACCCCTGTATCATTTGTTCCAACAAATCTGAAACCGCCTGAGGGACTTCTTCTAAGTCCCGGCGTAACCACTTGGTCCATTCAGTTACAGCCTGCGAAACCAGACCAATAGCAATTATTGGTCTGAAAGCTGATCCAATCAAGGAAAACATGGTGCGAGACATAGCTTCTATCTTGCGATCCACTGGATCTTTAAAAGACGGAGCGTCTTCTAAAGGAATAACCGTGGCTTTATTCAATCTAGCAATAGGTGAATCCACCACAGGTGGTTCTGTCCATTTCTTAATAAGGGTTTCCTCAAACGGATAACGCCTGTCAATGCGTTTAGAACTATTAAAAGTGCGTTTTGGCAGACGCCATTCTTCTTCGATTGGATTGCCAAAACATTTGGGCAATGGAAAAACCTTCGCCACTTTGATGCGCTCTTTAGTCCCAAAAGGGATCTCAGTTTCAGCTATTTCTGATGGAATACCCTGTAACCTTAAAGTCTCTTGAACAGATATAATGAGTGCGTTTACCAACGCTTCCTCTCGGGCTATGGCGGATGCCGAAACATCCTCCTCACTGTCTGAAGAGACAGGACCCGAGACACCAATACCAGATGAAGTACCTGCAACTGCAGAAATAGGCTCAGAGTCTGAATCCGAGGTTTCAGATAATAAGGGGTTAGGCGGGGGTCGCTTTCTTGCGCCCTGTCCCTGACAAGCCACTTCCACCCGGGACACAAAAGTTTCCATAATAGCTGACAAAGATTCAATTGTCAATGGGGTGCTGGAGGATCCCGCAGACCCCTCGAGGGGATCCGGAGGAGATACATGAGTGGCAGGGTCCATGTTAATACAGGACACCTTTGCCAGCAAAACAAAAAAACTTTTTCTTTTTTTTTTTTTTTTTTTGTGTGTCTCCCCCTAGCGCAATAGCGCCCCTCAGAGTACCTGCTTCTCGATCCCAGAGAGAGAGAGAGAGAGAGGGACCCCCAAGGCTCACCAACCGATGCAGTGCAGTTTCCAGCAAACTGCAGTCAGCGTTTGTCTTACACAGACTGGAAGGAGCTGTTTGCTTTTTCCCGGGCAGAAGGCGTGGCTCCGCCCCCTGTGTACGCCTTCTGGCATTCCCAGCCCTCCACGAGGTAGCTGGGCTCACAAAACATGGCCGCCCCCATAGAAGAGACATAAGACTCCAAAAACATGGCGGCCGGCGTGACCTGAGGACATACATGCATTCGGTCTACGGCAAAATGGCGGCGGACCGCCGATATCGTCTTCCCAGCACATCCACCTGCACTCTGCTAAGAGGTGACATATGGATCTACAGAGATACACTGCACATAAGGTAGGATTATACCTCCTATGTCTGCTGTAATGTTACAGTCTGCTGGGTAGAGTGTTAGCTCTTGAACCAAGTCCACTTCCCACAAACACATGCTGTATTACAAGGGGGACTTGTAAGTATCAGATATATACTGACCATATATGGAGGGGCCCATAATATATACTGCCTCATAATGAGGAAAAAAGGGAACGTTTACTCACCATACCGAACCGACAGGCACCCTCTCTTCACAATACCCTCTCCACCAGGGTGGGGGTTTGTGGACGCCTCGACTCTCTGGTACCTGGCGTCCAAGCGAGACTTTTAACTCGCAAAGTCAGTCCCTTTACTGGGACTCCGTCGCGGCCGACCCAGCGCACTGGTCTGCACGCGCTCGTAGGCAGAAACCGGGGTGACCACTGGATCTCAACATCCAGCCCGTCGCCCGGCCCCGCATACTTACTTGAATATGTCGCGGCCGACCAAGCGCAATGCCATGGTCTGCGCGCGCTCGTAGGCCGGCTGGGGTGACCACAAGTGTCGCCCAGTCCGGCATTTTTGCTTGAAGATCTCACAGGAAAAAAACACTGGAGAAAACTACCTAAAAAATGTCTTTTTCTTAAAGAAAAAAAGTCTTGCCAGGACCAAAAGATCCCAGCAAGGAACTTAGGTCCTTACTCCTGACTAGACAGAAAAAACTGATTCCCTGTAGCAGAGAGAGGGAGGATATACCCTCAGGGACTGCCCCTAAGGTGGAGCCAGAACGTTTTGTCATTCTGCCTAGTCCTACTCCTGCGGAGACAACATAACCCAGCTCTTGAGAATCAAGAAGACTACGTCTGTCAATGAGCGATAGAGAAATAAAATGCTCTGGCCACACCCTAGGGGCAGTCCCCAAGAGTATATCCTCTCTCTCTCTGCCACAGCAAATCAGTTATGTCACAAAGCAGTGTTTAGAGAATTTAACCCAACCCAACTCCAAAACAGAGGGGCGGGTACTACGTCTGTCAATGAGCTAAGAGAAAAGGATTTTACGGTAAGATTTTACAAAAATCCATTTTTCTCTATCGCTCATTGACAGAAGTAGTCCTCGGTGATTCAACACCCTCGGGACATCCCAAAGCAGTACCACAAATGAGGGGTGGGAAATTGGAAATCAAATCCACTCTAGAAGGCCCAACCGGTGCCAACTAGAAGTTTACAATGCTCATCCTCAGTGATGAGACACAACAGAAAATTTTTCAACAGAAAAAAACCCTCGAGGTAGACCACCGGTCTCCTCAAATTGCGGCCTGCAAAACCTTGCGGCCAAATGAGGCATCCGCCGATGCCATCACATCAATCTTATAAAATTTTGTAAAGGTATGTACCGACGACCAGGTGGCCGCCTTACATACCTGGACCACTGACGCCTGATGGCGAAAGGCCCAGGAAGTACTGAGCGCTCGAGTGGAGTGCGCCCTAACAGGGAACGGAGGACTCCGACCCTTAATAGAATAAGCCTGTACCACCGTCTGTCTAATCCATTTGGCGATAGTCGCGGCAGATGCAGGCAACCCCTTTCTGGGGCCATCCGTGATCACAAAAAGTGAATCCGTCTTACGGAACGATTCCGTAGCCTTCAGGTATACCCCGATTGCCCGAACCACATCCAAGGAATGCAACGCATGTTCCCGATGATGATTGGGCTGAGGACACAAGGAAGGTAGTACAATATCTTCATTCAGATGAAAATCTGAAACCACCTTTGGAAGAAAAGATGGCTTAGGATGAAGTACTACCTTATCTCTATGAATCACTAAGTATGGGGACTGGCATGATAAAGCAGCCAGTTCTGACACCCTGCGTGCAGAAGTGATAGCCACCAAGAAGGCCACCTTCTGGGATAAAGTAAGCAAGGGAATCTCCCTGATGTTTTCAAAGGGAGGTTTCTGTAGAACCGACAAAACCAAATTAAGATCCCAGGGCAGTAAGGGCGCGCGGACTGGTGGAGCCAGGTGCCGCACCCCCTGGATGAAATTCCGCACCAAGGACTTGGTAGCTAAAGGTTTCTGAAAGAAGATTGCTAATGCTGAAACTTGACCCTTGATGGTGCTCAAGGCTAGTTTCTGCTCAAGGCTAGTTTCTGCTCAACCCCTTTTTGCAAAAAGGCCAATATTCGAGTCACCGAATAGGTACGTGGAGGAAATCCTAAAGATTCGCACCACGCGATACAAGTCTTCCATGTGTGATAATAGACTCTGCTGGAAGTCGCTTTCCTTGCTTTAATAAGGGTAGGAATGACTGAAGCTGACAACCCTCTGTCCTTCAGTACTTGGGTCTCAATGGCCAGGCCATTAAAACCAGCGACTGTAAAGCACGATGGTAGATTGGTCCTGGAGACCGCAGACACTCCCTGAGACGAAGTTCCCACGGAACGTCCGCGACTAGCAAGTCCAAGTCGGCCAGGTCGGCTTGACAAGGCCAGCCTAGAATTTCTAGGACCACTGGCGCTGACTGGATCTGAAACAGGCGTCCCTAGAGCTATCTGGCCCCGACCATCCGAGAAAGTCTGGTCGTTTTCTGTTCCCACACATTTATCAGACACCTGATTCCTATCAGGAACGGTGATCTTTCCTGGTTGAACCTCAGGGACCGAAGTCACCTGGCTAGAGGCTTCTTGGTCTGTCTGGTCAACCGGATCCGATTCCTGTGGGGAATTGAGACTAATCTTAGGAAAAGGTAAAGGAAAAGATCTGTTCAGGGAACGGTGACTACCACTCCCTGTAGTACTTAAATGTTGGAAGGGAAGAATCGCACCGGTAGCAGTAGTCGATGCTCAATCCAATGTCCTGAATACCGGTGAAAACGTCCCCCCCACCCTCAAACCGGGTGGGGGCGCACCTTCAGGCTGTGTAATCCTTTGCTTCGGGTTTGGCTGAGTCGGTCCTCTGTTTGTCCGACCAGCCCTTCTTGAACCCTCCTGGAGGAGTCTTGCCTTTCCCGCTTGTTCCAGCCGGGCGTGCGAACCCTTTATGGGCGGTAAAGAAAGGTCCTCGCTTGTTGCGAGGTCCCTTAGCTTTAGCAGCCTGTGGTAAGAAAGTGCTCTTGCCCCCAGTGGCATCCTTAATGATCTCATCTAGGGTGGCCCCAAGTAGGCGATTCCCCTGAAAGGGGAGATTCGTCAAGGTCTTTTTGGAACCTAGGTCAGCTGACCAGCATTTTAACCACAGCACACGTCTGAGGATTTAACGCTGACATAGATGCATGCCCTAATAGGGGGGTAGCATCCAAGGCTGCGTCACAGACAAACTGTAGCCCTTGTATAATCTGTTCCATCAAATCAGATGTTCCCTGGGGGATATCTTTTCCCCTCAGGTCTTGGCGTACCAATCTCGCCCATTCCGTTAGTGTCTGGGAAACTAGACCAATAACAATTACTGGTCTAAATGCTGACCCTATCAGGGAGAAGATAGTGCGGGACTCCGCTTCCACCTTTCGATCCACCGGATCTTTAAAGGACGAAGTGTCCTCCACTGGGATAACCGTGGCTTTATTCAGCCTGGAAATAGGTGGATCCACCACTGGTGGTACCGTCCATTTCTTAATGAGGGATTCCTCAACGGATAATGTCTAGCAATACGCTTGGAAATAGTAAAGGTACGCTTAGAATGCTCCCATTCTTCTTTAATTTTATTACCAAAACACTTGGGTACAGGAAAAATGGATTTTTGTAAGATCTTACCGTAAAATCCTTTTCTCTTAAGCTCATTGACAGACGTAGTCTTCTTGATTCTCAAGAGCTGGGTTATGTTGTCTCCGCAGGAGTAGGACTAGGCAGAAAGACAAAACGTTCTGGCTCCACCTTAGGGGCAGTCCCTGAGGGTATATCCTCCCTCTCTCTGCTACAGGGAATCAGTTCTGTTCTAAAGCAGTAACAGAGAATTTAACCCAACCCAACTCAATGATAGAGGGGCGGGTACTACGTCTGTCAATGAGCTTAAGAGAAAAGGATTTTATGGTAAGATCTTACAAAAATCCATTTTTCTCTATCGCTCATTGACAGACGTAGTCTTCTTGATTCTCAAGAGCTGGGGCATCCAGAAGCAGTGCCACAAATGAGGGGTGGGATTGACAAAAATCAAAATCCAATCTAGAAGGCCCAACCGGTGCCAAACTAGAAGTTTTAAAGGCTCATTATAAACAAAGAATGAGACTCAAAAGAAAAATTTCCAACGGAAAAAACCCTCGAGGCAGACCACTGGTCTCCTCAAATGGCGGCCTGCAAAACCTTGCGGCCAAACACGGCATCAGATGATGCCATTACATCAACTTTATAATGTATTGTAAAGGTATGCACCGACGACCAGGTAGCCGCCTTGCACACCTGGACCACTGACGCCTGATGGCGAAAGGCCCATGACGCACTAAGTGCCCGAGTGGAGTGCGCCTTAACAGGGAACGGGGGCTCCCGACCCTTAATAGAATAAGCCTGTAGCACCGTCTGTCTGATCCATTTGGAAATGGTCGCGGCAGATGCAGGCAACCCCTTTTTGGGTCCATCCGGGATCACAAAAAGTGAATCCGTCTTGCGAAACGAGTCTGTCGTTTTTAAGTATACCCTGATCGCCCGGACCACATCCAAGGAGTGTAAAGCAAACGCCCGAGGATGACTGGGCTTAGGACACAGGGAAGGTAATACAATTTCTTCATTCAGATGAAATTCTGCTTGAATGTGTCGCGGCCGACCAAGCGCAATGCAATGGTCTGCGCGCGCTCGTAGGCCGGCTGGGGTGACCACAAGTGTCGCCCAGTCTGGCGTTTTTGCTTGAAGATCTCACAGGAAAAAAACACTGGAGAAAAACTACCTAAAAAAATTTTTCTCTAAAGAAAAAAATCTTGCCAGGACCAAAAGATCCCAGGAAGGAACTTAGGTCCTTACTCCTGACTAGACAGAAAAAAACTGATTCCCTGTAGCAGAGAGAGGGAGGATATACCCTCAGGGACTGCCCCTAAGGTGGAGCCAGAACGTTTTGTCTTTCTGCCTAGTCCTACTCCTGCGGAGACAACATAACCCAGCTCTTGAGAATCAAAAAGACTACGTCTGTCAATGAGCGATAGAGAAAAGCCTTCACCGTTTTGATGGGCTTGTTAGTACCAAAGGGAATCTGTTTCAGTTGCCTCTGCCGGTAAAACCTCAAGTCTTAAGGTTTCCCGCACCGCCACAACTAGTGCGTCCACCAATGCTTCTTCCCGAATTATGGCGGAAGAATGAACGTCCTCCTCACTGTCTGAGGGAGCTTTACCTGAGATAACAGCCCTTGCAGAGGGACCTGCAGCTGCAGTGACCAGCTCTGAATCTGAGTCAGAGGTGTCAGATGATATAGGGGTAGGCGGGGGTCGCTTTCTTGACCCCCGTCCCTGACAGGCCGTCTCCACCCGAGCCACCAAAGACTCCAAAACTGATGTAAATGCGTCTATACTCTGTGCACCGGCAGGTCCCGTGGTCCCCTCGAGGGAAACAAGTGGGGGTGCTTGTGTGGCAGGGTCCATGATAATTCCAGTTACTACCCGGAAATTCAATCCAAAAATAAAACTTTTTTTTTTTTTTTTTTAGATCCCCAGCGCCACAAAGCCCCTCAGTGTTAGCTGCTCCGGGACCCCTATCGAGCGTGAGAGAGAGAGAGAGATAGACCCCCAGGCTCACCACTTGATGCTCAGAGTTTTTCACTGCACTTGTCTCAGCACTGTCTCGAATCGACAGGAAGTCTCTTGGCTGGCTGCCCGGGAAGAAAGGAGGCGGCTCCGCCCCTCCATACGCCTTCCGGCGCCTCCCCTAGCTCCACGAGGTGTTTGGATCACCTCAAACATGGCCGCCCCCATGCTGGAGACACGAGGCTACGCCAAAATGGCGGCCTCGTGCGATCTAGCAAGCAATGGCGGCGGTTGTACCGAATAGCGGCGTGACTACAGAACATCACAACACCTTCTCTACATGGGGAATTAGCCTGGTCGGCGGTACCGGACCCTGGCGGACCGCATGGCCGTCGGAAGGCCTGCTATTGCTGGAGACCTGACTTGGAAAGCAGTTTACATGTCCGTGGCTTCTGACTGGTAGGATACTTATATTATCACAGTAAGATTACCGTACTGCCACTGATTACAATCTTTTAACATATTTACAATTAGATTGTCAGCTCCCAAACCAAGCCTCCTGGCTTTTTGCACATAAAAATCACACTCAAAGTAGGGGGATCTGTGCCATGTTATAGGATAGAGGGGAACTCATCCTTACCATACAGAGAGGGGCCCGCGTTCACCACAAGACCCGTCAGGGGGAAAGGGAACATACTACTCACCATACCGGAACCAGGCGGGCGCCAACTCCTGACAGTACCCCTCTCCACCAGGGCGGGAGGGCTGTCGACCAATATGGACGCCGTGACTCATGGTCCTTGGTGTTTCAGCGAGACGTTTAACTCGCAGGGTCAGTCCCTCCAGTGGGACTATGTCGCGGCCGACCCAGCGCAGAGCTATGGCCTGCACACGCTCGTAGGCTGAACTGGGTTGACCACCGGATCTCAACATCCAGCCCGTCGCCCAGTTCAGCTTTCTTGCTTGAAGATCTCACCGGAACACTGGAGAAAAAAAGCTGTCTAAAAATCTTAAGAAAAAAATCCTGCCAGGACCGAAGATCCCAGCAAGGTATCTAGGTCCTTACTCCTGACTCGACAGAAAAAAACTGATTTGCTGTGGCAGAGAGAGAGAGGATATACTCTCGGGAACTGCCCCTAGGGTGTGGCCAGAGCATTTTATTTCCTGTCTAGTCCTACTCCTGTGGAGGCGACATAACCCGAAGGTGCTGAATCACCGAGGACTACATCTGTCAATGAGCGATAGAGAAATAAGAGTTTCCCTTTTTAAATTGAATTACTGAAATTATTAACTTTGATATTCAAATTTTATGAGGTGCACCTGCACATGTACCCTGTTCCTATTGGTAGATTGAGAGAGGAAATGTTCCCTACAGCAACTAGGTTTTTTTTTTTAATGGAACCTAGCTTAAAAAAAAATCTATATACTGTAGCTGCAGACCTCTCCTGAAATTACTAGCTGCCCTGCTGGATTACCACGTTAAATATTTGATGAACTAGTATCACTAGAAGTATGCAGATCAGGAATTCTAACTTAACATAATGCATACTTGTTCTGTGATTCAAAAGTACTGAAACCATGGGATCAGCATAACTGCTGGGTAACTTGCATTTTCAGAGAGTGGTCAGCAATAGACTACATGGTTCTTTCAATATAGGTTCCATACCATAAACCGGAAAGAACCAGGAACAGTGTGGGTTACCATTGACCATTTGGTGTTCAGTTGTCCCAAAGGAGGTAACTGACAGGATTAGAAAACTAAAGCAACCACTACATTGAATCTAGGACTTTGTTATTGGCTTTAGATACAAAAGCTTTTTTTTTTTTTTTTTTTTTTAATATATATATATATATATATATATATATATATATATATATATATATATATATACACACACACACACACACACACACACACACACACACACACACACACACACACAGAGGACTGTAATATTGAAATTCTAATGTACAAAAAACAAAACAGTTTTGTTTTTTTCCATGCAACCTCCATAACAAATTTGGTTATGTTGTGTGATCCTACTTTATTACTCCGTTTTGTTGTTCATTATGTTTATCGGAGGGGAGGGCATTAGGGAACAAAAAAAAAAAAATGGTTTTCCACTAGAATACAAAATAAGATCGCAGAAAACAAAAGCAGGTAGACCCTAAACCACCACAACAATCACTATCTCTTTATGAAAAACTGTTCCTATTCAGAATAACTAGGAGGGGAAAAAAAAAAAAAAAGCATAGTAACGGTTCTAGCACAGAAAGCAATGCTTGCTTTCTTGATACGGAGCATCAAATATGCAAACAAAGACTTTTCATACACCGATTCAAGACAGCAGAAGCCCATTCTATAATGAACAATCTTCACCATTCAATTTACCCCACACAGCAGATAACCTTTGAATGAAATCCAATGTTTTTATTAAATTGGCAAATACATAAACTCCCATTTATTTCTGCTTACGAGTTGTTGGTTTCTATCCAATCATGACATGTGGGGGGAGGACATGCTTCTATACCTGCACAACCATTTTTTCCCCTTTGGAAAAGAGAAGCTATGTGGGCGACTTGAATCTCATGCTACTGAGCCATTTAACCACTTGTTAGCAATCACCTCATTTGCGGCACACATTGCAAATGAGGTGAATGGCAACACAAGGTTAAATCACCCATGAAGCTCCCCCTATCTTTTCAAAAATAGTTAGGGAAGGGATGCTTAACTACAAGTTGGAGTATGCAAGAAGGTCCGTGTGTGCTCTTTGAAAAACAGAATATGAATTGAGTAAAAAATAAATAAAAAACACACACATATATCTATCTCTATATATATCTATCTATATCTATATATCCATCTCTATACATACACACATATACACAGTCATTCATCTATAGAATGGGCAGAAACAAAAAAAAGGATAAGATTAAAAAAAAAAAAAAAAAAAAAAAGAGATTTAAACATCTATGCCATAGTAATGTAATATGCTCAATGCATAATTGAATTATACTAAAGTAAATCCATGCTGCAGTTTTCTAAGATAGAAAGAAAGCTGGGCTGCACAGTAAAAGGTTTTTTTTTTTTTTTTTTAGTATACAATTTCCTCTGTAGGTATGAATATTTTCTACATGGATTTGGGTACGTTTTTGAGCAAGGCTCACTTGCGTCTTTCTGACAAACCTCCCAGTCTCTGTTTGGTTTTTAGCAGTAATGTGCTGTGCTGGGTCTTAAAAAAAAAAAGAAAAAAAAAAAAAAAAGAAAGATTTGGGGTATTGTTAATCTGTCTGTCAATTGAAGTGATTTTATCGGAGACCTTTAAAGAATTGCATCGCATGGCTCTTAAAATGAATGACAGATTTTTACATAGCAAACCGCTTAAAATTTCATGTGCTGCGCCGTCATGTTGCAGTGATTTTTGGTACCTTTGGTATGACACTCAATTTTTTTCTTCTTTAAATAGTTAAAAAAAAAAAAAAAAATTGCATGTGCTGTCTGAAAACCTGCTTCTAAATCTTCTGAAGCACTATAGTGATTATTGAAATGCCTACCTAGAATTGATACCTCTGTTGTGAAACAGCAATATTATGAAACAAGTAAAAAAAAAAAAAAAAAAATACACAAACAAGCTATATTAAATATAGTACTAAACTTGTACATCTTAAACAAATTTCATAAGCTTTATAAAAAGAGTGATCATTTGGGGGGGGGGGGGGATAAAAACCACACAGGAAACCTTAATTTGCCATTTGTGGAGATCTCTTTATAAAAGTTTCAGCAGAAATTAAAATACTACATACAAACCATTTATAATAAAGGAAGCAAATATATTTTAAAAAATACTCCAGACAACAATACCTACTGTAAAATACAGAAAAAAAATCTTCCTGTACAAAACAAGGTGGTATGACCTTAGTCTTGCTAGATTTACCAAAGTATCCTCAACATTTTATCAGATGAATTCACAGATTGCAGGTGCCAATATTTTTAAACACCCATTTTCCAGACATCAAATTTTTGGTTACAAACATAATTTTACATACTGTTCTGATTCAAGAGTAAAACAAAAATTAAAGAAAAAAAAAAAACTACACAAAAAAAAAAAAATACAGATTTACACGTACAAACGTTGGGAGCTTTAATGTTAAAAATGAAACTGTCTGGATGCTATTACAGAAGGCTCCTAACACAGGCTGCTTAAAAATGTTGCTGAAGAAATTTACTTCCGGTTGTTGTATCTTCCCGACTGGGGTGGCATTTGGTAATTCCTTCCCTGGTTGTAGGGCTGCAAAACACACAATTTAAGTTTGTTTACTGGATTAGGATGGGCAAAAGCGTTTAATTCAGTCTCGTTGTAAGCCAACAATGCTTTGTTACAAAAGCAACAATATCAAACTAAGCAGAAGTTTAAGTAGACTCAAAACATTTCTAAATATGCTGAATAGAAGGGAGATTTCTGACGAGTCCATCATTGTGCTCCCATAAACACAGTTGCAAACAAAAAAAAAAAAAAAACATGCAAACGGGTTCTCCATTGTTTTAGGTTTGCTTGAAAACTACTAAAGAGCAGCCACACACGCAGTCCTCTACTATGGAATTGCCCACCCATAAATGGGGCATGTAACAAGGTGAAAAAAATGAAATGCAATACTTTTATCATATTCGGTTTTTACTTACTTGTCTATTCCAATCGTTACTGTGTCGCTGGTAGTAGTTACTTGGTCCACCATGTCCAGGGTTTGGATAATGCTGGACTGGGTTGTGACCATAATGTCTACAAAACAAACAGGCATCAAAAGATGGTAAACTGTACACCAAATATTTTTACATTTCTGCATTACCATTTTATAGAAATTCTCTGCACTTAGTGACTTAAAAGATTAAAAAAAAACAAAAAGAATGCAACCAGAAACCTCAGGACGTTGTGTTTAGAAGGAAACACACAAAATGCACTAGGTTTCCAAGCCAGAGTACCTTATCCAAAGGGTAAACATAAGCAGCCCAGGAGAATGCTTTATTTTCTCAAAGTCCAGACCCTCGAAGGCTCACCATTCTTTTGAGTTAATTGCAGATTGCAAATGAATTCTTACAGCAAAGAATTCTGAATCTAGGGTAGGGGCCTTGTCAGTTTTTTTTTCCCCATCCATTATTCTGTGCAATACGTCAGAAGGTCTGATCGGGGGAAAAACCTTTTCAAGTTCTATTGATGTGGTTTTCAATTGACCGCCGTGACCTAGCAACATCAGCACTAATTGGCATAGACTGACATTTGGTATACAGTGTATATGGGAACACAAACTCAACATCTATTATGATCTAGATTAGCGCCCCTTAATACTTGCTGCAGCAAATGTTTTAATTGCCTTGGGGCATCAAACCGATTTACCAACGAACCACAAACATAAGCCTATCTCTCACAAGCCCTACATACAGGTATGGTCCCTCTTAAAACTTCACCTGTCTAATGCCAAACTGCTCAAATCTCAGTAAAAAAAAAAAAAAAAAAAAAAAAAAAAAAGCTATATCTATACATAGTAAAAAAAAATTTTTTGGCAAGAAAAAAGCCTTATTATCATCAAATATATTGAATAAGGAAAGGGGAAAAAGTAAGTAAAATTTTAAGGGCTAAGTTAACATGCTTTTTGTTTTATGAATCTATGGGAATGCTACATGTATCTATTAAGACCAAGATGGACAGTATGTTTCCTCTCAACCAGCGTTTGCTCTATATTCCCAACCAGTCTAAAATAGGATTTGTTACTTAAGGGTTACAGTGCGCTTTTCTCTGTTCAGGAAGTGTGATTATTGCAATATGGCAATTACAGGACATTTTATAGGGACACTACAAACAAGCAAATACACTAGATATATTGAACTCTTTATTTTAAGCCAGTTATATGCAACTTCTCCATGTAAAAGGCAAGTATGGGACTTCACAACCCTACGTGTTTTGTCAGTGAACATATGTCATTACAAAACCATGTCACATTCCTTCTATTGCTTGCCGCTTATTAGTCCGTGGATTCCATAATCCTCCACCAAGACCCTTCTGCTTTTAATTCAGTTGAGACTTAAGTAGTTAAAGAAACTGTTTTCAGTGGCAACTAATAACTACTGACCTACAGTGACACTGTCCTACAATGGGCTTGTCAGGCTTGAAAAAGTTCTACCAGAGAAGTTGATTAGGACTTCAAGAGGTTTGTAGCAAGAATCAATAGCTGGTCTGTGCTAACACGCCAGTCACAGCATAGAGCTTATAAAGTGGAACACCATTAGTTATGCCTCATTAATTTCCACAGCAAGTCTAAAAAGAAATTTGTTTAGCCTGTCCTTAAATCCCAGTCTCTGTTCGGTTTTTAGAAGTATCAGGTTCTTAGCTGGGAGATAAAAGTGAAATAGCAATATGTGACAGCAGCGAGTCATGTTAATGTGCAAGATCCAGGTATCTGTTCAGGTTTATAAGGCAAGGTTTTATTTGAAATTCTCTATAAACCTACCTTTGTTGTGGTGGCTGGTTGTAACGCGGAGGATGATTAGCCCACGCATTCTGCACTCTGGGAACTAAAAAATACATTATCTTGTTAAAGAAAATTCCACACAAGCCGAAATAATGCAACAGTACGAGTAAATATAAATGCATTAATAAAACAAAAATATTTAATATCTTTTAATTTATTTTTTTTTTTAAACATAAACTAGGTCCATGATTCTTAGGTAGAAAAGTAAAGAATAAGCAATCTGCAGTATTCCATAAGTGTAGATCCACCCAAAACTGCATCAGGCTTTGCGTAGATGCTGTCGACTGAAATTACCTACTGGGTTTTTTATTTTAGACACTAAACGGTAAGATCTCCGTGGCCGAGTTCCCAGCTCCACCCACTGGCTGCAGCCATTTCTGAAGGGGATGTTAAGGTTGGCTTTGATCATTGGAGCCACTGATCGCTTGAAGGAGCCAGAGTGATTCACCACACTGGTATCAACATAAACCATATTTTTAGGTGGCCTAACCTTCAAACTGGCCTCCTGTAAAGAAATGCCCATTATGTCCTACGATGCGGAAATTGAAAGCGCAATCATTGTTTACTAGCAGAAACTATGCGAAGATGGAAGAAAATATAATCTTGCAATGACCGAACATAATCATTGAGAAATTGCTGCACAATTGTGCCAGAAAAGTTTCTTTGTGACATTTTTACCCAGTCAGAAATGGTCATTGACTAGCACAGGGGTCTTCAAACTATGGCCCTCCAGTTCAGGAACTACAATTCCCATCATGCCTAGTCATGTCTGAATGTCAGAGTTTAACAATGTCTCATGGGATGTTTAGTTCTGCAACAGCTGGAGGGCCGTAGTTTGAGGATCCCTGGACTAGCATAACAATACAGAAAAAAATTCTAGAACCGGTTTACACTCATTACAGTAGCACGCGGCGTACGACAACAAGCTAACATGCACACCACAATGCCAATCATTTCGCATTCCATCCTAATGCAGTGTTACAGTAGCAGGCAATGCACCTGCACTGAATCATACCACAACACACAAGCTGCAACTTGTGTGAGAAAGTAGTACATAGCCAATTTCTGGTGTATTAAGATGTCCCAACAACCCATTAAAATCCTAATGCACATTACCACAAGACAGTCTGAATAGGCCTCCAATGTGACGAGTTGCTAAGGGTTACTAGATATCACTGCACTAGTAATCCAAATCACATCTTACCCCCTCCTAATACAACAGATTACAAGTCACATAAACCAGTGCAACATAGCATAGGCAAATGGCAAAATATCCTCTACATGGAGGGCAAAATATCCTCTACATGGAAAGGGCAACTAACTTTTGGCTACTTTGAATACAGGGTCATGATGGATCTTGCATATAACCATTTCAGAAACATGTCTGCCTTGAGGCTAGCTTTGGTTTAGCTTGCACTGCAGTCATCTACTTCTAATTCGGTTTAACCGGCTCAGAGCAAATAGCAATATCTGTTTCAGATGCAGACCCTCTTTGAAGAGAAAGTGTGCGTGCTGAAGGACCACCCACCCTTTCCTTTGTTTCCCACAATACTACATTAGTAACACAGCCACAACAAAACAGGCAATTAGATGGATGCTCTCCGTCTAAACAAGATTGGCCACTGCACAGCATGAAAGGCTTCTAATCAATAGATGCTCATTCAGTACACAACACTACAAATTGTGTAGCTTGCAAATCTTTAGGCTGCTGTGAGATGATCATTGTTTTGGCAAAACCAAATTATAAAAGCTCCTGTAAAAAGCTTTGTTTTTTCTAATCGATACAGTAATTTCGGCGGTGCATTACAAAATAAACCAAAAATATGTCTGACCGCAAAAAAAAACAGCAATATTGAATCATTACTGAGCATACAGATTTATTAAATGCTTTAGGGAATACAACATTGAATAGAAGTACACAGACCTGCAAATTAAAGTGGCACCTTAGATAATAAATCGCATAAATGTACCATTGATGATTCTAACCTATTTTTACCCTTTGTTTCCCATCTAACCTAAGGTGTAACACTCCACATTCCCTACACGCAAATGACTGCTGTTCTAGGCTCCCTCAGGTGAGATTCTGGTTTAATCTTCAGTGTTTGGCCATGACTAAAGGGGCTGGGACATATATGGGCTACTGGTTGGCTTAAGCCCCGTACACACGATAAGAAATTCGGAAGGGAAAATTCGTCCGACGACCGATCTGCCGATTTTCGGATTGTTAGTATGGTGCTTTCGACAGCCGACTCAGACTTTTTGGCTGGCAAAATCCTGATGTGCAGGCATTCAACTTTTTGTCCTCCGTCAACACACATCCGATTTTCGTCTCATTAGTACAGATTTCGACAGGGAAAAAATCTTATGAGCAAGACTAGGCATGCTCAGAGATGAAAGAACACATACAAAAGCAATCCAACACATGACATCACTTCTGAAGTAGAATTCTGTCGTGCGGGAAAATTCGTGTGCAGTCTAGAGCACATTCCAACCAACGGACACCACTCTGGACAAAAGGCGGACGACCGGTCGGCGGAAATTCGTAGCATGTGTACGAGGCTTTAGACAGCCAATCCGTAACTTTGTGCACATGCCACCATACAGCAGAAATTATGCATGCCCAAGGATTAAAGGTGGAACAAGTTTTGCACTGTACAATACGGTAGATAGGACAAATGGGGTCCACTGTGTGCATATAGCATGTTCCCAAACTTTATATATACATATAAAAATCAAGCTTTTTATGTAATTCATTCTTGCGTTTAAAACCTAATAGGAGACTTCATCTTTACACAAACGTGTGGTCAATCTAACCTAACATCTTACAATTTTTCAACCAATTTCTTCATATGCCAAACGCAAGTCTGGCCATAGATTCTATGGGGGCCAGGGGGCTGACAAAAAAATTAAGGGACTTCCCAATGTGAACAAGCGAGGTGGAATCTTGCCCTGCTGTGTAAGGCCCCTTTCACACAGGCGGACTGTTCAGAACCCCCTGTCCATTTTTTTGGAGGATCTGAACGGTCCCCCCATGCATTCCTATGGGGCATCGGATGTCAGCGGAGACATGTCCGCTGACATCCAACCCGATCCGTCAAATCTGGACGGATGGAAACCCTATTTTCCATCCGTCCAGCGGATCGGATGGGATGGGGTGAGAACGGACTGACGGTCCGTTGACATCCGATTTTCCCCATAGAGATGCATGGGGAACTGTCAGCTGTGTCTCCGCACACAGCGCGGAGATACAGCTGTCCTCCTGCTGCTCAGCGGGGGATCGGCGGCTCGATCCCCCGCTGAGAAAAACGGACTCCGTCCAGCGGAGGGAGTGTGTGAAAGAGCCCTTACTGTATTCTGGCACAGGAGGGTACACTGATCAGCGCTGCAGCTACAACCTACTGACCGACAAATTTCCATTCAACAGAAGTCGCTTTTTAGATCAGTGGGAACAGCCATAGATGGATCGAAATTCAGGCAGCTTAAGATTTTTATATAGGTCCCCATTTAAGCCAAATTTAATAAACTGTGCAATTAGATCGTAGTGTGCATGAGACCATAAAATACCAAAGAGTGTCTTTGGCGATATTTAACTCAAACTCTAAAGATTTGTGTTTTATTTTCCTGGATGGGAGACTGTTAGACCAAGAGGCTTTAATTTAGCAACCGCTGCAGTTGGGGTGTGCCTTCAAACATAGGGTTTTTTTTTTTCTCCTTTTTCTTTACAGGTTATTGACTTTGGTTCACAGTGAAGCACAAAATATGGATCATGGTTACAAGTTTCAGTTACATCCTGATAGCTCCCCGTTTCAGACAGAAAGCCTAGACCGTGTCGGGGTCAAATTTTTCTCCATTTAACCACCCTATAGCAATTTTACAGTTAGAGCGGCAACTGTGCGCGGGATCACGTATGTTATACATGTGATCCTGCACTTCCCAGGTAGGGGGTATGAATGTGCACCACTCCCACTGATTATACACAGCGGGTACGGCGGACTATGTCCATCAGCACCCACCTATCATACTGCAGAGGCGCAGAACGGCAGTCTACCCATGTAAACAAGGCAGATTGCTGTTCTGACAGGAGGGAAGGCATGGATTCTGTATCTAAGCAAAGCTGGGACACCGATCCATGTCTTCCCCTATTAAAAGCACCTTCCGCACTAATAAAAACACAGGCTACGCATACAGTCAACCCCTTGATCGCTACTGATGTAAACCCCTTCCCAGCCAGTGTCATTAGTACAGTGACCATGCATACTTTTTAGTATGGATCATTGTATTCGTGTCACTGGTTCCCAAGTGTCAGTAAGGTGTTCGATTTTCTGCCGCAATAATGCAGTCCCAGTTTAAGTCGCTGATCCCCGCCATTACTAGTAAAAAATTTCAACAAAAATTCCAAATACATTCCATCGTTTGTAGACTGCATAAATTTTGCCCAAACCAATCATACACTTAATGGGCAAAAATATGCAGCAGAAAATGGCGTAAATGTATGAAACCATGTGATTATTCCTTTTTTATTGGATGCAAAAGTTTAAATTTTTCAGTCTGGTTTATAACGCAAAAAGTTGTTTGGGTACAGTGTCACACAAATGCGCAATTGTCAAAGCAACGTAGTGCTGTATCACAAACAATGGCCTGGTAAATCTTCCAGAGCTGAAGTGGTTAAAAGAGGTGCTCTGGAAAAGAGTTTAGAACTTCTAATGCATTAACCCCTACCATCCAGTGCAAGTAGTATCTTGGGTTCATCAGTTCTAGAAATCCATTTTTTTTTTCCCACATAGCCTTTGTGATCTATGCTGTGGCAGCCTTTAACCTAAATTATGACCTTTTGCAACAGTTCCAAATGGGAAAAATATTCAGAGATTTTCAAGCCAATAAAAAAAAAAAAAAATCTCCATTTCTGCAAACCCTTTGGAGTTTCTAATTGACAAATGAAAGGTTTCTCCGGTCTTCTATTCATAAACACGATACTGAATTATGCAGCCAAATTTAACCCCTTCCAGTTAATATTTCCATTAATGTATATAGCTCTCAAGACAGCAGTTGAGGTTTCCAAGTAGTCATCCAAAAGAACATAAAACTGAAGTTCTACCACCGACTTAATTAGAAACTCTTTTGGACAATATCTAGATTGGACAATATCTAGACTTTGATTTAGCCTTTGCCACTGCTATAGCTTACTCTAATGGGCAGCCTCTCAAACATTTCCTTATTACACATTCAAGTGGTAAAAAACACAAAACTAAAAATGTAATCTTTTGCAGCTTATCAATAGATAAGTAATGGCAATGGTGGCTGCATTAGTTTTTTTTTTCAGCTTTCCCCCCCTTTGTTTTCACCTGGTGATCTGGCCAATACCACCTCGAGTATTAGAGTGCCCAAAGAGCACTGCCACCATTGGACAGCAGAATTGTCAGTCTGGGGGGAGATTTAGATACACTAAAATTAAAGCCAAACGCCAGTTCACACTGTAGTTACAGCAATTTTTCCTTTTGGAAAAACTGATCATTGTAAGCACCCCTATCAGTGCTTACAAACACAGATTTACTGGCCAGATCACCAGATAAAAACAAGGAAAAGCCTAAAAGAAAAACAAATACAACCACCACATCCAAGAATTAGCAAATAAGCTGAAATACAATAAAGGTTTGCTTTTGGATTTAACCTCTTTACGACCACCCGCTGCAGATATACTGCGGCAGGCACCCGCTCATGCGCAAAACGCCGGCACTGTACATCAGTTGCAAGCGGGAGGCTAGGGGAAGCTGATGCAGCAGGCAGGCGGCTCAGATTGCCGCCTCACACCCACTATGGTTCCCCGCTGAGAGAGAAGAACTATCAGCTGTTGAAAACACAGCTGACCGTCGTTCTCCCTGGAATGATCATAGAGCCCATGTGATCCTATATAGGAACCCAGGTCTCTATGGTCATTTCACAAGCCTAAACCCCCCCCCCCCCCAAAAAAAGTACCAGAGGTGTTGGGAGTATCTTTAAGCATATATACACTAAACAAGTTAACATACAGAATAATAAGGCAGCAATATTGTCAGGTAACCCTAGAAGGAAATTCTGTAAGTTCTAGTTGACTAAACATCCACAAGTACAACTACTTATTCATATTAATCCAGCAATATCTCTTATAGAGATGTATTTTATTTCTCATGCCGATCTTGAAGCCTGAATGCATCTGATGAAACTAAATGGCACTTCAAAAATAAAAAGTACATTTCAGAGGGAGAAAAAAAAAAAAAAAAAAAAAAGGAACCGTATTGATTCTAAAGCCTAGATAGCAAAACTATAAACTAAAGGCTCCAAACAGCTACTTAAGAGAGTATTTACCTAATCAGCCCAGCAATCAAAGAGGAGACCTCATGTTTACTGATTGCACTAATCAAAATCACTTTCCAACTCAGCTAACTGACAAGTTTACCGACTATGATGAAACAGAGTCAGAAATCAGACACTCGGGTTTGCATAAACTGAATCTGCCATTCAGTAAGAGTGCTGGCAGACTGTACTTGACTTCCGCAAGTTATCAGCATATAGCCAATTATTCATCAGCTGAAAATTGGTACATCAATGTCAAATCAAGGAAATGCATAAAGGAACACCCACTGCAGACACTTGAAATAGGTGGCTGTTTGATTGACCGCGTTGCCCTTCTTCCTGGTACTGTCACTTTGTGCGTGTACTAGACACCGCTCCGGTAAATACACCAAATCCATTTTATGCTCCTTTCCTTCAAGGCACAGTTTTTCTACAATCTAGTTGTCATTCACAGCCTCCGCCGGAGTAAGTCAATTTCCATTAATATCTCCTTTTATATACAGGAATATGCTGACACCTTCGCTCAAAACTTAGTACCTTCTTAAGAGGTTAACCGATACTACATCATATTGCTGGTAAATTGCGCTACTTGCTGCAGATGCAGTCATGTTATATGCCTCACGCTTACAAAGCCAAGAAAACCCAACATACAACTATTACAGACCGACGCACTTTTTCTGTACAGGGTCTGAATATTTATTTATTTTTTATTAAAAGGGATGTATATGACCCCCCCTATATATGGGATATAAATCTACCCAAGATCTATATATGATCTTTTTTACCAAAAAATGGTGCAGATCAGTTCTCGCGCTCCCCCCCCCCTTTTCACATTGCATTGTAATGCACCACTAGTGTACAATGTACTCGCCCAACTATATATATGTAAATACATATACACACATATACATATATACACAGTACATGCAGCTTGGCTGTTTAAAAACATTGCAAATACATCAGTGTATTTTTAGATTCAAGCAGTTCACCCAAAAGAAGTTGCGCTTTTTGGTCTCCTTTCCTCCCCCTCTTCTAATCTTGGTGCTTTTTGGGGGGGTTGGTGATGGTCCCAGTGGATACCTGGTTTTTGACAGGTTAGCTGATCCCACCTCTGCTCGGATTGCGGAGTGGTAACCACTCTCCAATACAGGGGAAGAAAAGATTTGTCCTGGTGAAGAGTTGGGAGAGCTAAGCCACCAGATCAGAGACCCTTTTTTTTTTTTGGGCTCAGCTGGATTTGATTGTCCAGAGATTTTGGACACTGGTCTTATTTAGCCAAGATCTCACTTTGCAGGGACCTCACATGGTACTGTGCAAACAGGACCGCTTCAAAAAAGGTAGAAACCATCAGGCCCAGCACCCTCATGCAAGTCCAGAGGGATGACCACCTGCTGGACAGCAAGAGATAAATCGCAACATTCAACTTCTGGAGTTTGCCCAGAGGAAGGAACACTCTGGCTAGAGCCGAGTCCAGAGTCAGAGCCAGACAGCTTTGCGGAAGGAACTAGAGCAGACTTCAGATAATTCAGAAGCCAGCTAAACTCCCTCAAGAGTCTGTATAGTGATGTCCACGTTGTCCTTCAGAGCAGTAGGAGACTGCTTGCAAGAGAAGGTCATCCAGGTAGCCCAGCACTGCGAGTACTCACTGACGCTACAAGGCCAGCACCAGGGCCAACACCTTTGTGAAGGCCAGAGGAGCAGAGGTGAGACCAAAGGTTAACGCCACAAACTATAAATGCTCCTCTCCCACGGCAAAGCAGAGGAATCGCTGGTGACAGACATATTGGAATGTGTAAGGTTTAATGTCAATCTAGGCAAGGAAATCCGATGCAGGTATGCTACCACAAACTACATTCTGAACTTCTGTACAAAACGGTTCAGAGCTTCGAGGTCCAGGATTGGACGTACTTTGCCCTCTTTCCTGGGCACAGTGAACAGGTAGATCCCTTAACCAGTCTGGAGATGGGCGTAGATTAGACAAGAACAACTGGTCTGATGATCAAGACTGGAATTCGATCTTGTACCCGATTGGATCAGTTCGTGAACCCATTTGTCCTGAATCAAGGAAGTCCATGGTTCCGGAAAGAGGCAAAGACGTCCAGACCCCAGATATGGGTGAGGGCGTCCCTTCATGCTGACGGGGATTTGTCTGCAGGTCTGGATTGACCTATTCTCGGCTTACCCGACCATGTCTTCTTGGAACCCCCAGAAGACCTAAATGGCTTAGATCCTTTCTCCAGCATGCCGGAGGTACGAAAGGGCTGCCTGTGGGCTGTGAAGGCCCCCATCTATTACATGGCAACTTGTCCTTGGCGAATCGAGAAAAGTTTGGGTCCATTCCGTCAGACCCGAAGAGAGCTGTTCTGTAAAGTAAAGTAACTTTGCCCATTCCGTTGTGTTCTGGGATACTAGAGTGATCACGGAGATCGGTTTCAAATATTGAACCCGCTATCATGTGTAAGTGGCAGGACAGAGACTCACTCCCGTCTAGCCACAAGGTCTGTAAAGACTGGGGACTCCTCGACCGGGACCATATAAGATTTATTTAGTCTGGAAACTGGATGGTCCACCTTCGGTGGTACGGTTCCTCTTACGGACAACGTGTCCCGTGAATGGGTAGCGCCTTTTTGATACGCTTTGGCACCACTAACATCTGTTTGATGCGCCCCCACTGTTCAGGACTTGACAAAATTGTCAACGGACAAGGGAAAACCTTGCCTGACTTCTGGGATTTGCGTGTACCAAAAGACACCTGCGTCCCTGACGCTGCAGAACTATCCGCCATTTTTAGAGTTTCCCGCACTGACACTACAAGTGCCTTCCCCGCACGGCTGCAGACGAGGATATATCATCCTCGCCATCCGAGTGCGACGACGCCGAACCCTCAGGGTGACATGCATCCACGGCAGCCATATCTACCTGAGGATACAGGAGAGGCAGGGGAGGGCATAGGGCACTTTATTTTTGAGGATCGCATCCACTTTTGATACCAGGTTTTCCAAAAATGCCGTTAAGGCAGACAGGAGTTGCGGGGGGGGGAAAAAAATACACCCTCAAGAAGCAGAAGCCTCTGCAACCGCAGCCTGCAAAACTTTGTGGCCAAACGTAGCATCCGAAGATGCAAGTACATCCACCTTATAAAATTTTGTGAATGTGTACAGACGAACACGTAGCCGCCTTGCACACCTGAACCACTGACGCCTGATGACAGAAGGCCCAGGAAGCACTAAGCGCCCTCATAGAATGTGCTTTAACAGGGAAAGGAGGAACCTGACCCTTAATGGAGTAGGCCAGCACCGCCTGCGTGATCCACTTGGAAATGGTCGCAGCAGATGCGGCCTGGTCCTTACAAGGGTCCATCCGTAAAAACGAAAGATTTTTGAATTTGTTCAATCACCGCCAGGTACACCCAAATCACCCTTACCACATCCAAGGAAAGTAAGGCAATTTCCTTAGGATGTTTCGGCTTAGGACATAGGGACCGCAACACAACATCTTCATTCAAATGAAACCTTGAGACAACCTTCGGAAGGAACACCTTACAGGGTCGCAACACCACTTTGTCCCTATGAATCACCAAGTAAGGTGCCTGACAGGACAACAACATGGCGAACTCGACACCCGAAGTGCAGAAGTGATCACTACCAAGAAATCCACTTTCTGCGACAGTGAGCAGAGAAGTTCAAAAGGAGGCTTTTAAAGCACCAACAGTACCAAATTGAGATCCCACGGAGGTACCCAGGATCGCACCGGAGGAGCCAGATGGCGAACACAAAAGTGTGAACCAAGGACTTCCCTGCCAACGGCCTTTGGAAAAAGATAGCCAAGGCAGAAATCTGGCCCTTGATGGTGCCCAGAGCCAAATGTTGATCTACACCTAGTTGTAGAAACTCCAACAGGTGAGACACATAAGGAGCGGGAAGAAACCCCCCGCGACACACCAAGCAATGCATGCTTTCAAAACTTGATAACCTTCCTGGAAGAAGATTTCCTAGCTTTCAACAGTGTAGGAATCACCGACTGCGACAGCCCTCTGTCCTTCAGCACCTGGCTTTCAATAGCCAGGATGTTAAAGCCAGCGACTGTAGAGCAGGATGCAAGATTGGTCGCTGAGAGGAAGTTTCCAAGGGACATATGCTACCAGCCTTGCTAAGCCTGCATACAAAGACCGGCCAGGCCAGTCTGGTGCCACCAGAATAGCTGGAATGCCTTCTACCTCAATTCTGTGTAGCAGTCTCGACAGAAGTTGTGTTGATGGAAAGGCATAAATCAGACGATACTGGCCCCAAGGGGCTACCAGGGCATCTATGGCGTTGGCCAGGGGATCCTGAGACCTTGACACAAAGTATTTTCAGTGAGAGAAAAGACAGACATAGAAGCTAGACCCAAAAATTCAACTTACTTGGCGGAGTACTGAACAATGGTGGCTGGTGGTGGCTGGGCATCCGGTATGCATTTACAGGGTTAAAAGCTCCAGGTGGTGGGGCATTGCTGTACAGTCCATCTCTTTGATGCCCTCGGGCTTGTGGCAAAACATGCCTAAAAACATAAAAAATACCATTAAAACCAGAAACCTGCATATACAAGCTTACAGTTCAAATAAAGCTAAATGCTGCAAAAAAAAAAAACTCCTCTTTTCAAACTCCACTTCAAGCCCCATTCCAGGCAAAATATATAATTAGTAGATTGGCACATGTATGGCATGTAATAATGTTGCTTCCATTTACCTCCTCGCAGCTACAAATTCATCAGTTCTTCCAGAAAAGTCAGCCTTTAATGGCTTTCCATGAAATGTTTCCTGTCAAGGGGACTGGACATTTCTGCATGCCGCATACATGCAGCAGGGAGACTGGTGGCCTCGCCAATCTTGTAGTTTTATCTTACTTAGGCCTGATGCAAATCACATCAGTATGAAGAAAGTTTTCAGTAGGTTAATTCAAATCAAGCAGCCTATAGCTGTACTGCCCACCCACCACCTAGCTCCACCCACTGCCATCTCCCTCTGGCACACACTTGCAGCTACACCTCCTTCACTGTAGAATGTCCTGGTGCTGCACGTTGCCAGCAGCTCTGCACGCTGACAGGTTTAAGCTGCATCAGACTCTTCTACTTGAAGCCCAAATTTGCCTGTCAATTTTCTCGTGTCCTTCCCCCATGAGCTGCTAGAAGAACCAGAACCACTCATGCTCGTCCGAGATTACAAGAGTGTCCCTGAATGAGGGCCAAATCTGTTGAGGCTGCTGCCATCTGGGATCAAGAAGGCAGCATCCAAAAGGTCTGTTAATGACTGCATTCTCGATTGTAGGTTTGCAAACCATGCTATATGCATTACAAGGGCCTTTTTTTAAAGAACCCTGTCAGATGATCACATACACTGAACCAAGCACATACCTGTAAAGAGAGACTGGATACATACCTTTTTTTGCAGCCTACATCACTAAATGCTGATCACTAGATATAGCCCATTGAATTATGCTGGGAAACAGACACTTCTGTAAGTGTCATCTAAATAGTCCCTCATATCTCTTGCTAGTTCCTCCTACTGACCCCTACATCCCCGCAGGAGATAGCAGTGATGTGGATACTGAAGAAAGGAAAACGCTGCTCCAGGTGTATAGTGTGTGGTAATTGCCAGGAGATAGGATATCCAATAGAGTGCTAGCCCCGGCCCGCCTCCGTGGGAACACTTGTAGAAAAAGAAATAGCCACACATCCAGGGATCCCAATAAGTTTCAAATACCTTTAATTCCAAAATGTTGCAAGTGATGACACCAAAGACATAAACATGAATTCTCGTAGACTCGTTTACACATACATCTTGTGCCTAATCATTGGATGTGGAGGTTAGCAGATGAAAGTAAAAAGGTGCAGGGGACCATGGTAACGTCGGTTTTTCTAGTGGACCATTTCTAGTGATAGAAAGCTTTAGAAGCATGGACAGCAGGGGAGAAAAAGTTTCTTCTTTACATGAAAGTGCTGGGTTGAGTTTGATTATGCGAGTCGTGACTAATGATGCCCAATAGTAACAGGGTTTTGGAAGAGAATTGGTCAACTCTACAAGTAAAATGATACTACGACATGCATCAGATTTTCCATTTTCAAGATCTAACTAAAACTCTTGCAGTAACAAATTTCTGGAAATCTACAGTCAAAGAGCAAGGCTATTTACCCCAAAGTCCTGAAAGCAGACTGCTCCAAGTGAACTGGCTTGCGGTCATGATTGAAGCCAAGGCGTGGTCTCCAGGGCCTGCCATTATTGTTAGTTCGCTCCCAGTCTCCAGGTTTTAATGTTATTGCTGGTTTCCTATACAAATACAGCAACATTGAACAAATATTAAAGAGAAGAAAATAATTCTATATAACTTTCTTTGCTTTAAGAAACCAGTACTCACTTGGCTCCTGGCAGAACTACTGCTTTGAAGACGTAGCCATCGGTATATTGTGGATCTTGAAATTTGATACTAAAATAAAAATGGAGAAGTTATACATCTGCACGCACTGTATATGTAGAGTTCACACAAACTGGGTTATGTACAGTTAATTCATACCTTCTGCAACAAAGCAACGCCCTCATTAAAGTGGTTGTAAAGGTAGAAGGTTTTTCACCTTCATGAATTCTATGCACAAAAAAGGTAAAAATACCTCTGTGCAGCTCCCCCTTTATACTTGCCTGAGCCCATTCTTGATCCAGCGGTGTGTGCTTGAAAGCAGCCGCTCTCTCCCTTCTCACAGGACAGAGAAAACCATGGGAGCCAGAGGCTCCTGCTGCTGTGACTTCAACCTTGTGACAAGGGAGTGGGGCTGAGGCACACCATGCTTAGGCTCGAGCCCTCAGATATGCCAGAACAGGCAGTGGCTTCCTATGCTGGTACACCAAGAAGGAGCCAGAAGTACAGGTAAGGGACCCAAGAAGAGGAGGATCAGGGCTGCTCTGTGCAAAAGCATTGCACAAAAGCAAGTATGTTCGTTTTTTGTTTTTTTTAGCAAAAAAACTTACAATCACTTTAACCACTTCTGGACTGCCCGCCAATTTACGTCGGTACTTTGACGTTGAATACCGGAGTTATGGCAGCAGATAGCTGCCATAACTCGGGTATTTTTTTTTTTTTAAATGGCAGGCCTCTTTCACATAAGGGTGGTCCCAGTGGGGGATTCGCCGCTGGATCACCCTTACAGTGCGTGGTGGTAGAAGTGCGCCACCCCGCCCCCCCTCCGCATCCCGGTTGTTTTCCCCGCTTACTGGACCCCCGTGATTGACGTGGACCTAAATCTCTGGACGACATGAGCGATGATAGATTTATATCAGGGGAATTTTTTTTTAGTAAAAAAACATTTTTTTTTAGTGAATGAGTAGGGGGTACTATATACCCCTTACTCAATCACATGGGAGGGGCAAAACGTAGGGGCTCCCTCACTGTAAAGGGGGCTTCCAGATTCAGGTAAGGCCACATGCTATAATAAGGATCTAGTATGAATTTTGGGGGGACAGAACGACAATTTTTTTTTCTGTCCTGCTCCTTGGTTTACATTCAAGAGCTGAGAATCCCCGTTGACAGAAGAGATGAACCAATTGGTTGCTTGGACTTTGGGTTTAGCATGTTCCAGCTCTTTAACTTGCAAAAGGCAGGAAAAGTATCAAATGTGCATGCATGTACATAAGTTTCCACTGAAATCTAAAGGGCCAAGATTACAGCTCATTGTACCAAAGAAGCACAAGACCCTTTTCAAAAACGTGCCATACTGTGCTGCATTGATGTGAAAGGGCACCCTAGAGAATAATGTGATTTCCATTGTCATGTGATTCAGTGCGACTCAAGTGTCCTCTGAAATTGCACTAGTGTGAACCAGGCCTCAGAGAAAGATTAATGAATTTTCATACAAACCTAATAGAAGAATTCTGACTCAAATTCCGTAGCATGGGAACAGGAGATTCCACTGTCCTAAAATTAAAATTTAACAAAAAAAAATACTTAAAATTTCATTAAAAAACCAAAAACAAAAAGCCCTAAATAAAAGCGAAATACCCCCCCTCCCCCCAACTGAGAAGGGTGGGGGGGAATCTCATACATCCAGGTGCGTCGGATACGTTTTTGAACACATTTTCCTTGCCGTAAGCAGACAGTGCTGAGGTGTTTAGGACAGAGATTCCTGAACATATTCCTGGAAAATGTAAGTAAAGAATGATAAGGCTGTGTTCAGAAGAGTTTCTGAACAAAGCCTCAGCATATGCAAAAAGAATCCCATTAGGAATAAAGTACCGGTTTTTGAAACTCTGGGAAGGTAGGAAGAGGATATGAAGAACCCTTACTTTTTAGGATAATTCTTTGCTATACTGTACTGTATATTTTACTGAAGAGAAGTGCATATCACCCAGGATGCAAGTGTACATCTTGTTAAACTGTAACCAATGATTAAAATGCATTATTTTTCCTAAAAATGCACTTATAGATCTCTTCTCTGTCTGAATTTTGGACACAGGACCAGAATAGAAGATCAAACCTTTCAAACACGATATCAAAACACTACAGAATGGAAATGCAGTTTTCTTACACATCTGGAAGAATGGCTCCATCATCTGTATCCATTTTGCCCTGAATGCCATGGCACAGTTCAGGCGGAATGTCGGTTGGCTAAGAAAAGACAAAACATCAGAATTGTAAAATCAAAAGACATTGTTATAAGGTTTTTGCAGTTCTGAGTAAAAAGTGACCTACTGGAAAAATAATCCAAGCACATACTATCACTCTAGGCCATGTGGATCAAACAGTTCCAGCGTAGCGCTTCGGTCAAAGTGCATATGCACCGACGTCAGACATGCAAGAAATGAGATGGAAGCTTTTAATGCTACAGCCATCTCCTACAGATGCTCCAAGTGTGGGATCAACCTCTTGCAGTCAGATCTCTCAAGATACTTTAATCAGTCAGACAGCCTGACAAAGTAAAGTGACAGCTAGGATCAGACTGATGGCAGGGCTGGAAAGCAACAGCGCTCTAGAGATGGCTTTCAAACCCTTTAATGGTTAAGTCCTTAAAGCTAAATTCTAGGAATTCAGCTCCTTTGCCCAAAGTGAAGACACACTGAGTTAACTTCAAGGAGGTGCATGACATCTCCTGAACTTTATTTTTGACGGGTTGAAGATACTCCCACATAACTATTGCTGTAGTTCAAGGAGCCTGATGATCCTTAAGGTCTCAAAATCTTAACAGTATAGAGCTGCAGCTGCTATGCCTCCCCATCACCAAAGACTTTGTATTCACAAAACACTAAGGCTTCTATGAACATTGAGGGAAGGAGCAGGCATAGCTGCTCGGCATGCTTCTCCCCTCACAGCCCTGGGCGTCTCCTGTATCCTTTGGCAGTCAACCTTTTCGATATAGAGAAGTTCCAGAGAGGTCACGCACCTACTTGAACTTAACTCAGTGTGCCTTCACTTTTTACAAAGTGGCTGAATTCAGTTATAAAAAAACAGGGAGGTGTGCCCTTGAACGTTATACAGTGCCTTGCGAAAGTATTCGGCCCCCTTGAACTTGACCTTTTGCCACATTTCAGGCTTCAAACAGATATAAAACTAATTTTTTGTGAAGAACTAACAAGTGGGACACAATCATGAAGTGGAACTAAATTTATTGGATATTTCAAACTTTTAACAAACAAAAAACTGCAAAATTATTCAGCCCCTTTACTTTCAGTGCAGCAAACTCTCCAGAAGTTCAGTGAGGATTTCTGAATGATCCAATGTTGACCTAAATGACTAATGATGATAAATAGAATCCACCTGTGTGTAATCAAGTCTCCGTATAAATGCACCTGCACTGTGATAGTCTCAGAGGTCCGTTTAAAGCGCACAGAGCATCATGAAGAACAAGGAACACACCAGACAGGTCCGAGATACTGTTGTAGAGAAGTTTAAAGCCAGATTTGGATACAAAAAAAGATTTCCCAAGCTTTAAACGTCCCAAGGAGCACTGTGCAAGCGATAATATTGAAATGGGAGTATCAGACCACTGCAAATCTACGAAGACCTGGCCACCCCTCTAAAATTTCAGCTCATACAAGGAGAAGACTGATCAGAGATGCAGCCAAGAGGCCCATGATCACTCTGGATGAACTGCAGAGATCTACAGGTGAGGTGGGAGACTGTCCATAGGACAACAATCAGTCGTATACTGCACAAATCTGGCCTTTATGGAAGAGTGGCAAGAAGAAAGCCATTTCTTAAAGATATCCATAAAAAGTGTTTAAAGTTTGCCACAAGCCACCTGGGAGACACATCAAACATGTGGAAGAAGGTGCTCTGGTCAGATGAAACCAAAATCGAACTTTTTGGCAACAATGCAAAACGTTATATTTGGCGTAAAAGCAACACAGCTCATCACCCTGAACACACCATCCCCACTGTCAAACATGGTGGTGGCAGCATCATGGTTTGGGCCTGCTTTTCTTCAGCAGGGACAGGGAAGATGGTTAAAATGGATGGGAAGATGGATGGAGCCAAATACAGGACCATTCTGGAAGAAAACCTGATGGAGTCTGCAAAAGACCTGAGACTGGGACGGAGATTTGTCTTCCACCAAGACAATGATCCAAAACGAAGCAAAATCTGCAATGGAATGGTTCACAAATTAACATATCCAGGTGTTAGAATGGCCAAGTCAAAGTCCAGACCTGAATCCAAATCGAGAATCTGTGGAAAGAATTGAGTCAAACGCTCTCCATCCAACCTCACTGAGCTCGAGCCGTTTTGCAAGGACGAATGGGCAAAAATTTCAGTCTCTCGATGTGCAAAACTGATAGAGACATACCCCAAGCGACTTACAGCTGTAATCGCAGCAAAAGGTGGCGCTACAAAGTATTAACTTAAGGGGGCTGAATAATTTTGCATGCCCAATTTCAGTTTTATTAAACAAATTTGAAATATCTAATAAATTTCGTTCCATTTCATGATTGTGTCCCACTTGTTGATTCTTTACAAAAACTTACAGTTTTATATCTTTATGTTTGAAGCCTGAAATGTGGCAAAAGGTCGAAAAGTTCAAGGGGGCCGAATACTTCGCAAGGCACTGTAGTAAGTGGCCTATTTAGGTGGAACACTGCCAGCTCTATTTTGGGAATGCTCCGCTTCTGCAAAAAACCACCACCAAGTCGCAGATGGGCAATAATGCTGCTCAGCAATCTGTAATTTATGTAGCGATTGCTGCTCAGCCTAGCAGGCCTACCGACCAAGCGAGTCTTCAGAGACAGAACAAGCGCTGAGAAAATGCAAATAAGTCTGGATTTGTAAACCTCTCTGTAGCTAATTTTCATCAGAACAGTCTTTGGAAAGCGCCCTAATTGGAACCCAGTGCCAATCCTTGAACATCCATAGCAGTGAGGTCCAGACGCAGTACTCCAAAAGCAGGGCTGAGAGCAACCATGTCAGAAAACAAATTGAAGCGCTGAAGTTCCAGCAACAAAGAGAAGGGTGCGAAAAAAAAAAAAAAAAGAAAATACAGAGGCATGCTTGTAGTAGGTGGGGTTATCATGGGCAGGTCTACAGTCTTCCTGTTTGCCAGTATCCAATGCTCCTGTAGGTGGATGTAAAACTTGAGGGTTTAGTGGTGTGTTCCTCATTAGGTGTAAAAAAAAAAAAAAAAAAAAAAAGTTCTATCATTAATATCTGCCTGGGGATCAGCATTTAGACTTGAAATGTAAGGATCTTGCATAAGATCAGGCCGAGTCAATGAATTTACAAACTGTTACATCGGTCCCTAAAGCATTTGCAAAATCTAGGGACAAGATCAAACCACGCTTGCACTGCTAGTAAGAGTTCCTTTTATGAATTCTTACAAGCATGACTGCCGTGAGCAGTAAATCAATTTCTTTTTCATGGACTTCCACTGTGTGCAAAATTTTTTGACTTTTGATGTGCAGAAATAAAAAATTCGACAGACTGCTATGGACAACACAATTTCTTCTATTAGGTACTTCCAGTATGTGCTACACGATTCTGGATAAAATTAATCAGGATTTCTTTTTTCTTGGTAAAGATGTTACGCCAGGAATCGTGATCTTTATTCTATTATACAAAAAAAATTGGGCTAACTTTACTGCTTAGTTTTTTTTTTTTATTTATTAAAAAGTGTATTTTTTCCAAAAAACAGTTTGAAAGACTTTTGCGCAAATACAGTGTGACCTAAAAAATTGCCATTTTATTCTCTGCAAAAAAATTTTTTTTTTTTTTTATTTATTTATTTGGGGGATTTAATTTTCGCAAAACAAGTGTCAGAAAAAGGCAGTCTAAGTCTTGGTTCACATATGTGATGCGGGAACCCCGCAAAACCACTGCAGGTTACCGCATCCAAATCGCAGGCAGTTTACACTGCCATATGCGAATTGCTGGGGGTCAATACAAAGTTGACGACACCCCCTGATCAATTCGCAAATCACAGTGCGAACTGTCAGTTCAGACATGAATAGGTGTGAACCACCATGCGATCGGATTGATTCTGCTGCGGACCCAAAAAAGATCTTTTGCGCGTTGTGTCCGAATCCGATGCAAATTCAGCCATACAATCTGTAAGGGTGAATGGGCATCGCACAGACATCGCATGTGAGGTTTAGAGCAGTGCGCTCTGAATAACATGCAATGTCATCGCACTGATGTGAACCGGGGCTCAGAGGTTTAACTGCCCTCACAGACAGAAGTTCATTCCTTTGAACTAAAAAACGAAATTATACATTGTAAAGCATATTGATTAGAGCCGGTTCACACTGGGGCGACTTGTCAGACGACCTGGTCGCCTGCCCATAGATTAGCACAGGACCCATTCTAATAGGAGCGACACAAGTCGCTCCGACTTAGAAAAAGGGTCCTGAGCTTCTTTGGGGCGACCTGCATTGACTTCAATGATATGAAGTCCGTGCAGGTCTCTCCGAGGTCGCCCCGGCAAGTCGGGTCGCTATGTGAACCGGCTCTTCTAGTTATCTAGCAGCCTTCATTTTGATAAATATTTGCAGGGGGCTCTTTTTTTGGCAGCTGGGAGTGAGCTATATACAGCTCTAAGTGCCGGATCACATTTCTGCGATGCGGTAACACTGCGAATATGCAGAGTGATCCCGCATCGCATCCGCACCTCTGGCAGTTCACACTGCCAAATGCGTATAATACGCAAGGGCTGTCAATTAAATGTTGACATGCCCAGTTGCGATTGCAGATCGCTCTGCGATATGCAAGTTCGCACAGAATCGAATCGCACTAGTGTGAACCACTAGGCGATCCGATTCTGCTGCGGAAAAAAAAAAAAAAAAAAAAGCCTCATGTGCGAGTTTGTATGGCTGAATTCGCACCGCATCCGCACTAAAGTGTATGGCTGAAATTTGCACCGCACATGAGATCGCATGTAATTTAGGAGCAGTGCGCTCCGAATTACATGCTATCTCCGTGATCGCACTAATGTGAACCGGGGCTAAGAATTGAGATCGTGATTTTATTAATCTTTAAGCTCTACTATGTGCAGAAATAAAGCGAGTCCATTTAACTGTGTATAGTCTACCTTGCATTTCTAGGTTAAAGAGCACAGTTGGGACACATTCTCATTAAGAGTATGCATTATTTAATCCCTCTTCCATTTGGTTCTGAAGGTGACCTGAGAGACACAGGAAGCAATAGAATGTTGTGTTAAACAGATGGACTGAACACTGGCAAAAAAAAAAAACACTTTGGGCCAACCCAGGATACCCCCTCCTCCTCCAAAGCATTCCTCAGTTTAGTAGCAAGCGCTAACAAGAGCATGATCATAAAAACACAGAGGGGGTGGGACCTGGGCATCTCAGTAGACTCCAAGAAAACATTTTATGGTGACTATTAAAGTGAAAGATTCCCAGCTAAGACTGAGGAGTCAAAATTCTAGTAGAACAGCACTCAAGTACATGTCCTAGCTGACCACATCCATGTGGGTCAGAGGGTACCCTCTGGAGAGGGACAGGAATTAGGTGAATTTGAAGCTCAGCTCATCTTCTATGTACCAGGGGGACAAAATATTTATTTGGAGGTAAAACAAGGCAGGTTGAGACACTGCTCCTGAGACCAAACTGGGACAGGGACTAGAGCAAGGGACTTTGAGGTTCAGAAAAGCAGTTGCTCCTTAAAGACCAAGCAGGTCAGGCATTCTTTGGATGCAGTGTCTATTGGTCAACAATTTAGACATGCTTTCTGCACATATGTATAAACAGACACACAGAAAATTCACAAGCAAGTAATCTTCTGTCCTAGTGGAGAGTTCTTTTTAGGGATTTAGACCATTCCATTTGACAAATTACGTTCACAGCCAGAATGGGGGCAAAAGTCAGAAATGGGTTTTAAAGAGGAAGTTAACTGTTAAAGCGGTAGTATCCCGCTTTTTGACACTTTTACCTACAGGTAAGCCTATAAGGCGGCTTACCTGTAGGTACAAATAATATCTCCTAAACCGGCATGGTTTAGGAGATATTTACAGTACATGCAGCCGCTCTCGCGAGCGGCGCATGCGCTCTGAAGGTCCGGGGGGGGGGGGGGGGACTTCAATTAATTTGCCGGGAGCTTGCCGGAAAAATCACTCCCGCGTGCATGTGCGGGAGTGACGTCATCGCGGCTCCAGCCAATCACCACGCCGGAGCCGCCAAACCTGGAAGTGACGGCGAGGGATCATGGCAGCGCCCGCAGCGATGTCCGGGGGTTCGTGTCGGGGCTTCGTTCTAAGGTAAGTTACACATAATGGGCTAGTATGCGATGCATACTAGCCCATTATGCCTTTGTCTTGTAGGTTTTTTTTGTTTTGTTTTTTTTACAAGGGTTTACAACCGCTTTAAGAGTCCTTGGACAAGACAACTTCTCCTGGTCTAGTAAAAAATGCAAACCTCCACAAGTCTCAGCTTCAGTATCCAAAAAAAAAAAAAAAAAAAAGAAGTTCCATCCAGGTCACAAGGGAACAAAGAATCATGGAGTAATAGAATCCTGCAACTTCCACAAAGGGATTCGGGGTGATCAAGTGAAGCTCAAACAGAAAAAAACAGGTGCGCAGGATCCAAGTTAAAATAGAAGCAACCGGATATAAAAAAAAAATAAAAAAAATGTATAGAACACTTACAGTAAACATCAGGTAGCAGCAACTCCAGATCTAATAGCCACCCAGATTTTAACTGTTCAGTCTCTTGGTGCTTCTTTTGACAGCTGTCAGAGCAAGATCCCTGTATGCCAGCTATTTGATCGGAGGTTGCCGCTACCTCAGCTTAGCCTAGTAATGGGTCTGTCCTGATGCCTTCCGCTTCCCACACTGATCTACAAGATTTAGTTATCTACTAGATAAGTGTGCTATACATTTTTGCTAATAAATCAGTTGCTTTTATTCCAACTTGGATGCCAGATGCCACGCTCCTGTTTTTCTCTTCTACTGGTCTAGAGATTTCCCAGTTAAGTTGATTTCCTTGGTGGGTTACAGCTGCCATTGTAGAGACCAGCTCAACAAGAGACTCTTCTAGGATGCCATATTAAAAAAAAAAAAAAAAAACACGAACAAAACCTGGAGGCAAACACTGAGTGGCATCAGTTCTCCTGGACTAGCCTACAGATTTTTTGTTTTCTAGGATCAAATCCAGCAGTATAGGACTTTCCTATGCCTATACAATGGAAGAGAAGGAAAGGGATTTGCATGGTATCCAGTTATGTTGTACAATATATGTATTACTAGTGAATAAAAAGCTAGTAAGAAGAAAAAAGGCTTTTCTGATTTTTCTTAATTCTTGTTGGTAACATTCAGGTAATGTGGGCAATGGCAATAGAATTTAGTTTTTTTTTTTACTATACATAATTAGATTTTTTTATTCCAGGAGTATATAACGAGTTTGGCAATTGTAGAGAAATGTTTAAATGCATTACAGTTGACAAAAATATAACGATTTTAGTTGACTAAAATACACTGGAGCTCTTAGTTGACTAAAATACGACAAACAATACAGAGGACTAAAATACGACAAACTAAAAAAGCCCTTTTTACAGTCAAAATACTAACTAAAACGAAATTGGACATCAAAATAACATGGACGACAAGTCAGATGTACCTCTTTACAGTTGCTCCTGTAGAGCTCATGTATAAAGTCATGGAGGGGGTGGTGTTTCCCAATGAAGAGATGGTCTCCTCCAAGGCTGTTTCTTCGTACTGACAAGGAATAAAAACACCTCTTAGCACAGATGAGTCCCTGTACAGAATATTTCTTCAACAGCTGCCATTAGGTTCATTAGCGTATAATCCAAACACAAGTTAATTCATTCCTGCGTATGATTTCTGCTTTTATAAAGCAATTTAAAAACTTAATTACTCTGCTAAAACTCCCACTTTTTCTAATGGTTTGGCAGTCACGGTTTTAACAGACACTCATAAAAAGGCTTTCCTGTGAAGGCAGATCATTTGAGTCATATACAAAAACCTGCAAATGAGAGTTTAACAAGTTTTAACGCAAAGTGGTTTTATTCTACTTTGTACCCACCAAGGCTCCATTTTTGCATCAAGGATCATTCAATTTACCGCAATTAAATCATCTATGAAGCAAAAGGTTACAGATTTGTTTAAAGGCAATCAATAGCAGCCATCCATTACCTCGTGTTCATTTGCAGCCTAGCAGAGCATAAACGGTAAGTACGCTAATGTTAAAACTTTGGTGATTACACAGACAACACAGGTGAATATCAATCTTACTTTCATCAGGAGTGAGGTCAGGGTAAACCTCTTCCAAAGCAGCTCTTAGCCGCCGCTCATCAACAAATGGCAACAGAGCAACACCTGAAAGGTAGAGGTAGAAATCAATTAACTGGAGGAGGCGAAGACCAACACAAGGAGACTGACAATGCAGACCAACTTCACAAAAGGTCTGCAAGGGAAGATTTTTTTTTTTTTTTTTTTTTTAAACAAAGCATTTAAAACAATCATTAATGCTGGGTTCACACATGTGAATTGGATGCGGGTTTCCCAACGTCCAATTTGCATAACAGCCAAGTGTGACCGGCTCTCGATGGAGTCGGTTCACACAGAACTGGGGCAGCCACGGAGTGGATTGCAGAAGGGTCCTGTGCATCTAGGGTCCAGTTCAGGTGCGAATTCAGGCAAAAATTTGGATCTGAATCACATCTGAATCGGTCAGACGTGGACAACAGGCTCAAACCCGCGCCCGCACATACATGAACCCAGCCTTATTGTGTAAGATGTCAAAAGGAAAAGTTGTCCGATTCCTTAAATTGAAAGACCTAGTGCAAGTTCTATTTTTTGCAGTAGATCTTGTGCTCCCCATTCAGAGATTACATGTAAAAGGGAGTCGTATTCTCCCTGGTCTACAAGTGCAATTCTCCCTCAGGAGATGCAATGCAGAAACAGATGAACCATACCAACAGGTTTTGCAGTATACAGTATTTACAAAGAACCAATAAGAAAAGATTTATGGAAGCTGCCCTTTCTGATTTTTAAATTAACCTCTTTGCACATACAAGCCCACAATGACCACGTAGCTTGGTCACCTGGAAAACGCATGCACCTGGCCTATGACAACTTGTTGGTCAGTCACTGGCCAAGTATTAGGGATTTGGATGTAAGCCCTGAACACCCTCAAGTTCATATTCTCACAGGTAATCACATATCTCCTTACAGGTATAATACATGTATATAAATATACTATAAAAAAAACACCACACTTTAAAAAAGTAGTGCTTCCCAGTTCAGAGCTAGTCTCTCTCTCACCTTGCCATGCATATTTTTTGCCATTCAAATCAAGTGCAAAGTCATCAGGGTAGAAGTCAATTATACTAGATTCCTGTAATAGGGGGAAAAAAAAAAAAATTACATTTATACTATTTTACACTTACAATATTTTTTGTGTAAAAAAAAAAAAAAATAAAAAAATCACTCACAGGATCGCTCATAAGACGTCTCCAGGTAAGAGGCAGAAAGTTGCCACTAGCAGCTGGAAAAACACCCATCAATTGCTCCAGTGGCTTGAACTAAAAAACAGAAAAAAAAAAAAAATGTCGATTTGTACAGCAACGGTTGCGTTTGTAATTAGCACAGCTGAATTTAGTGTTTTTTAAATTATGGGTAACAAAAGTTATAGCCAAACAAAATACAGAAAATCAACAGCAGAATGAAGGAGCACAAGATAGGATACATGTTATTTTCAGCCAATAAAAAAAGTCTGCACCTTTGCTGTGGTCTGAAGTAAAGTGGTCATACACTGGCTATCCCCCCTTATGCCACAATGTCTTCTGGTGGGAACAGTGCAACCTCACTACGCACTGTAGTGCCTGGAGACACCCGATCAGCTGTGCTCATGATGTGCCAAGTAAAAATGGGAAGATCCCGACGTCAAGCATTGGATCGCCTGACCCAGGAACTGCATTCCAGCTCTGGTATTTAAATACCTGGATCCTGCGAGTACCTACATTCCAGCTGTAATCCCATCCCACAATGTGCTACCTGCATTGACCCCCAGAGTTGAGGGCTGGACAACCAAGACACTCCTAAAATGTGCTACCTGGTGGACCCCGAGTTGAGACCAGGCTGCACAAGGACCCTGTGACTTTGCCTTGCGTACCTTCATGTGTTGCTCTCCTCTGATGTGCTACCTACATGGACCATAATTTGAGGCCAGGCCACGCAAGACCTTCATGCTGCGTTCCCCCCTCCTGTGGCCTAGAAGTTGCCTGTGCCCTCCTTGCTGTAATTTATTGCCGCTTACCCCTTTTGATTCACTGTCCTGTGTCCCCTGACTATACTTGCTGTATTCCACTGCTGTTTACCATTTGTTTTACCTAGGACTATTGGCTCTTTGTTCCCCTGGACATATCGCCTTACTGTGTCTTACCTCTGGCCTGTATCACCACCAGATTAACCTTAGCTGCACTTTAGGCTTTTATCACCGACTCTGGACTTCTACTTGTCATTCCCTAGTGCTGCCTTGGCCCTAGACATTGTCACCACCCTGGAATTCTGCTTTGTTGTGCCCTTTCACAACCCCCCCCCCCCTCCCCCTCGCGGGTCCTGCAATTATCACCCTCAACCTTGTTTGTTGAACCCCTCAAAAAAAAAAACCTTAAAAAAAGGGGCATAAAACGTATCTGCCTCTACATGCTTTTTGTTCAGCTTACCCTCTATCCTATTTTATTGCAGCTAGGACATCTGTACTTGGCTCAACCCCATCATATGCCACACTACTGTCAATGAGCCTAACCATCACATTAATAAAGCAATAGCGAGGGGGGTAACAGAGGACTTCCTAGTAGAAGCCACACTGAATTTATTCCTAAAAACTACAGGAAGCCTGGAACAAATACCCTGTGCGCTACTGTTCCTTTGGCAAACACTTTCCAAGTTATGTCGATTAGGCTTTATTACTTTTAGAAGACCCATACTTCAAGTCAGCAAGTTATTCTTAGGCTAGCCATAGGCGTTTAGACTTCTCTAGCATTAGGGCCTGTGGGCTAAATTAAAAAAAATCAATCAAACATGCTACCCCATCCAGGCTAAACGAGGAACCTCCCCTGCTGGCTATTGCATTTTGACCGTTCCTGCGGCTGTCAAGAATACCCAAACAGTGACTGAATTTGGTCATCTGTAGTCACTATAAAATCAAGAATTTTCCACCCACAGCTCAAATTTCACCCCAGCCAGCAAGAACCAGCTGAATTTCTAGCTGTGTATGACCAACATATGATAAAGGATGGCATGCACCATTATAAGGTGGTCAGACAGACATCCTTTATTTTTGTTACATGACTGATCAACTTTCACTTCAGCTCCGACGGTTTTTTTCCCCCAGGTTTTTTGCTATACAGCACTGCGTTGCTTTAACTGACAATTGCACGGTCGTGTGACTCTGTACCCAAATAAAGCAGAGAGAAAAATTACACTAGGAGCTTTGGAGAGTAACAATATAGAAGGATGTGCTTTTTCATGTCTGAGGTTCACACCCACTTTAAGGCTCTTGCACACGATACTCCTGTTTGAGCATCTACATTTCAAGACTTTTTGATTTGGGTGTATTTACATGCATTTTCGCGCAAGTATGTGAAAAACTTATTCTCGCTTTCTTGTTCTGCACAATATGTAGATGGCCATTTGCACACGTGCGCATGAGGTGTAAATTACTGACCAAAAAAAGCTGATTTTTCCTTTTTTACTGAAGAATTTCGGGGGGCTTGTTTAGGCACTTCTCTGCAAAGGCACATTACAATTAAATGGGCTGTACTTTAGCTCAGGAAAAGGGGGGGGGGGGGGAACCACATCTATATTGAGCCTTTTCAAGCTGCAGTGTGCAAGAGGCCTTAGGAAGAACCGTAAGCAAATTGAGAAAACCTCCATCATATATATTAACACTATACCCTAAGCACTTACTGGTTTTGTGTCCTTTTCAAATTCCTCAAAGAGCTCGGTGATATTTTCAAAATCCGAAGCAAAAGGAGCATAGTGGAATGGGAAAAACCACTTCCAAGAGGCACAACCCTGGTGGAAATTGAGGTAAACAAAATTGCACATAAATATACAGCAGAACCCCCGCCCCCCCATTATATTATTTTTGAATAAGACATGTATGACTGTGTTAAGCCAGCAACACTATACAATGTTATTGGATAAGAAATGTATGGCCGTGTACAATCTCTGTGCAATCTCCTTTGGATTTACCAAATCTGGAAAATGCAATGACAAAACCTAAAAATCTATTAAATTATCAAATCAGGCAACCTAATGCACTATACAGTTCATGGTAGATTCAAATGGAGAATATCCAATCCTATTGTGTGGCATATGGTTAACTTAAACTGATGGAAGGTGACATCAGATTGCTTGCCAAGCGTTGGGTCCCTTTTAAACTTGTACGACCTGAAAGTCACGCAACTTTGACGCGACCTGAAGCAATGCCTGTGAAATCTTAAGGTCCATTGACCTCAAGTCGCATCAAAGTTGGACCAAAAGCAGTGCAGGGACTTTGAAGTTGCTGTGACTTGAAGTCGCACAGATATGAATGGTACTCATTGGAAATCATGAGGTACGACTTGTCATGCGTCTTTGCAGTCCCTAGCTTTTCACACCACCACTGCCAAATGCTTTGCATAACAGTAGGGCAATGGTAAATACTGGCCTCATTGCCAAACTCGCTAATGTGTACATAATGCGGGCCACAGCCTCCGTCTTCCAGTCAGACGGATCCTTAAAGGCCGGGGACTCTTCAACCAGAATCATGGTTGCCTTGTTTAATCTGGAAACCAGAGGGTCCAGCATCTGTGGCACAGCCAGATCTTCAGAAGGGAATCTTCATAGGGGAAACGCCTAGTTAGGAACGCATGGGAACCCCACAGGGACGCTTTGGTTGTCCCCACTCTTTAGCGACAATTCTGTCAAAACAGGCGGGGAAAGGAAACACCCTTGCAGCTCTGGATGGTTTGTGAGTGCCAAAGGGTACCTGCGCCTCAGTCGCAGCTTCAGCTGCGTCCTCCATCTTCAGGGTCTTACGCGCACACAAACCATGCATCCACCAGCGCCTTTTCGTGCGCAGCCACAGACATGGAGGAATCCCTCACTACCAGTGGATTTCAGGTGCGTGGTTGCAGATCCAGCCGGGTGACCCAAATCCACGGCGGCCGAATCAGATGAGACAGGGGAAGGTGGGGGGTGCTTTTTGCTAGCCCATCACGGGAAGCCACCTTCACCCAGGACACTAGGGACTCTAGGACCACCATCAGTGCATGGCTGGATGTTTGGGACCCAGAGGGACCCGCAGCCTCTGAGATGGGATCAGGAGGGGGAAATGTGCGTCGGACTCCTATTAGAGAAGAGGGGGGATCCACACACACAAAAAAAAAAAAAAAAAAATTTATAACACTGCTAGGGACACCCCCACCACGCTGGCGGCACCAAAGGGTCCAGCACGGAGCACTACCACTTCTATAGCAGAGAGAGGGAGAGAAGAACCCCCACAAAAAGACTCGCCCCCACCGATCAGGCAAACTGCACACCATGCAGTGTAAGGAAAAGAAAGATCCAGGAGTCAGCACTAGGGGATGAGAAAGGGATCCCACCGCCAAAATCACCATCCTACAGCTTCAAAAACATGGCCGCCGCTATTTTCAATGAGAAAATCCACAAGAAAATGGCAGCAATCTACAGCACAAAAGGCTACAAGAAAGAAAAAAAGCGGTACCGCGCGGCTTCAAAGGGGCCCAGGGGGGAACCCAAAAGCACCGAACACGATCCCTGCAGAACGGGGGCCCTGGCAGGAGCCCCCACCAGGTACAGCCCCCTCCCATAGGTTGATCATCCGGTTTCCGGCGGCACGCTCACCCCCCTTCCTCACAGACCTAAATGGTATGGACACCCCATGTGGGGCAGAGGGTGACAAGTCCGCAGAGAAGCACTGGGGGGGGGACCGGCCGTCCCAGGGAGGGGCCCACACATCCATCCCAAGAACCTCCAGGGTTATGGGGGGGGGGGGGGGGGTTTGTTACTTACCATACCAGGAACAGGGTGGGCACCGCTCCTGACAGACCACCGCTCCACGGAATAGGGAAGTCTGGCGGCCAGGAGGAACGCTGCAACTCAGGCATGAGGCCTAGGACGCTTAGCAGCGAGTGTGAGGGCCATCACTAGCTAAATTAAAAGCCAATACTGGAGTGGGGTGGTTATTCAGGGCTGAGCCATTTGCCAGTGTCCCATCAATTAGACATGGTGCATAATCCAATAATCAAAGAGTTTCACCTATGTCCTGTAATGTACAATTCATGGGGTGGACATGTTTCTATTAGCATGGTCACTGCTGATATACAAGCCTGTAGATTGGCCATACACCTAGTTCTGCTCATGGCTTTCTGGATTGATAGCACTGTCTTCTGCTAAAGCATTTGACTCACTTGTTGAAATTTTTTTTTTTTTTTTTTAAAGAGACTTCTACATCACAACAGGATTTGGGACCTGTTTATAATAACACACAATAAGCATAGGAACTTGCTGCTCATTTTTGTCACTGCAAGGGTATACCTGCAGCTGTACACACCAGAGATAACTGTAGAGAAAAAAAAAAAAAATATTGCATACCTGGTAGTAATAACGTAAAACCCAGCAGAGTCCTTCCACGTATGACCGTACAACTTTACGCCGGAATTTCTCATCAGTGGAATCAACATCAAATTTGTTTTTATAATAGCGTTGCTTCCAACCAGATTCCCACAGTCTACAAATGGAAAAAAAAAAAAAACATTTGGTAATTGGATCTGACCTGTCACGGAATCTATAGGCCAAAAATGATGCAATGTGGGGACATACCAACACATTACATTTAAATTCCCCAATTAAAATTCAAAATCCCTTTAAATTCCCCAATTAAAATTCAAAATCCCTAATAAGATCACACTACAGTGTTAGTGGCAAATTCTGTTGGATCTGGCAGATTAAATTCTTGTGTGGGGCCAGTGTCATGGAGTACAATACTAAGAAACAAGTAGGCTCTGACTGTTGACCTTGCTTTTGATAACTGCGTGGTTACCTCCAAGCTGATTTTCTGGGGCTTCAACAGAATCAAACCTGAAACACGTATGCTAAAAGATCTGACTTTAGTTTGATTTTACTTGCTGCATCCTTATTCCAGGTCAGTGACTTAGGGCTCTTTCACACAGGCGAACTGTTCAGATCCGCCTGTCGGTTTTTTTTTTGCGGATCTGAATGGTCCCCCCATGCATCCCTATGGGGCATCGGATGTCAGCGGACACATGTCCGCTGACATCCGATCAGAGCCGTCAAATCTGGATGGATGGAAACCTATTTTCCATCCATCCAGCGGATGAGAACGGACCAACGGTCCGTTCCCATCCATTTCCCCCATAGAGATGTATAGGGAACTGACAGCTGCATCTCAGCACACAGTGCGGAGAACAGCTGTCATTCTCCTGCTCAGCGGGGGATCGGTGGATCGATCCCCCGCTGAGATAAAAGGAGTCCGTCCGACGGACAGACTGTGTAAAAGAGCCCTTAAGTAGTAACCAAAAACCAAGAGTGTAATATATTGCAGCTTATAAATGATTAGATGTGGTGGCTTCATTAGTTTTCTCTTGGGTTTTCCCCTTGTTTTCACCTGGTCAGTTACTGCTCCTGTTAAGGAGTGCCTTCACTCTGGATGAAGGACACAGGTAGCACACCTTTGGACAGCAGCCTTATTCTGGAGAGGTTTTAAAACCCCAATACACAATTTTTCCTGTATGAAGTGAAACGCTAACCTAATTTTTGGGTAAAAAGGAGATGTAGGGCATGTCTTCTGCAAGGTCTCCTAGGATGTCCGATTCTCCTGATCAAGCTGCAGGTTATTACCTTTGCAGAGTTCTGCTGCTATTGGCCAGGATTTGCAACTTGACAGTTTTCATTCACAGAGGCTGACAAAAGTACAGAAATTGCTAGAGCCAAATGAAGGACTTAAAAAGTCACTCTCCATGCAGTCCATAATCATTTTACTTTTAAATCACTAGGTATAATTCTTTATAATACAGAAAGCTGGAGGACTCCCAACTGAATGAAAAAGGTTAAAATGATTCCTCTTCCCCCCCCCCCATGATATTAAACAGGATGTTTTGGCCATTAATACCAAAAAACGCAGACAAATACAGAATGCAAGGTAGCTTTGCATTTGGAAAATGTCCCCTCTGCTGTGGTGACATTTCTCATCACTTTCTGTACCAGAGACCATGGTCAACAAGGCAAACCGAGGGTAAATTCTCCAGCGGAGACAGACAGACAAAAAAAAAAAAAACAAAACTTGACAAGGCTTTCAATTCACAATACAAAAATAAATCTGCGCACCCGACCCCTAACTTTCTAAGCCGCTAAGCACCAAGGGTCAATAAATCAAACATTCCTAGAAAGCAAACAACCAAAAAACGGTGCAGCGCTCATGCAATAAAATCCTAGTAAAATATAGAACTATGAGCTTGTGTATCAGCTGATGAAGTCCCGCCCAGGGACGCAACATGTACGGAGGGGGAGGGGCCGGTGACATCACCCACCATCAATCGGCATCAGAAGTGTCCCTATGTTATACACAAGCTCATCCAGAGCACTGTCTCAGTGCCCTGTCAGGTAATTTTTATTCATGTTTTACAAATAAACTGAGTGTTTAAGGATAAAACACTAGGTTCAGATTTCTATGTTTGGCTGCGTGGAAGTCTCACAGAAGTGAATGTGTATACCATTATTAAAGTCCGGTGCTTAGTGGAGTGTTTAAGGAGGAGGATCTGCAGCCATTTGCTTCGAGCCCTTGGGAACATCACGCTATCTTTGGAAATTATATCCTGCTGTAATAGCCCGTCTGGTAAAACAGGGCCATATATTGAGGTGAGGAGATGGTGTGACCGGGTGGAGGACTCACTGAGCGGAGCACATCCTTGTCTGTCCTATGCATGATCACAATCAAACAAACATTGAGACTTATTTCATTATAGTTATTCTATATTTTACTAAGATTTTATTGCATGAGCGCTGCACTGTTTTTTGTTTATGAAGGCTTTCAATTCCACACTACCAACATGTGAAAAAAACATTTTTTAGATTTTAAATACAACTTCCAACAGCTCATAATCTAAGTGCTGTAATCCAACCAACAGGAGGGCAAAATGTTCAGGCCTTTGGCACAGATTAGACTGCAGAAGCTATGATTTACGCTACAAACCCACAATCCTACTAAACCACTGTCAGGCTGGTAGTTTGCCTCTGCCCACCTAGAAAGGTGGAGTCAAGACTGCACCTGCATATCTTTCTCTAAACTCCTAGAAACAGTTGTAGCATGATCACCAAGACTCACCAGAAATGTTAAAATCTGACTGCAATCAATTTTAGATTTGCTAAAATGTAACCACTTTGGCTCTGGAAGGTTTTAACCCCCCAGGGCATTTTTGCTATTGGTGGCATTGGATCACCACAGGGTTTTTTAGGTTTTGTAATAAAAAGACCAAACATTTTGAAACACCCCGTTATGAAGAAGTACAAGGACGCAGTCCCCTGGGCCGCACCCCCCTAAACCCAGAGCAGGCACATGGCATCCATGTACGCGATTGTGCCTGCATGTGTCGCCCCACCGCAGTATATGCACTGAGGCAAGTCAGCAAGTGGGTAATATGAGGACTTGCCTTAACTACTTAATCTGTATCCAATCAGGCAGGCCCTTGTACTACACAGTTGACAGATCTAAAAAAGATTGTACAATCAGATTGTAGCACGTGTGGTAGCCATAACACTTCTAGCCTGGCCAGCAAAGATAATGAGCCCTCATACTGTAATTTGTTCAGCATCCATAAAGCACGGTACTAATTCTTGCAGTCTTCAGCAACATGCACCTCACTGTAACAGCAGCCTGCTTATCGTGGTGTGGTAAATAGCTCACAACAGTAGTCCTTTAAGTTACCCTGCAATTGCATAGGCAGCCATAAATCAGATCTGAGTTAGTTTAACATTAAATGCACAGGGCTAACCACATATGAAAAAAAAAATTATACACACACACACACTGTGCAACCAATACAGACAAGATCTAGAAAAGTGCAAAATATACATTAGACACTGTGCAAATATGAAACATTGACAGTGAGAATGGGTGAACATCCAAAGTGGAAATTACATGTGTATACACAATGTGCAAAACTCAAAAGAATCGATAATTGCACTCCTAAATGACCATTGATCTATAAAGCATTAGAAGTCCATCCAACAAAACCTTTGACGTGCTAGTGTTAAGTCTATCGACATGCAGGAAGATAACCCAAGGTACAGCTCGCCAACGATCTATACACCGGCTGCTTACCAGAACTCCGTAACCCCCAATCACCATGTGGTTGCATGCTTAAGATTACAGACAGGCTTGGGCGTATTTGAGTCCCTACATGCCCGATCCCGCCAGGAAGCAGACACTGCACTCCGGGAAATATCTCAGTTCCTGTGATTAGCGATCTGTGCAGGTGCGGATCTGGAAATATCTCACTGCCTGTAATTAGTGGAGTGCAGTGTCTGCTTCCTGGTGGGATCGGGAACACGGAGACTCAAATACGCCCGAGCCCATCTCTACTTAACCACTTCTGGACCGAAGATTTTCCCCCTAATGACCAGGCCATATTTTGCGATTCGGCACCGCGTTATGTTAACGGACAATTGTCGTGTGACGTTGTAAAATTCCTTTTTTCCCCCACAAATAGAGCTTTCTTTGGTGGTATTTGATCACCTGTGATTATTTTTTGCGTTATAAACAAAAAAGCAACAATTCTGAAAACAAAAAAAAAATAAAAAAAAAAAATGTAAAAATCAAAATTTAACATTTTAGGCCAATTTGTTTTCTGCTACATATTTTTGGTAATAAAAAAAAACCACCACAATAAGCGTATTTTGATCGGTTTGCGCAAAGTTATCGCGTCCACTAACTACAGGAAAGATTTGTCTTTTTTTTATAACTAGTAATGGCGGCAATCTGCGATTTTTAGCAGGACTGCGACATTGCGGCTGACAGATCAGACCCCTAACTAACTATTGCTCTGAGTTCAAAAAACATTGATCGTCAGTTTAGACTCTTCTACTGTCCAGGTTCCCTAGGCACAGATCTTACCCAGTACACCGCCCCAGCCCGACAGGCTGGCGTCCCGTGGTCCCCACCGTCCAAAACAACTGGAGGAAGGACTTGTCCTGGCACAGTGCTGGAGAATGGAGCCACAATAAAAAAGATGGTTTGCATCTTTCTCTCAAAGGAACAAATGTACTTAGTGAACAACTCCAAGAATTTGCGAAAGTAGTTAAACTAGGAAGGGGGGGCAAAAGAGTGGAAATACAAGAGTCCAATTGCCCCCCGAAACAATGCCAGAACAGGTCAGAAGCACAGGAGGTTAAGAAATGATAAGCTCAGAGTCCTGTCCACAAATGCTCGCAGTTTAGGTAAAAAAATCCATGAACTTGGGTCAATAATGGCATCTGAGAATGTAGATTTAGTGGCTGTTACGGAGACATGGTTTAATGAAAGAAATGACTGGGACATAACCATACCAGGGTACTCTTTATACAGAAGAGACAGAGAAGGCAAGAAAGGAGGAGTGGCCCTGTATGTGAAAGATAGCATTAAATCTAACCTAATACAAGTTGGTGAGGCCAACAGAGTCAGTTTGGGTTACGTTGCAGTTTGCTAATCATGCAGTAACTCATGTAGGTGTGATATATAGACCACCTGGTCAAGTTAAAGAACTAGATGATCTACTAGTTGAAGAAATAGCTAAAATGACAATGAAAGGAGAAGTTATTATGGGAGATTTCAATCTTCCAGATATAAACTGGAAAACCAAAAAAGCAAGTTCTACCAGGAGTACAGATATTCTAAATTCCCTACTGGGGTTGTCTCTGCAACAAGCGGTTGAGGAGCCAACACGGAGGGAGGCCATTTTGGATTTGGTATTCACAAATGGGGATTCGGTATAGGATGTCATTGTAGGCGAAACCTTGGGATCTAGTGATCACCAGTCAGTGTGGTTTAATATAAGAACTGTGAAAGAGTCACCACACAAAAACAAAAGTTTTAGATTTTAGAAAAACAGACTTTTCAAAAATGAAATTAGTCATAAATGAGTCCTTATCAGACTGGAACGGATTACATGGAGTCCAGGAGAAATGGGACTACTTAAAAAGGTGCATTATTGAAGGCAACAGAAAATTGCATTAGACTTGTCAGTAAAAGCAAAAAAAGGAAGAGACCACTGTGGTACTCAGCAGAAGTAGCCCAAATCATTCAAAATAAAAAGCTAGCATTTTGTAATTATAAAAAAAACCCAGAGCAATGAAGATAAGGAAATCACAAGATTAGGCAGAAAGAGGCCAAGCAAGTTATAAGAACTTCTAAAGCGCAGGCAGAAGAAAAACTAGCTCAGTCTATGAAAAAGGGGGGATAAGACATTCTTCACATATATAAATGAAAAAAGGAAATTAAAACAAGGAATAACTAAATTAAAAACAAAGGACGGAAGGTATGTAGAAGAGAATAAAGGGCTAGCCGACTGCCTTAATGAATACTTCTGTTCAGTTTTTACAGAAGAAAAAGAAGGAGAAGGACCTCCACTCGAAAGGATGACTAATGAATCATTTGATGCATGTGTCTTTACAGAGGAAGACGTTCTAAGATTGCTGTCTACAGTGAAGACAAATAAGTCACAGGGTCCTGATGAGATACACCCAAAATTATTAAAAGAGCTTAGTGGTGAGCTGGCAAAACCATTAACAGATTTATTTACCCAATCATTAGCAACAGGAGTCGTCCCGGAAGATTGAAAATTGGCAAATGTCATTCCCATTCACAAGAAAGGTAGTAGGGAGGAATTGAGCAACTATAGACCAGTGAGTCTGACATCAATAGTAGGCAAATTAATGGAAACCCTATTAAAGGATAAGATTGTGGAACATCTTAAATCCCATGGATTGCAAGATGAAAAACAACATGGGTTTACTTCAGGGAGATCATGTCAAACAAATCTTATAGATTTTTTTGACTGGGTGACTAAAATAATAGACGGTGGAGGTGCAGTAGACATTGCATATCTAGATTTTAGTAAGGCTTTTGACACTGTCCCACATAGAAGACTTCTCAATAAACTGCAGTCATTGAGCATGGACTCCCATATTGTTGAGTGGATTAGGCAGTGGCTGAGTGACAGACAACAAAGGGTTGTAGTCAATGGAGAACATTCAGAACAAGGTCATGTTACCAGTGGGGTACCTCAGGGATCTGTACTGGGACCAATTTTGTTTAATATCTTCATAAGTGATATTGCAAAAGGCCTCGATGGTAAGGTTTGTCTTTTTGCTGATGACACAAAGATATGTAACAGGGTTGATGTTCCTGGAGGGAAACGCCAAATGGAAAAGGATTTAGGAAAACTAGAAGAATGGTCAGAACTCTGGCAACTGAAATTTAATGTGGATAAGTGCAAGATAATGCACCTGGGGCATAAAAACCCAAGGGCAGAATATAGAATATTTGACACAGTCCTGACCTCAGTATCTGAGGAAAGGGATTTAGGAGTAATTATTTCAGAAGATTTAAAGGTGGGAAGACAATGTAATAGAGCAGCACGAAATGCCAGCAGAATGCTTGGATGTATAGGGAGAGGTATAAGCAGTAGAGAGAAGTGCTTATGCCACTGTACAGAACACTGGTGAGACCTCACTTGGAGAATTGTGCGCAGTACTGGAGGCCATATCTCCAGAAGGATATAGATACTCTAGAGAGAGTTCAGAGAAGAGCTACTAAACTAGTACATGGATTGCAGGAGAAAAAAAAAAAAAAAAAAAAAACAAAAAACTTACCAGGAAAGGTTAAAGGACCTTAACATGTATAGCTTGGAAGAAAGAAGAGACAGAGGGGGATATGATAGAAACTTTTAAATACATAAAGGGAATCAACTCGGTAAAGGAGGAGAGCATATTTAAAAGAAGAAAAACTACCACAAGAAGACACAGTTTTAAAATTAGAGGGGCAAAGGTTTAAAAGTAATATGAGGAAGTATTACTTTACTGAGAGAGTAGTGGATGCATGGAATAACCTTCCTGCAGAAGTGGTAGCTGCAAATACAGTGAAGGAGTTTAAGCATGCATGGGATAGGCATAAGGCTATCCTTCATACAAGATAGGGCCAGGGACTATTCATAGGATTCAGATATATTGGGCAGACTAGATGGGCCAAATGGTTCTTATCTGCCGACATATTCTAGGTTTCTATAACAGAGCAGACCTCGTGCTGTGGCTCAACGAATCAAAGTGTCCAAGGACTTTGGATCCTTGTTTTGACAAGAATCTCTCTTTGTAATGGTCTGGTAGGGAACTGAGCAAACGGAACCGCCACGAAGGTTGATACCATCAGACCCAAGGCCTACATGCAAGTTCGCAGAGATGACAGATTGGACTGGAAGAACCTGTCCGATGGACGAGACCTGAATTCGATCTTGTACCCTGATTGGATCAGTTCGTGAACCCATTTGACCTAAATCAAGGAAGCCCAAGTTTCCGAAAAGAAGCAAAGACGTCCCACCACCCCAGAAGCAGGAGAGGGTGCCCCTTCATGCAGAGGAGGATTTGTTTGCAGATCCAGACTGGCCAGTCTTTGATTTACCTGACCATGGCTTCTTGGAACTCCCAGAAGACCGGAATGGCTTTCCTTTGTCGACCCGGAGGTCGAGCAGTAAAAGGCGGCCCCCACCTAGGACGCAGCGCCTCACCCTTAGAGGATTGGGGAAGAAGAGTATTCTTACCCCCTGAGATACCTTTGATCAACTCATCCAGAGAGGATCCAAACAGCCGCTCCCCTGTGAAGGGAAGATCAGGCAAGGCCTTTTTGGAGGCCTGGTCAGCAGACCAGCTTTTCAGCCACACCATGCACCTAATAGCAATCCCCACTGCTGACGCCCTGGCCACCAACTGAGCCTAATCCAGGGATGTATCACACATGAGCACCAAGGCTTGAGCCAACTGGTCCAGTAGTTCCAGCACTGCGGGGGGAGAGCTGCTCAGCTTCCAAGTTACTTTTAAGCAACTTCACCCATGCAGTAGCCGTCTGCGCCACCAGAATGTTCACAAAATGTAGTTTTTAATATGGACCCCGTTATCACGTGGAGATGGCGGGACAAGGACTCCACCGTCTATAGACTGGGTAGGCAAAAGTCTGACTCTTCCACCGGTACCAGAGTCACTTTATTTAACCTGGAAACCGGGTGATCCACCGTCGGCGGTACAATCCACCTAGTGGACACTGCCTCCGCAAAGGGGTAATGGTGTGCAAAACGCTTAAGCACCACCAGCATATGCTTAATGCGCTGCCATTGTTCATCCACGATATTGTGAAACAATTCTGGACAATGGGAACACCTTGCCTGATTTATGGGATTTGCGGGAGCCAAGACAAGTCTCTGAAGAGATGGAGCTGAGTCTGTCGAACGATAGAGAAACATTGGTTAACTCTGTCCCCTCGGGGGGAGCTCTGGCTTACCTAAAGGTGCAATAAATATCTCCTAAACTTTCACCGTTTAGGAGATATTTACATTGCATGCAGCCAATGACGTCATCGGTGCATGCACTCTGAACGGCCACCTGTGCAGTTCCTTGAGAGCCATATGCCGTGAACGGCAGCTCCCGCGCACATGCGCAAATCAGATGGCCGGAGGGCGCGAACGAGGAAGCAGGACGGCCGGACATGTCGGCCCCCCTGTCGGTGAGCGGGGGGCACTGCGGGGGCTTCGTTTTAAGGCATTTCATATTGAACTAGTATGCCATGCGTACTAGCTCATTATGCCTTTGTCTTTACAGGTTTTTTTTCCTCATTTTTTTTATGAGGGTTTACTTCCTCTTTAATGGGGGAGAGATGGCAATGTGTGCAAAACATACTTGTTGATACACTGTATACGCTTGCTTCTTTGCAGCAGTGGCGTATAGTAGAGGATTATTGACATTGTGTTGGTATAGATTACAGAAAGGGGTAGTGGTTCACTCTAAAATGTTGGGTTTGGTTCATCTTCGGTTAAAATTTCTTGAATAGTTATGCATATAGTTTTATTTTCCTTTTTTTGGCTTCCATAACAAAAAAATGTTACAAAGGTTGGTATTTGAAGCCACCTGTATAGAAAATATGTGGTGTATTGACATTTTGCTAAACGTTTCGTTTATCTTTATATTGCAATACATTTTACGTAACAAAAATCCAATTCTTTCGTTCACCGACGGACACAGCGCTCCATATTCAGAACTATAGAGATGTCCCCAAGCAGTTCCCAAAATCATGAGGGGTGGGACAAAAGCCAACCAGGTAAAAATAAAAAATACAAACAGGAGCCCAACCTGAACAATACACCCCAAAAAAGGGGAACAGGCCCTCTAAATAGCAGCTTGCAAAACCTTGCGGACAAAAAAATCCACTTAGTAGAATTTTGTGAAAGTGCGCAAAGATGACCAAGGTGGCCGCCTTGCAAACCTATGGCACCGATGCTCGATGACAGAAGGCCCAAGAAGCACCAAGCGCCCGAGTAGAGGGTGCGTCACAGGGAAGGGATTAACCCGCTCCTTATTTGAATAGGCCTGTCTGATACACCTGGAAATGGTAGCAGAAGAAGCAGACAGCCCTTTCCTTGGCCCGAGACCACAGTCTGAGCGCCGAAAAGACTCTGTGGCTGCCAGAAACATCCAAATCGACTGAACCACATCCAAGACATGCATGCAACACAAATTCCCTGTGATGAGCTGGCCTGGGACAGAAGGCAAAACAATGGGGTTTACTAAAGGCAAATCCAATGTACATTACAAGTGCACTTGGAAGTATAGTCATGGTAGATCTAAGGGGGGACATGCAATGAAAATAGCATTTTTGCTTGCACATGACTGGATGATTTAAATCAGCAGAATTTCCCCTTATTTCAGATATTTCCCTCAGATCTACAGCAACTGCACTTCCATATGCACATCCAAGTCCACAGTGATTTGCCTTAAGTAAATAAACCCAAATGTCTGCATTCAAATGGAAGTCACAGACAACCTTAGGTAGGAACGACTGGCGTGGAATCAACTTATCTTTATGGACTACCAAGTAGGAAGTACTGTGGCAGCCTGCAAGGGACGCTGGCGACCAATCGCACTAGGTCGGTGTACCAAGACCAGGGCCACCAGAATGACAAGAACCCCTTTGTCCTCGATCCTGCGCAGAAACAGCTCGAGTGGTAGGAAGGTATAAATCAGATGTTACTAACCCCAGAGGGTCACCAGAGCATATGTGGCGTCCGCCAGAGGATCTCATGACCTTGTCACAAACCTCTGTTGAGCCAAGACGCCAACTGGTCCACCTCGGGGATGCCCCACCGCAGACATATCAGATTAAATGCGTCCGAATGAGATCACTCGCCTTGGTCCACCGCCTACCGACAGATAGTCCCATCTGCCAATTTCCAGAGACTTTGGACACTTGTCCCATTTTACTAGAAGCTCCCTCTTAAGGAACCTCCTATGGAACTGTGCAAACAGGACCGCGTCAAAAAAGGTAGACACCATCATGCCCAGCACTGGCATGCAAGTCCGGAGGGAGGATCATCTATGGGACAGCAACAGATCACAGAATGTTACTCTGGACAAAATCCAGAAGTTTGAGACTCTGGCTAGAGCTGAATCCAGAGTCAGACCCAGGTAATCTAATTTCCTGGTAGTTCAGAAGCCAACCGAACTCCTTTAAGGTCTGGATAGTGATATCCACATTGTCTGTCAATGCAGACAGGACTCTGCTCACAAGAGGAGGTTGTCCAAGTAGTCCAGCACAGCAATCCCCCGCTGATCTAGCAATATCAAGACTGAGGCCAAAACCTTCGTGAAGACCCAAGGAGCAGAGGAGAGACCAAGGGTAACACCACAAACTGCTAGTGCTCCTCTCCCACAGCAAAGCGGAGGAAACGTTGGTGTCGGCACATATTGGAATGTGCAAGTAAGCATCTTTGATGTCGATAGAGGCTAAAAAAAAAAATTCCCCTGATGTAGAGATGCCACCACCGTTCAAAAGGACTATATTCTGAGATTCCGTACCCACACAACTGTTCAGGGCCTTAAGGTCCAGAATCAGACTAACCTTGGCCTTCTTTGGAGACCGTAAACAAGTTTGAATAAAAACCTTGAAACCTCTGATACCAGTGTTCCCGTGAAAAAACCCTACCTGTGAAAAATTCCCTACCCTCATCACTTCCGGTGCACCTACGTCATGGAACAGCTGAGCAGCTTACCAGCTGAGGGTTTTTTTTTTTTTAACGTTACACCGCATCAGCTGTTGCCGCGGGTACATTAAAACATCTCCGCTGCAACATAAAATCATCTCTGCGCCTACCCGTAACTTTGCTGATCTCGGCAACTAAATGTAAAAGCGGCGGTGGGTCTCTGAAAATATAAATCACGGAGCCGATATATCCGTGATTTATATTTTCATACACCCGCCGCTTTTACATTTAGTTGCCGAGATCAGCGAAGAGACAGGGGTAGGAGCTGAGAGGATTTCATGTTGCAGCGGAGATGTTTTAATGTACCCGCGGCAACAGTTGATGCAGTATAACATCATAAAACCTACTCTGTGAGAATTCCCTACCCTCCGGAGCTGTGAGCATGTGCAGTGGTAAACTGCTCGACTGTTCCATGACGTATGTGCACCGGAAGTGACAAGGGTAGGGAATTTTCACAGGTAGGGTTTTTTCACGAACACCGGTATCAGAGTTTTTTTATTCAAACTTGTTTACGGTCTCCAAAGAAGGCCAAGGTTAGTCTGATTCTGGACCTCAAAGCCCTGAACTGTTTTGTGTGGGTACTGAAATTCAGAATATAGTCCTTTTGAATGGTGGTGGCATCTCTACATCAGGGGGATTTTTTTCCCCCCATGACGTATGTGGGCAGGAAGTGACGAGGGTAGGGAATTTAAGAGGTAGGGTTTTTTTTAACGTTACACCAGAACCATCACTCTCACAGCTCCTGCACCCCCCAGAAAAGAGCTCACAGCTGGTCCAGGGACAGACGCACATTGGAGGGAAAGAACCTTCCGGAGGGCAAGAACGAAACTCTACCTTGTAACCGGACAGATTTTGTGGACCCATTTGTCATTCACCGAGGAGGTCCACAGGCCCAGAAACCAAAGCAAAGACGTCACCCCATCCCAGGCATGGGTGAGGGCGCACCTTCATGCTGAAGGGGCCTTGTCCACGGGTCTAGAGAAATCCACTCCCGGCTTGTCGGACCAGACCTGCTTGGAACCTCCCGAGTTGAGCTTAAAAGGTTTGGAATCCATCAACGGCCCCTAATGATCGAGAAAAAAAAAAAAAAAAAAAAAAAAAAAAAGTGCCTAGAAATAATTGCCATGTCTAAGACGAGGCTCCTTCCCCTACCAAAGACTGTGGAAAATAGATACTCTGCCATACTCTTCCATCGCGCAAGACTCTTAATCTCATGCAGAGGTGCCCCAAACAGGTGATCACCTTGAAAGGGCAAATTGCAGACCAACACTTAAGCCACAACACACGCCTAATCACCACTGCCGAAACAGAGCAGCATCCAGAGAGGCTTGGCAGACAAATGGCAGTCCCTGGATCAACTAATCCACCAATTCAACAAAGGCAGGAGGAATCTGCTCACCCCCCAGATCTTGCCACAGAACTTTAGCCCACTCAGTGTTTGCAACACCAGGGCAGGGCAGTGGTCAGGATTGGCCGTAACGCCGAACCAGCAATAGTAAACCTGTTGTGGCCACAGACTCCACTTTCCTGTCAGCCAGATCTTTAAAACCCGGGGATCCCTCATTCATAATCATGGTTGTCTTATTCAACCTGGAAACAGGAGGGTCCACCATCAGTGGGACAGTCCACTTCTTCAGAAGGGACTCTTCAAAATGGGTACCGCACCGCAAAACGTTTAGGAACCACAAATCCCAATCTTTGCAGACAAATTTGTCAAAAAATAGGAGGAATAAGGAAACACTTACACTTTCACCGTGCGAGAAAGATTGCGAGTAACAAAAGAAAGGACTACCTCCGCAGCCACCTCAGCTGCATCCACCATCTTCAATGTCTCCTGCACAGATGTAACAAGTGCATCCACCAGCACCTTCTCGTGCCTCACTGCAGTAGTGGAGAAATCACCCTCACTAGGACGAACAGAAGAGTGATGTCATGCCCTGCCGGGTGGGCCATGTCCGTGACAAGAGCCAGATTCAGGATCTGATGAAACAGATGAGGCAGAAGAGGGCGAAGGGCGCTTTCTGCTAAGAAGGGGGTCAGGTGGTGAAACCTGCTCCTGAGATTCCATAGGAAGGGAGAACCCCCATGGCAAAAAAAAAGTGTTTGGTACCACAGGGGGACCCACCTTCTGAGCCTGTACATCCTGCTACCACAGCAGAGTGACCCCCCCCCCCCCAACCCCAACCAGATTCCTCACCACCAGAGGAGCACTGGTCGCCAAGTACCAGTAGAACTAGAGACCAACGTGCAGTGTGCAGATAAGAAAGGAAACCCAGGAATCCACATAAGAGGATAGGGGAGGGGCCCAGAAGACATTCGCCGACACGCAACTCCAAAAGCATGGTTGCTGGAGCCAAAAACATGGTCGCTTGGGAAGGGGGGGGGGGGGACATAGGTAGACACAAAAACATGGCCGCCGTCCCATAGACCAAACCACAAAACAATCGGCCGTCGAGCGCACTACAAGGCTCCCAGGAACAATGGCACCTATCCGTGGAGCTGAGGCCCACCATATTCCCGTGGGAGGGGGAAACAAGGCAGCACCCCACCCTCACAGGGAGAGGTCTACCCCACCAGCGACAGGCCCCCCAACTGCAGTTACAGCGCCCCCTGCCCACCATAGCGAGAGGGGGGGTGTTTGTGGGAGGGAAAACTTGTACTCACCGATCCACGGGAGTGGGCACCACTACAGACAGGACCTCTCTACCAAAGTGGGAGGGCTGCCGGCCAGAGGAACGCTGCGCCTGACCCGGAGCCCGGTCCAATGAGAAACCTGTAAGAGCAGTTAACTCGCTGGCCAGCCCCTGTCCGGTGGGACTATGTCTAGGCCAACCCAGAGCGCGTAGCTCTGGTCTGTGCTTGCTCGCTCGCTGGAATAGGGGGACCAATAGATTTAAAATTCCAGCCCATCCCCCAGCCGTTGATTGTAGATCTCCAACGAAGAAAAAAAAAAAAAAGCCATAACCAACAGATCAAAGCAGGGAGAGCTAGGTCCTTACTCCTGACTAGGCAGAAAAAAAAAAAAAAGAGAAAAAAAAAAACACCACTGAAGGCCCATAGCAGAGAGGCGGATGTATAACAGCTAGGACTACCCATAGGAATAGCCAAGTTGTTTTTTCTCTGCCTAGCCTCCTACTCCTGTAGGGGGGCGATACAACCCTATGGTTCTGAATATGGAGCGCTGCGTCCATCAATCAACAAAAGAAAATTTTTCTAGTGGTTTCTTTGTAGCAGGTTTACACATAGGTCCACAAGCTATTCTGAAAGATTTTAAAAGTGCAAATATAGGGACAAACTGAGGGGGAAGTGCACAAACATAAGATATACAACCCAAGCTTTGAGATCCTTATTTGTAAGCTAGTTGTGCACACTGTCCTAACAAAGGGTTAACCGTATCTGCTGGCACACTCAAAGTGGTACTTATGGTAAAAATTAACTACCCAGCCCTTTTATCACATAAAAAAGGTGAAAGCTAGGTAGGATTGGTCAAAGAAAAAAAAAAAAAGGGTGCAATTTTTAAAACTTTTTGGGTAAAGATAAACTATGTGCATGAGAAAAAGTAGCAAAAACAAAGTAGGCGGTATTCAAGTTGGCTAACAAAGTATGGAAAAAAAAAAAAAAAACACAAGTCAAATTAAATACATAAATTGTGCTCAACAACCAATCAGAACTAATCCTAAACAAAAACCCATAACAGCAGCAAACAGCAGAAATCACTCTCTGCCTCTGCTCCGTTGATTACAATAATGGTACAACAAACATTAAGCATTTGGAAAGCATCAGAGTGCTAATGAATTCATGTATTTACTTTTCTCTTTATTTCCATCAAAGGAGAGGGAAAAAAAGAAATAAAGTCACAAATGACCATGCAAATCTAAGCAAAATGTCCACAGAAGCCATGTGTTAGGTAGTAATGGGACACCTGCACAAATTATATTTCTGAAGTACAATTTTACATGCTACAGATCAAAGTAGTGCAATTGGAATGCTAAACAGATGCCCCATTCAAATCTGTTAATGTGACACTCTTATAGCCACTAAAAAGTTGAAGGGTTAAATATTCCTGCAAAAAACACTGGTATTCAGATCACATAATCAAATCAAAATCAGTGAATGTCTAGCCAATGCAGTGTCTGGTCTCAAAGGGAAGAGTGGCTTGAAGAAAGAGAGCCAGCATGCATACTAATCTCGACACTTGGATTTAACAGCTTTAGCTTACTCATCTCGCTGGAATTTACTGAATATTGTTACCCTCCATATTAATTACTGCCGGATAAAAAGATCACAGAAAATTATCCAAAGGCGCTGCTGCCATAAGCTAAATGGCATTCATTAGCAATTCTACCCAATTCAGCAATTTGCTAACAAAGTACTACATACAAAATGGCTTCACCTGATATTATCTTCTGGCTCGGGCTCACTGTCACTGTCATTTGCTTTCCTTTTTGTTCCTGATTGGGTTTCTTTGTCATTGGAGTTCTAAGGAAGAGGAAGATTCAGTGATATCAAAACATACGGAGTTATGGAAAAAAAATCTCATGCAGAGGTTAACAAAGCCTAAAACATGTTTTGTAAATTGCTAAAAAGAGGGGGAGGGGGTGATTAACTGAACACAAAGTAACCTTTTAGTATATTGGTTTCCTAGAGAGGTTTTGACACTTCAGGAAAGGTTAAACAGGTGAGGATGTGTATAAAAAGAATAGGGACATTTATGCTATAAAGGCTGAAAGTTTTTCTATGTATGAAGGTAAAAAACCTTCAGTGTGAAGATTCCCCCTCACCCCCCCCCCCCCCCAATACTCACCTGAGCCCGATCCTGCGATGTGCATGAGAGCAAAAGTTGTACTGGGCCTCTCCCCCTCATTGGCTGAGCCATGGGCTCCGGTCAATCATCAAGTGAGGCGAGTGGGGGTTTGCTGAGCCACGCTGTGCCCCCAGGGCAAGCAGCTTGCTATAGGGGCACTCAGCAGAGGGAGGGGCAAGGAGTGCCAACAGAGGACACGAGATGAGGAAGATTGGGGCGGCTCTGTGCAGATCTATTGCACAAAGCAGGTAACTAACATGTTTATTACTTACAAAATGCTTTAATACAGGGCAAAATGCTGTATTATGTGCCAAACATTCCACTAATCACTAATAGAGTCCTCTACTATTTTTTTTGCACAGATAGGGTGATCTACATTTGGGATTTCAAGAGATTACTACCCTTTGCTCTTAGCCCCTTCCATCCCATTTTATCAGCCTACACATAAGTTAATGCTTAGAGCACCTGTAATGGTTCAGGTCAACACCACACAATTTTTAGACTGCTTGACCTGATGTGGCTGCAGGGAAATAAGGCTAGGCAGGCGGTTTAAACTTGCTTTAGCAAGGCTATAGACTTCAAACATTCTTAGGGAATGTCCCCAAGCCAGCTAGACCCAATTTTACCAACAAGTTACACCTCTGCATAGGGATGCATTCCAGTTTTGCCATGCCTGGTACATCTTCCCAGGGGGACTACATGTATGAAAGCACTTAAAAACAAGATCCGACCTTTGGTCGGATCTACAAACATTTGTATGCAATCCCTTCCCTAATGTTCCATTGCAAACTATTTCAAGGAAACCACCTACTGCCCAGGATGGACTGTACTAGGCAATTCCTATTCTTGTCCCACGTGAGACAAGACACCTGAACCCCCTTTCCTCTCTACTCCTCAATAGGTACAACTATGCATTTGCCTGATGTGAACAACCATGTCTAAAGCTGGCCATACATTTATAATTTTTTTTTTTGAACCAGATGCACTTTTTTTTTCAACCTGACTATAACAATTTTCCTTTAGATTTACCAAAAACCACGTAATATGGGGCAGCGCAGTGGCCAAGTGGTTAGCACTTCTGCCTAGCAGCACTAGGTTTGTCAGTTTAAATCCAAACTATGACACTACCTGCCTGGAGTTTGCATGTGCTCCCTGTGCTTTTGTGGGTTTTCTCTGGTCCAAATTGACAGGTACAAGCGTCCACTTTCCCTCCCTCCAATCTTCTGAGACACGTCAGATGTCCAAGATCATCGCCCGGCCACTAAGTGCAGCGTGACTCGCGCATGAGCAGTGTGAAGCCGGGGTGAGGTGAAAGGAGCGAGGCTTCGGGTTGCCGCATCGTTGGATCGTGGGACAGTTGAGTGTGTTAGTTAAAGTCAGTAGCTACACTTTTTGAAGCAGACTTAAACCTAAAAACGTCTGGAACGCTGCTTTTAAACACTTTCAAAATTGTATGCAATCAGGCAGGCTGTTGGAGAAGTCTAGATGACAATTGAATAAGAAAATTGTATAAAATGTGATCATGTGAATGAATGCCACAAGACTGGTCTTTGCTTGCATAGCCAGTAGTAGCCATCTAGTGTCTGAGCACTACTTTCTCCTGTTTATAGATTGCAATATGTCCTTATGTAATGTCCACAGTAGATGTGTGATTTGAGGGATCATTACAGGAAAATAAAATAAGGAAAGCCAAGTCTATAGATCATTCCATGGCTCGAGGCCTCAGGTGTGCCTATATGCATTTGAATACTAACTTAGCAGCAAGACCATTTGAAAGCAATGGGAGGAAAGAAACCTTGGTGTGGTCTAAGGCGGTTGCCAGCAGAAAGACTTGGCCATTTAAAGCAGTTTAAAAAAATAGCCAAAGAAAAGCTTGCCACTTCAAAAGATGCATTATGTGCTAAATCAGACCTGGGAAGATTGCAGCACCAAGGCCATATCCAGCTCTCAAATCCTCCACTGTCAGCATGTGTCTCCAAACCTGAGGAAGCTGACAGAAGACCATGTGGAGAGCTGCAAGAACTTTGAGACCTCAGAAGCTGCTTGGTACAGCAGTAAGGCTTGGCTCAGGAGAGCTTTTCCTAGGAGAAATCTTGCCGCTCTGGTACCTGGCAAAGTTCTTCCCGTGTTAGCACCTGCACACTGCAAACCCCAGGAGCAGTGCACCTGTTCTTCACTCCAGTTTATTATGTGCAAAAATCTACGCTGTACTGATCTCCACAGTGCTTTTCAGAGGGCATTAACAGGCAGTGAGAGGGTGTTATAGCACCTCCTTCCAGCCCGTATAACGCCACACTACCATCCTGTGCACGTTTTGGAGTTTTCCCATTAAACTCATTGGGCGAGTCTGACAAGTGGGGATGCTCGTCAAACTCTGCGGCCAAAGAAAACGGATGGGATGAGCATGGATTTAGAATCTGTGTGGGTTGAACTCGATAGGGAAGAAGATAAGGGAAAAGTAGTTGTGGGGGTTTGCTATAGGCCACCTAACCAAGGGGAGGAGGTAGAGCTGGAATTTTTAGCACTAATAGGTAAAGCGGCAAAACTAGGATCAGTCATCATATTGGGGGACTTCAATTATCCCGACATTGACTGGGAAGAGGGGGACTACACACTCACATAAGGCCCGGCTATTCACGGAAACCTTACAGGATAACTACATGTCGCAGTTGGTGGATTCCCCTACTAGAGAGAATGCTATCCTGGATCTATTGATCACTAATGACCCAGACATAATCTCGGAGGTAGGAGTCCAGGACAACCTGGGCTCTAGCGATCACAGGATGATCACATTTAGTATAAATAATATAAAAAGGCAAGTGGGGAACATAAGAACCCTAAACTTCAGAAGGGCAGACTTTCCAAAATTGTACTCATTGATGGAAAGGGTAAACTGGGACCAAACCCTGGGACCACTGACCACAGAGGAAAAATGGGAATGCTTTAGAACAATATTAAGCAAAGGCATCTTGCAGTGCATTCCTATGGGGAATAAATTTAGAAGAGACAAAGCCAAACCTGGCTGGCTAAACCGTAGCGTTAAAAAACTTATTAGGGGAAAAAAATTGGCCTTCAAGAAATATAAATCAGAGGGCACCGTATCGGCCTTCCAGCAATACAAGGAGGAAAATAAGAAGTGTAAACACGAAATCAAGATGGCTAAAATCAACTTTGAGAGACAAATAGCGGAGGATAGTAAAAAAAAACCCAAAGAAATTCTTTAAATATATCAACAGCAAAAAAACTAGGGCAGAGCATATTGCACACATAATTAGCGATGATGGGAGGATGGTTACAGAGGACACTGAAAAAGCAACCGTGCTGAATTCTTTTTTCTCGTCAGTCTTTACGCAGGAAAAGGAGGGGTACACTGACCATGACTGTATGGTTAGTAGTAATACACAGGACTTGCCACTATGGCTAACAGAGGGGGAAATCAGGGAAAGACTGGATTAACTTAACACAAACAAATCACCAGGCCCGGATGGCGTACATCCGAGAGTGCTCAAGGAACTCAGTATGGTTATATCTAGACCACTGTTCCTGATCTTTGCTGACAGTATTAGGACAGGAGATGTACCAGGGGATTGGAGGAAGGCTAACGTGATTCCGATATTCAAAAAGGGCCAGAGACATATCCCGGGAAATTATAGGCCTGTCAGTCTGACATCAATAATATGTAAACTTTTGGAGGGGATGATAAGGGACTATATCGTAGAGTATGCTAAAGACAACAACATCATTAGTAGTAACCAGCACGGGTTTACAAATGGGCGATCTTGTCAAACCAATCTCTTAGCATTCTACGAGGAAGTGAGCTGTGAGCTAGATAGGGGGAGACCAGTGGATGTGGTGTACTTGGATTTCGCTATGGCGTTTGATACAGTTCCCCACAAGCGCTTAATTTATAAAATAAGGTCTGCAGGTATCGACAGCAGGGTTTGCTCTTGGATACGGAATTGGCTAAAAGGCCGTGTCCAAAGGGTAGTAATAAACAGCGCATACTCAGACTGGTCTGAGGTAGTAAGCGGGGTGCCCCAGGGCTCAGTCCTGGGACCAACCTTGTTCAATTTATTCATAAACAGCATTGAGGACGGGATCAGTAGTTCGTTATCAGTTTTTGCAGATGACACAAAATTGGCCAGGGCAATAACTGCACAGCATGAAGCAGATATCCTACAGAATGACCTGGACAAAATTACGGAGTGGGCAACGACATGGCAAATGAGGTTTAATGTGGAGAAGTGTAAGGTTTTGCACTTGGGGACCAAAAACATAAAAAAACACAATACACGTTAGGAGGGGAACCCTTGGGGGAATCAAAAATGGAGAAGGATCTGGGAGTCTTAGTTGATGATAGATTAGGCAACAGCATGCAATGCCAAGCGGCAGCTTCCAAAGCCAACAGAATATTAGCATGCATAAAGAAAGGGATGTATTCCAGAGATAAGACTATAATCCTTCCACTTTATAAAACTCTGGTCCGACCGCATCTGGAGTATTCTGTCCAGTTCTGGTCGCCAGTCCTCAGGAGGGATGTGTTGGAGCTGGAGAAAGTCCAGAGAAGGGCAACTAAACTGATTAGGGGGGTTGGAGGACCTTACCTATGAAGAGCGGCTGCAATCGCTCGATTTATTTTCCCTGGAGAAAAGACGTCTGAGAGGGGACATGATAGCAATTTATAAATATCTTAATGGGGATCTCAGCTTAGAAGAAAAGCTGTTCATTCGAAGGAATTGCATGAGGACTCGAGGACATACAATGCGATTAGAGGAGAAGCGTTTTAACCTCAGGCAACGTGGGGGGTTCTTTACTGTTAGGGCTACAAGATTGTGGAATTGTCTACCACAAGAGGTGGTTTCTGCGGGTAGTATGGTGACTTTCAAAAGACTCTTAGACTTACATCTCAAGGATCAGGAGATTGAGGGCTATGTTAGATGATTACAGTCACACACACCTACACAGGTTGAACTGGATGGACTATTGTCTTTATTCAACCTCACCTACTATGTAACTATGTAACCATGTACAGTAGCTGCAAAGCAGGCGTTTGTTACATTAACTCCCAAACACATCCCAAAACAAAAACACATACAGAAGAATGATTTGCATTTTTCATAACAGCACTTTATAGCTGATGGAATTGGGAACTACTACAGTACACAACAGTTACTTTTGTAATATTTTTTTTCTTCTGTGAACTGGAAAGCAGAAGCTCCATTTTTGTCAGCCGTATGAAAACCATCAATACAAAGAAAGCTTTAAAAAAAAAAAAAAAAAAAAACAAACAAACACTTTGTCCACCAATACATCAGCCCCTACCACACACACAGTACAGCACTTCACATGCAAACAAATCAGTCGGTCAGCAAAGCTTATAGTGGTGGACATTTTTATAGTACCAGGGGTTTAAAGCTGTAAAACAAAAACCACAAATTACTAAACTTAGTCCAGCAGAGCTTACAATATAATGTGCATCCAGTCAAACACACATTCTACCATCAATTAACAGAAGACAAATAAGCAGCATGTAGGTTTCCACATTGTCAAAAGAAAATGGACCATGTACACAAATAGGAAGAGGAGCCAATAGGGGGGGGGGGGCAATAGTGCTAGTCTGTTAGCATGAACAACCCAAATTCATTCATTCCAAAGCAGCCTTCATTCACACCATGTGTGTGCATTGTAGAGTGTTGACATGCCCTGGACACATTTATATGTGCGTGATTCCAATAGTTTGAGCCCTCAAATGTGCATTCCAAGCATTAAAACAGATGCACTGTCCGGTCATTTATTTTTTTTTTGGCATGTGGATGCTTATTGAAGATCCACATGGCAAAGAACAGGCACAAGTAGCACACAATGACTGCAAAAGGTGTGAAGGGGCACTGAAACTTCATTAAACCGCAGATGGTGTAGCAGATTAGCTTGTCAAGCTGCTAACTGGCTTCACTTTCAAATGAATGGAGTGCAAGCACTGGTTCTAGGATGCAGGAGTAGGAAAACTTTAAAATGAGCCAAAAAAAGCTCAGCCTACAGACAAATATTTACATTTTCTTAAAAAGCAGTAAAGGATCTTAAAAAAAGCCCTTACAAACTAGTAGCCACAGGCACTTTTAGAACATGGCACAGAAACACTGAAGTTGTTGAAGTCTCTTAGCAATATAGATTAGATAGGTGGAAGGCTGATGAGCCACTGTGGGGATGGGGAAGCAAATGGGAGCTGAGCTGCTCAGATAACTTTAATAACCTTAGAGCAGGGAATTGTCAAACTACGGCCCTTCAGCATCCCATGAGATATTGTAAAACTGACATTCACAGACATGACTGGGCATGATGGGAATTGTAGTTCCTGAACAACTAGAGGGCCATAGTTTGAAGACCCCTGCCTTAGAGCTTGTGTTAAAGTAGTGTTAAAGTAGTGTGAATCCCGCCCCCAGGATAATATTGGTATAGACAAATGTAGAACTTTCAAAACGGTCCAGAAACCTTGCAATGCTTTTACACAGTGCACACTCATAACTAGTCAGTTATTCCTCAGAAGTGCATGCCCCATCATTCTTAGAGTCATTTATAATGCCCGAGGTGAAGGCCAGGCAGCCCAGACCACACGCACCTCCAAGGGAAGTAATTGATAGCAGGACCAGGACCGTAAACAGGTTCTTTAAGCAGCTGCTGTCAATCACTTCTCAGAGGAGCAGCAGAGGTAACTTCTGTGTCTTGACCTCTTGAGTTGCATAGGCAGGCACAGGTAGCATCACATGGAGCTGTAGTTCTCACAAAGGAGCACACAAAATAGGTAGCCATCTATGACGGGACTTGAATGGATTCAGCAAGGCACAGACAGAGAGAATAGGAAAAGTAGGGCAAGCAGCCATAGGACCAGCAGAAACAGAAATAAAAGTTTGAAAAGATGAAGTTTTGTTAGTGTATTTATATGTATACATATAAATGTATTTTATAGATTTAAAACTAAAATATCTGATTGCTAAATGTATGTGAATACATGAACCTCCATAGCCTGGCTACCATATCACTTATAAAAATTGCTGTGCCGTGCCAAGTAGTAAACACTGAATATCAGATTTTAACCACTTCCATACCGCACACATTTCAGCATCCCTCTGCTACATGTAAAAATCCTTTTTTGCTAGAAAATTACTCAGAACCCCCAAACATTTTAGCAGAGACCATAAAAATGGCGGTTCATTGCAATTTTTTAGGTCACACTATTTGCGCAGCAATATTTGTGGCCATACCCAAGTATGCGTTCGTTTCTGCTGCATTTTTTTTTAACGTTTTTTAATTTTTTGTAATTTTTTTACACTTTCCCTTGAAATTGTTTTTGAGCACTTTTATTCCTATTACAAGGAATGTGAACATCCCTTGTAATAGAAATAGTGCATGACAGGTCCTCTTTATGGAGAGATGTGGGGTCTACAAGCCTCCACTCTCCTCTAGGCTGGAAGGCCTGAGGGGGGGGGGGGGGGGGGAAGAAAAAAAAAAAAAGAATCTCTGGCTTTTCAGCTGAATACATGGCAGTGTTTATAACTTTTTGGGGGGGGGGGGGGTGCGACGTGATGTCATAACGCCACGCCTGCCCTCAGAGTCATATGGATGACTGGATACCATCTGGTCCTCGGTCAGCTCTATGGTAAACTTCCACTGCCGGCAGATTCCTTCTCCGGCTCGACGATCACATGGGTAGAAGCACAGGAGAGGGGGGTGGACGTACCCTCCCTCCACCTGTAAATTCAATCAAGTGGCTGAGCTGCCACTAATTGTTTACGGTGCCGGGAATCACAAGCTGAAAAAAAGAGGATGATATCTAAACGATGCCTGTAACCGAAAGCCCAGGACGTCATAACGTACTGCGGTATGGAAGTGGTTAAAAGGATAAGTTCACCTATACAAAAAAACCTATGCAGGTACGGGATGTTTGCAGTTTAAAACAAAATGTGCAGCTTTGACTAAAGCTGAATACCCTCCTTGCTATAGGTGTAGTCCATTTGCATACCTTACGGAGCCTGACTAGAGTACTGCCAAGACGTTGCCAAGTGAGGCCTAGTCATCACTGCTCACCTCCATCACAGGAGTGAGCTCTTTCTCTGATTCAAACCCTCTCACATGCACCCTCTCCCCCCTGATGCAGTAGCTCAGAATTTGAGCGATGAAGGTGGTGAGCAATAACTGCTAGGCCTCACTTAGCAACATACTGGGGAGTTCTCCAGTCAAGCTTCAGAAGGTATGCACATGGCCTACACCAATAGCAAGGACTTTATTCAACTTTATGCAGCCAAGTAGCATCTGTAGATAAACAAACTGTACAGCTCTGACTAGACAATTGTGGTAAAGGTGAACCATCCCTTTAAGTATGAATATATATATATATATATATATATGAAAAACAGTGAAAGTGCACTTGTCCATTTAAAAAGGGAAAGTTAAAAAGGACTTTTATAAACTACATAATGTCCCTTAAGAAGAAAGATCGCATACCAAATTTTGCTTGCGCATCTCATAAGCTGATGCTCTTGGGTTATTTATGGCTTGAGGAACAGACGAGTTACCCCGACCTAGGGCATATGGAGCAAACTGGCCAGTTGGAATAAAAGTCGGGTTCTGCTCCGCCTAGAACGAATCATATATTCCATATTATTTCCATGTAAAACATTAATAACGGAATTTTTGTAAAATCTTACCTGTAAAATTCCTTTCTCTGAGTCCTCCGACAGTCGCCGCCTCTTCATATTCGTCACATATGGGGTATTAGACTTTGCTCCGAAGGAGTAGCTAGGCAACAGAATATGTTAACAATAAAGCTTTAACATCCCACCCTCAAGGGGTGGTCCCCTCAGTCAATACCCTCCTACTTCCTGCAACCATATCTCAGTTTTAGTGGAATAGCAGTAGAGTATACATTCAAACCCCAAAAGAGGGGCGGGGGCGGCGACTGTCGGAGGACTCAGAGAAAGGAATTTTACAGGTAAGATTTTACAAAAATTCCGTTTTCTCTTACGTCCTCCGACAGTCGCCGCCTCTTCATATTCGTCACATATGGGGACGTCCCAAAGCAGTGCAAACATGAGGGGTGGGAAACGCATCCGCGCCGAAAGGCAACGCAGTCTCCACATCAAAGAAAGGAACCTTACCAAAGGAAGGAAACTAGCTGGGCAACAGCAAAAATAAGTGCTCAACAGGAGCAACAACCCAGGAAAAGACAAAAAACCAGGGGATACAAAACTTATCCCAACAGCCAGGAGTCCCCAACAAGGGACCCTAGGGAACAGCCGCACTAAGAACCTTGCGGCCAAAGGAAGCATCCGCCGATGCCTGAACATCTACTTTGTAGAATTTAGTGAAAGTGTGCACGGTCGACCAAGTCGCCGCCTTACACACCTGGGCTACAGAAGCCCCATGACGACAGGCCCAAGACGTACTCAGAGATCTAGTAGAGTGCGCCTTCACAGGCACAGGGGGAACCTTCCCCTGCAAGGCATAAGCCTGTTCAATGGTCTGCCTGATCCATTTGGCAATGGTAGAGGCGGAAGCCGCCATGCCCTTCCGAGGACCCTCTGGAAGAACAAACAAGGAGTCCGTCTTTCGAAAAGACTCAGTCGATTTAAGGTAAACCCTAATCGCTCGAACAACATCCAGAGAATGCAATCTCACCTCCTTAGGATGTTTAGGCTTCGTGCACAACGAAGGCAAAACAATATCCTCGTTAAGATGGAATTCCGAAACTCGTTTCGGCAGAAAAGAAGGATTAGGTCGCAAGACCACCTTATCCAAATGAACAACCAGGTACGGAGACTTGCAGGACAAAGCCGCCAGTTCCGACACTCTGCGAGCCGAAGTGATCGCCACCAAAAAGGCGACCTTTTTGGACAACAGACAACGAGATCTCCCTGATCTGTTCAAAAGGAGCACGTTGTAACACAGACAGGACTAGATTCAAGTCCCAAGGGGGCAAGGGATCCCTCCTAGGAGGAACCAGATGCCGCACACCCTGAATAAAAGTGCCAACCAAGGAGTTGGAAGCTACGGGACGTTGAAACAGAACGGCCAGCGCAGACACCTGACCCTTTATCGTAGCCAGCGCCAAACGCTGATCGACACCCGTCTGAAGGAAAGACAGCACACGGGAAACCGAGTACGTGCGGGGTGAAAACCCCCTGGACTCACACCAGGCAAAATAGGCCTTCCAAGTACGGTAATAAACCTTTCCCGAGGAAGACTTCCTCGCGTTGATCAAGGTATGAACAACCTCTGGAGAGAGACCCTTCTCCTTCAGGACCTCGGTCTCAACAGCCAGGCCGTCAAAGCCAGCGACTGTAAAGCAGGATGGTAAATCGGTCCTTGAGACAGTAGATCGTCCCGAAGAGGCAGACGCCAGGGGGCGTCGACCGCCAGATTCACGAGGTCTGCGTACCAGGACCGGCGAGGCCAGTCCGGTGCCACAAGAATCACCGTGCTGCGTTCCGAGTGTAACCTGCGAAGGAACCGGGACAGCAACTGAATCGGTGGAAACGCGTACATCAGCCTGTACTGATGCCACGGGGCCACTAACGCGTCCGACGCGTCCGCCCGAGGGTCGCGCGTCCTTGCCACGAACCTCTTCACCTTGTAGTTGAGGCGAGACGCGAACAGGTCCACATCTGGAAGACCCCACTTCGCGCACAACATCTGGAAGACAGCCGGGTGGAGAGACCATTCCCCCTGATCCAGGGTCTGGCGACTCAGATAGTCCGCCTGCCAGTTCTCCACTCCCGGAATGTGAACCGCCGTTATCGCCGGGACATGAGTCTCGGCCCAAGACAGAATGTCGGCCACTTCTCGAGCCGCTCGGGCACTCCTGGTGCCCCCTTGGTGGTTGATGTAGGCCACCGCCGTGGCATTGTCCGTCTGCACCCGAACCGGGCAGCCCTGCAGCCGGTCCGTCCAGCGATGAAGACAGAGCCTTATCGCACGCAATTCCAGAATGTTGATCGGGAGGGAAGACTCCCCCTCCGACCAGGTCCCCTGGGCGGACAAAACGCCCAGAACACCACCCCAGCCCGACAGGCTGGCATCCGTGGTGATTATCGTCCACGAGATCGGACGAAACGACTTGCCCCCGGACACCAACGGGGACTGGAGCCACCACAGGAGGTTTTCCCTGGTGCGATGACTCAACGAGATCTGAAGATCCAGAGATTGAGGTCGCCCGTCCCACTTGGACAAGATCTCCGCCTGGAGACCCCGCGTGTGAAACTGCGCGAAAGGAATCGCCTCGAAAGCCGAGACCATCAATCCCAGACATCTCATACACGTCCGCAGAGACGAGTTCGGAACGTCCCTGAGGGACCTGACTTCCTCCTGAAGAGTCCTGAGTTTGTCTTCCGGCAGGAAGACCTTCGCCTGCACCGAGTCCAGTATCATTCCCAGATAGGGAAGACGAACCGACGGACTCAGAGTCGACTTTGGAACATTTATCGTCCAACCGAACTCCTGCAGAGTTTGCATCGTGACAGACAGGTCCTTCTCCAGACCCTGACTGGTCGCAGACCGAATCAGAATGTCGTCCAGATACCCCAGGACAGAAATGCCCTGGGCTCTCAATAATGCCAGAACCGGTGCAAGCACCTTGGTGAAGACCCGCGGAGCCGAGGCGAGCCCAAAGGGCAACGCCACGAACTGGTAGTGATCCTCCGCAATGGCAAATCGAAGGTATCTCTGATGACCCTCGAATATGGGGATGTGAAGATACGCATCCTTCAAATCGATGGAGGCCATGAATTCCCCCGGAACCAGGGCAGCCACCACCGAGCGCAGGGATTCCATGCGGAACTTGCGAACCCGCACAGAGCGGTTCAGAGCTTTCAAGTCCAGAATTGGACGAACCTTGCCCTCCTTTCTGGGCACAGTGAACAGATTGGAATAAAACCCCCGAAATCTGTCCCGATGAGGCACCGGAACCACCACTCCCTGAGCCCTCAGGTCCCGCACCGCCAGGCGCAGATCCCGCAGGCGCTCTGGAGACAGTTGTAGATTTGAGGGAAAAAATCTGCTCTCTGGCCGAGAGAGAAACTCGATCTTGTAACCAGATCGAACGATTTCCAGAACCCATCTGTCCCGCACACGGGCCAACCAGGGCTGAAGAAAACCGAGCAAGCGTCCCCCCACCCCAAAACTGGGTGAGGGCGCCCCTTCAGGCCGAACTGTTATGGGCCGCAGGTCCGGATTGGCCGGACTTCTGTTTTCCAGACCAGGGCTTCTTCTGAGAGCCCTGGCCCTTGAACGGTTTGCCCTTGTAGTGCGGCCGAAAGGCACGAAAGGACCCCTGAGGGGGCCGAAAATTAGCATGCTTCTTCCCAGAAGCCCCCTTAGCCTTGGGGAAATGGGGCAAGAGAGTGCTCTTACCCCCAGTAATCCCCTTAATCAACACATCCAGGGACTCCCCAAAAAGGCGAGACCCATCATAAGGCAGATTGGCTAAGGTTTTACGTGAAGATTGGTCCACCGACCAACATTTCAACCAAACCAGGCGGCGAGACAACACCGCCACGCTGTGCACACGCGCGGCCAACGGAATCAGGTCCAGGTCCGCATCACACAGATACATGACACCCTGGTGGATCTGATCCACCATATCCAGGGTCGCCGCTGAGGCCGAATCGGCCACTAGGACGCGCCTAAGCATCTGCGTCCAACTTGCGATCGCCTGGGCCGCCATGAGAGAAGCAAACAGAGCCTTAAGCATAGAACCCGTAACAGAATAAGTATGACGGGCAAGAGACTCCAGTCTCCTACCCGTGGCATCACGGAAAATAGGGGATCCCTCTGCCGGGATCGCAGTGGCTTTGTTCAAAACCGCAATAGCATGATCTACTGGCGGAGGCACACACCACCGTTCATCAGTGGCAGGCGAGAAAGGATAACGCAGCTTAAATTTACTTGGTACCGCAAAAGGCTTGCGCAAATCGCGCCATTGGTCCTTAACAGCGCGCTGAAAATCAGCATTGCAGGGAAAGACCTGCGGCGTCCTGCGTTTTCTCTGCGTCCCATAAGCCGCCAAGGCAGCTGGGGGACACACCTCGTCCTGCAAACGTAGCGTCTGCTTAATGGAAGCAATCAACTCATCCATGATTGCAAGCTCTTCAGGCGAGCCAGGGGGAGAATTATCAACCCCCTCAACTTCAGCCTCTACCTCAGACCCCACTAGATCCAGAGAGGAGCGGGACCCCGATAGGGGGGTCCCCGCCAGAACAGCCCCATCACCTTCACCCTCAGAATCAGAGGACAGAGCAACTCTGGGCCGTTTAGTAGATTGAGCAGCCACCAGCATTTGCACCTGTGCAGCAAGGCCAGCCACAATAGTGGCCAAATCCCCCCCTGGGGGGGAAACAGCGGTCCCCTGGCTTTCCACCAAGACTGTGGGAAATTTGCCCTCCTGAGAATCCATTGCCCCTGTATGCCAGACAACCAAGGGTTAACTGCCCCCTTACAGCAAGCGCGGCAAGCGCAGCCCACCGCACCACACTCAGGCACAATGAGACCCCCACAGGGAATATACAGACTGAATACAGGCAATGGAACACAGGAATAGAAGGATAAAACCTGAGGAGACTCCGCTGCAGCTGCTGCCTCGATCGGTGCTTCCAGGAGAGAGGAAGTGATGCTGCCAGGGCGCTCTATGTAAGCCTATGGAGGCTACAAGAAAATGGCCGCCGTGCATGTAAACCATGCGGCCGGAGCGGGCGCCGGTAAAATGGCGCCGTTTGGCGCCGAAATCGCCGCTCCACAGTGCATAAAATCACACACAATATCATCCCATAATATGGATACATGTTAGATCGCCGCAGCGATCGCTGTATATGCCCCAACATGCCATTAAAAACATGCCCCACAGCACACAGCTCCTCACACTGCCCAGCCTGACATACTCAGTGTCATACAGCTCCCCCCCCCCCTTGCAGCCCACAGCATGCAGCCGAGAGATAGGGAGACAAGCAGTGTGATTAAAGGCAGGTTACACAGTCCCAGACTGAGACCCCCCCAGACAGACAGGTCCCCACATAGATACACTTACCTCACATGGCGTGGGGAACCCGCACAGGCGAACAAGCCGCTGCACATGAGGCAGGGAGAGTCGCTACTCAAGACGCACACAATGGCGGTTCAGAAACCGCACAGCGTCCGGTGAGGTAGCCACCTCACCAATCATCCCTGCACCGAACAGGGATGGGTCGTTCACCGTGCCAGGAGCGTTACCTGGCTGAACGCTCGATGGCAGACTGGGAAGCCACTGACCCACGACCTGCGACCAGGGGGATCAGCCCGAGACCCAGTCCGCATGATCCTCTTCGTCCGAAGAACTAACTAATGCTGACAAAAATAACAGCTAAGTAAAGGTAGAGAGAAAACTCAAACAAAATATCAAAAAGAAGAAAGAGTCTGGGACAAAAAGTCCCAGCACAGAGAGAGCCAGCCACTCCTGACAAGCTAGACATTAAAAACTGAGATATGGTTGCAGGAAGTAGGAGGGTATTGACTGAGGGGACCACCCCTTGAGGGTGGGATATGTTAAAGCTTTATTGTTAACATATTCTGTTGCCTAGCTACTCCTTCGGAGCAAAGTCTAATACCCCATATGTGACGAATATGAAGAGGCGGCGACTGTCGGAGGACGTAAGAGAAAGTAATATTTCACGGCTAGCTTCATGACAAACTGACCTTCATTCGCTTCCTTTTCTCTTTTTGACGCCTCTTAAAGTTCTCCTAAAGCAGATATGCAAAAAAAGGAAATGTTAAAAAAAAACGAATTGTAAATAAAACCCATAGGCCAACAGGCTCAAAATAACTGGAAGCAGAACTAAACCCACAAATTTAAGTGCTGCTTAAAGCCATTAATTTAAAGGCATGCCATGAAAAACCAAACTGTAAAGCTATTAAAATGGCTGCCATCATAACTGATCACACGTGTAGCGCCATGGTAACTGTAGGATTAAACAGAGGTCAAGATGGCAACTTCCTTCACTGTAAAGGAGTCACTAAATGTTACAAGGTTACATAGTTGGTAAAGTTGAAAGCACCTGTCCATTCTGGTGTATGCAATTTTAGATAAATAATAAATCCCACATACCTGTATGCTGCGATTGTCAAGATGCCCAACTAATAGTTTTTAAAAACTTAACACACCCGGCTGATACCACAGCTTATCACTATGACAGTAAAGAACCCTCTAAGCAGCCTAAGGTTAAACAGCTTCTCTTCTAGTTTCAGTGAATAGCCTAATGTCTTTTTAAACTCCCTCCCACCGAAAAGTTGTGTGTGGGCTGGGGACAGGTAGGAGATTTAAGGATGCTCATGCAAGAACGGGATTGCGATGAGATGCTGGCTTCACATCTTACTTATCTGCATGTTTGTGCACACACATTGTAAGTAGGGCAACTCATTTATTGAGGAAGAAATGCAGGGGAAAAAAAAAAGAAGTCGCAGCACTATATTGTTTGGCATGTGTGAAAACGTGCCTTGGGGCCGATGGGTGGGGGTGCCATTATTAATGCTACCCCCCCCCCCCCACGCATCTGCTAAAATGCAGTGCGTTTCTCTGCATTATCCTGCAGAGATGCAAACCTACTCTAAGAGAAGGGGGGGGGGGGGGGGGGGGAGTTGGCTGTGGTGTTAAAGAGGTTGTAAACCAGATTTTTTTTTTTTTAAGTACACATGAAAGACAAACGCATAATGAGCTAGTATGCATCGCATACTAGCCGATTACTAAATACTTACCCAAGAACGAAGCCCCCAGGCGCCGACCGCTCACCTCTCGCGCGGGAGCCGACGGTCATGGCACGGGGCTCTGAAGGAATGGCACCAGCGGCCGCTCCTTCAGAGCGCATGCGCCAGTGATGTCACTGGCTGCATTTAAGGTAAATATCTCCTCAACGGTGCATGTTTAGGAGAGATTTACAGTACCTATAGGTAAGCCTATGATGAGACTTACCTATTACCTATAGGTAAAACTTGCAGAGGAGGGTTTACTTCCTCTTTAAGGATTAGAGTCATCACACAAATATATGTGAATGGGACCTCTGATGGGGGAATATTTTACTGAATGGACCGGGAAATTTTAATTCAAGACCACTGCTGTAAAGAACAAGAAGTTTAGCTCTCCTTCAACAATAGAGTTGAGGAGAGCTCAATGACATGACCCGACTAAAATCAAACACCATCAATCTTATCACAGAGTGTTCTCTGCAGGGTTAAAGGAGTTGTAAAGTCAGGAAGGTTTTTATATCTTAATGCATTCTATAAAAAGCCTTGTGTGTAGAAGCCCCCCCTAATACTTACCTGTGCCTCCTCTCTGTCCAGGAGTCCCTTGGCCGTCCTGGGACTCTCCCTCCTGATTAGCCAAGATAAAGCCGCAGCGCCATTGGCTCCCGCGGCTGTCAAAGTCGGTGAGCAAATCAGGAGAGAGAGGGGGTTGAGTTGAACAGCAGCTCTGTGCCCGAATGGACACATGTGGCTTCAGCTTGGCTCATAGTAAGCTGCTTGCTGTGGGGGCACTCAATAGTGGGAAGGGGCCAGGAGCAAAAATGAGGGACCCAAGAAGAGGATTCGGGGGTCCCTGCAAAACAAACTGCACAGATAAAATATAATAGAAAAACGAAAAAAAAAACACCCACACGAGACTTTACAATCATTTAAAAAGCAGAGGACACTCCTTAGTGAAATGCAGGCTTCACACTGCACTTTGCATTTTATGAATGGCATAAAAGATGCACAGCATAAGGTTTTCACTGTGCTGTCCTGTGGAGAGAAGATTATGCCATCCACTATCAATAGTAGCAAAAACTCAGGCATACATCATCATCCTTCCTCTTCTTGAAAATGCTGTCTTCGACCTCTCCAACTGCTAGCATGATCATCTGCACCCTTTCCAGGTTCACAAATCCGCTCTCTGTAAGGTAGCCCTGCAATTTGAAAAGGAAAAAAAATTATATACATAGAGATGTATTTTTCTTGAGCTTTCCTTATCTTAAAGGTGCCAATAATGGCCATCAATAAATTCACACATTTAAAGTCATGATATCAAAGTTGAAATATTATATATATATATATATATATATATATATATATATATATATATATATATATATATTTTTTTTTTTATTTTTATTATATACACATACATACTGATTTGGCCAAAAGAAATCATTCAGGACATGCCAGGAAAAAACTTTGAATTCTCTTAACATATTGTAGTTGACCAATTTTTAAAAGTGGTGGTTACTAACACTTCTTCCCGGTTTCCTTCCTTTTCTCTTCTTTCTCCCTTTGTTTGGTAATGTATTGTAGGGCATTCTAGAAGGAGACTGTTTAAATTTTGAAGCAATTAATGCTCCCGTTACCTATTTTGGGGGTTATCCGTAGATCAATATAATCTGTTATTGTACCTTTGGCTGATAAGATCTGTGCCTTATATATTTTTTTTTTTTTTTAAAAATAAGGAAGAGGGGGACGCGTGGTTATATTTTACATTTATAATGGTACCAATATCATTGCCTGCTCCTGGGTGGGTAATGCCACTCCTCCACTGTTTCTATGGAAGTGCCATGGTTGACACATTCTTAACTATGAATATGTCTAGGTGTGTGTGGGGGGGGGGGGGGGGGTAGAAGAGACTGGGCCCATTGCTCTGTCTTGTAGGTGCACAGAGGCAGGTCAGAGGTTAGCATGCACCAGTGGGAATCAAAACCATTGCACAGAGCAGGCAAGTATAACAAGATTTTTAAGAAAAAAATCAGAAGCTTTATAGTGTCTCTAAAGTCTGGGGTTAAACACGCAAACAAATGAACAGCAATACGGAAAGAAATTAGTAGGAAAAGGTTGGAACCCCGTCACTTTAAATGCCACCTGTTAAAGGTTTCTCTTATTTCCTGTCTGGTGAAGCTATTGTCACCATGACCGTTCACCGAGAAGAAGTATATTTAAACTGAGCTCCAGATAGCTGTAGCAATTTAAAAAAAAGCCAAGATATAGATGTGCCTATTTTTAGGCTATTCATAAAGAACACAAAAGGTATTCTGAGACCATAAAGTTGTCAAGGTACTTCACACTGCAGTAATATGCAGAATTCAGTAGAAGGGGAAACACTCACCCCAGTCTTGTGGACCACGTTCTTGTAGATGGTTACCAGACGGTCGATAGCACCCTCCCTGAGAGAGAGAATAGCAGGTTAGCCACTTGCTACAAACTAAACATGTTCTAAATATGAAGAAACTGAAAGATGCACCTGATTTCAAGAGAGGGTAAGTGAGGCAGAAAGTCATTTCCAACAAAGAAACACATGAAAACCCAGTCGTCAATACTTCTTTCAAAGTCGAACGGGAAAGGCAAGCTTGACATTGTCAACTCTCTCTCTAGATACTGATAAAGAAACAGATTACAATTACCATATTAAAGTACTATGAACTACTGTATATATACACACACACACATTGAAAAAGGCAGCAAACATTTAAATAGCACATACCTCACGCAATACATTAAGACGAATGAAAATAAACTCCTGCTCAGAGCCATGTGGCGCATCTGCAAATTCGTCATGCTGGGAAAACAAAGACATCAGTAAATTAAAAAAAAAAAAAAAACTTGCCATTACTAAATCTATATACTGTAACCATCATGGAAACGAACCTAAAGCTTAACTACTGGCATAAGTAAACAAAATAAGTACGCATTTAATTTTTTTTTTTTTTTTAATTAAACTAGCCCAAATACCTTAATGTGATTTGGCATTAGAATGGTAAAAACCCCCTACATAGTATCATTTAGCTTAGGAAAGGAACAAGAGCCATATAGGTGTGCTGCATGCAATTGTGTTGACAAGGAACATGCTGACAGAGCAAGCAGAGAGATCCCCCCTCATCAGTCTGGTGCTGCTCTTGCACTCTTGAGTCAAAAGACTGGGAGGGAGAACTTTTTTTTTTTACTGTTATGTGGAAAAAAAAAAAACACCTGGCTATAAAGTGTGATGGGACTATGTACATTTCAGGACAGAAATAAACCTTTTTGGCATGTACAACAGCTCTAATATTTGTATTGTAACTGTGCATTTAGAAGTTGGCCAGGAATTCAGCTATACAGTAATACCTTGGTTTGAAAGTAGAATTTGTTCCAGAAGCATGCTTGTAATCAAAAACACTCATATCAAAGAAAATTTTCCCATAATGGAAATTTGTTCCACAACCATCTATTGGTATAACAATATGCTGCCATCATATTTAAAGTAAATTACTGTATAAGCATGCCATCCCATCTGTTAAATACCATTATGTGTCCCTCTGTACTGTATATAAAGATGCCGATTTATACTGTATCAAGAGTGTCTGCCGGCACTCATGTGACTCCTCGGCTCTGCTTCTCGCCCTGGATGACGTCCGCGAGAGTGATCAGCCACGCCCGCCGGGAAGAGCAGAGAGATGGAGTCACATAAGCGCCAGGAGACGCTCTGCAACAGTAGAAATCAGCATCTTTTATATACAGTACAGGCATACATAATAGTATGCAACAGAGGGATGGGCATGCCTATTCTGTACTAAACTGCTCATATATCAAGACTTTTTTTTTTTAAAAAAAAGGTTGCTCGTCTTTCAAAATGCTCGTAAACCAGGTTACTCGCAAACCAAGGTATTAATGTAATTCAATATTGTGCATACTCAAACAGTAAAAGATGGCAGATCGTAAAAAAAAAAAAAAAAATTAAAAAAGTTGCCCGGAGCAATAAAGAATGGCGAGTTTCTACAACCAGCAGTTTTTCCCTAAATTTTGAGTGCAAATTGTTTCCAAGTCTTACCTCTCCTTTCTTCTCGCGAGGCAATCCCTCACAGTCCTTCAGTTCATGTCCAATTTGTGAGCACAATGGACAGGGCTTTGGCTGATTAGGCTTAAACTCTTCTCTTATGATCGTGAAGTTCAGTTCATGAGTAGCTAGTCCAAGCATTATTAAATCAGCTAATAAAAAAAAAAAGAAAATCTCAAATGGAATTTCGAACCCTTTAGGACACAACCTATTCATTCATACAATTACAAAAATTACTTTACAGATATTGCTGGCAAAATATATATTATACACACAGTCAAAGTCAAACCATTTCAAAGCTGCACAAAAAAAAAAAAAAAACTTCCACTTTGGAACATAGTTTGTCAGACTGCAAAAGATCATCTCCCAGTTTTAGAAATTTCTAAAGGCTTAAGATCATAGCCAATAACAAATCCGCTACAAGATGAAAATTAGGATGTTTGCGGCTGGTGAAAATAGTCAAAACACTGCCATTTATTCAGGGCTGGTGTTGTGTTGGGCTGAGATTTAAGAATAGCTTGATCATGTCATTTTCTGAAGCTGACCTTATAACTGCACAGAATGTTGTAATTAATAAAAACAAGCATAAATCGCACAATGGAATTAGTTTAATCTCCACATTATGCAGAAAGTCACAATTTAGTGCTTACCGTCAGCTCCGCATAAGCAGTGATGAGTGTTTGGGTCGTGATGAGGCTGTGCTGTTCACAGAAAAGAAAGAGAAACTGTTATCATGGAAAACACCATGGGGAATAATCACTCCAATGTGCAGTGCTTCATACCTCTCTGTCTTCTGATGTAATCCATAATTTTGTGCTCCCCCTCACCTGGCGCGCTAGCATCTGACAAAATGACCTACAAAAATCAGTAAAGAAAAAGTGAAGGTAGAAGCACATTTTTTTTCCATTTACAGAGCAATGGTAATACTACTCAGCAAACAGTGCCACTATACTAAACTTATCACCACTATGACTCTTTTGCAGACGAAATGAATTCGGCTTTCAGTGTCGGAGCAGGATAGCAGCCTCTTACTACTGATTCACAATTACTTTCCTCAAATAGAAAAGTATCCAGGAGACAGCAGAGGGAGCAAACCTAAATTAAAGTTGTGTCTTCAATAATTGAACATATAGAGTGAAAAAAAAAAAAAAAAAAAAAAAAAAAAAAAAAAAAACACACCCACGCTGGGATGCAAAAAAGCCACTTTAAAAAAAAGGGCATTTGACTTTCTGCCTCACACAGCCCAACATGGAGGCTTTTACAGGAGTTTAGGGGCAGAAAAAAAATAATAGTTTGTGCATTCAGGAGAGGAGTATCGGCAGAAAAGAAAAAAAACCATGATGCACCTACATGCTAGGTATGTTTAGCATTCAAGCAGTTATTTTAATACCGAGAAAAAAAATATTCTGGCCAATGGAATGAACGCCCAAACACGTGATTTGCAAAACTGTATGCAAGTTTTTGCAAAGCACATATGTGAAGCTGGGTTTACAAAAAAACACATTTTTAAGTACTACAGCAACTGGTGAACCGGTTCCAAGCTTTCCCAGTGTCAAGTCACCTGAAGGTATCGGTCTATAAACTAGTGTAAATATCCAGCCTGTGTATTTTACTCTACGATTACGAGATCATGCTTATACTAAAACCAAAGCTAACAAATGACCCCCCCCCCCCCCTCAAAGTGATAGAGCTATTGGTGCACAGATATTTGCGCTAATAAAAAAAAATAAAAAAAAAAAAAAAACACAGAAGGCGCAATACTAGCTTAATTAGCTGGCACTCCAAAAATAAAAAGTAAAACAAGAAGCTTACTGTAAGGTTTTTCCAACCAGGGTCATTGTTCAGACGATCTGCAATATAATAGCGAAGGCATTTGGCCAGGTTGTCCATAAACTCTGTCCCCTATCAAAGTGAAAACCGTGTTACTAAACATTTAAAAAGGTTTCATAATTAGAAATAAGCATTATTGTAAATGTAATAAACACATTAGGGATACTATTTTATAGAGCACTTATCAAAAGTGCAAGCACACTTTTAAACAAAAATAAAGAGTATTACTGAGCACATGGGAACCACAGGAAAAACATCTAAACACTACTGTGGTCAATGGCTTCAGAAACTTGGTACACCCATTTGTTTTTCCTTCATTCAGCCAGCAGGCTACACAAAAAAAGAGGGTGGATGCAGGAATCCCTCTTTCAAGATATTGTATTTTGACAGTGGGGACTCTCAGCTGTCAAAACACACTGATCAGCACTGCAGTCTATTGGCTACAAGCTGCTGATCGTAGGTCTTCCAGCAAGTCCGTAATGACAGAGCCGATCAAATGTACAGGGCTACACTAAGATTGAGATTCAAACAAGCCAAAATATAAATCCGTGTGTTCCCAGCTCTAGTATGGAGCTGTAGGGCATGGTGGGCAGGTTTAAATGAGTACACTTTGAAAGTACAATTAATATTTTTTAAACTATACTGAAAAAAAATAAAATAAAAAAGCTACTGGCTGGAGCAAACAAGTAGGTATTGAGCTCCAGTGTGTTAGAGCTGCCCATGGCACCATATTTTTAGGTTGGATTCTGAACATCACATTTTAGGGATATATAATATATCACTTTAGTAGAATATTCATATTTTTGTGGCAGATGTAATTTAGTGCTTTGAGAAGAAACTGCCCAATCTTAAAACCGATTTGTTACTTACAGGTGTAATACAGTTGCTATCAAACCGCTCCTTTATCTCTTCAGGAGGCAAATAACCACCTGATAAAACAAAACCAATGTGTTAAAATAAGCATTTCTGAGAAATTATAAAACTTGACAAAAAGGTTAACAAAAATATTGGAGAAATCCAGCACATATTTAAAGGAAACCTGTACTGAAAAGCATGAGATAGCTGACATTAGTAACAAATATTTTCTAAAATGTAAAATTGTCTGATTGTGTTCAATATTTTGATTCTCTGACCTAGAACAAGTATAGATTATGTGAGGTCAGAACTCCAGATCTGCATGCGTATTGGAGGATCAGTTATTTTGATGATACGGAAACCACTAGACCACCCCCCACTGGCAAGCAGCCATTTTCAGAAGGCAGGCTACAATTTCTCTAAAATCTGAGTTACTACCCTAGAATGAATATGCAGACAAGGACTTTCCCAGTAAGCATATTTTTTCCAGAGCAGTAACTCAGTTCATTATTTTAGGGAAGTAAAAAAAAAAAAAAAAAAAAAGATAGAAAGAAAAAAAATTAAGAAAGTGTTGTAAATGAAAATGAAACCGTTTTCTGAATGATGTCACTGCTAAGAAAGCAAGCAACCTCCTGTGTTCACCAAGTAGCAGGATGGCTGCTCTGCAAAGGACACAGAAGCTAGCAGTGACCCTAGGAAAGAAGGAGGTCCTGGGCCTCAATTCTACCTTGTCCCTCTGTCAAAACCAGAAAGGGCTCCCTACCTCTTGCGCTACAAAGTAAACCTTCAGTACAAAAAAGGTCTTAATCAAAAGATTAAGACACCTGACCCTGAATAGTGCTGACAGCCAAAATGCTGGTCCCATTTACAGGAAGGAGAGAAAATGTATGACATGGAGAAAATGCTAGGGTGGAAGCCCCAAGACTCCCACCAACTGAAGTATGCCTTCCATGTCCAAAGAAAGACCTTGCAAGAAGCAGACCACCTAGGTGGTTTGCATTGTAGGAATCTGCAACATCTATGGCATTTTAGCCAGTGACTGAAGCAGGGTGGCAAATCTGTCTTTAAGACAGATTTTGACAACCAGGTACAGCCCACAGACTGTTTGCTATCATACCAGATTGAACCACATTCACTTGGGCCAGCGCAGAGCAATGAGGATCACTGAAATGCCCCTAAGCTCAATCCTGCAAAGCAGATGAGGAAGATGTTTCAGAGAGCAAAAGGCATAACTGAGTGTACTGAACCCATGGAACCACCAGGGCACCCACTAGCCTCTGCTAGAAGATCCCAGGACCTGGAGACCTGTCTAAGTGGTTGTTGAAGCTGGAGGTTTAGTCAGTGTCCCCCACCAGCAACACAAGTCCTGAACACCTCTGGGTATAGGGACCCTTCCCCTGGGGTCTAGCCACTGCCAGAGAATGTTTTCCTGCCAATTGCCCTTGACAATCAGCGGGTGACGGCAGACATTCTTTGGCTGTCACCCACTTATCGGCTTCTGCTGGAACAAAATCACAGCAGAAGCGGCGCACCCTTGCGTGTGTGCGATACACATACACATGTGATTCAGCACAGCCCTGCTATCCTGTAGCAATAAATCTGCTATGGGGTGGTCGGCAAGTGGTTAAAAAGGGCTAATCGTGCCCATCCTAAAGTCCTTAGATCTATACTTGAGACTGGAGAAACTGGTGGAGAGATACAGATTTTGTAAAAGTAGCAGCCCTAAGAGAGACATACAATGCATACAAAGAACAAGGATACTGAATAATGTAGATCACTATATTTACCTACCAGCATCAGGAAGTATATAATTCCATTAACAGGTTTGGTACTTTCTTACTTAGAATGAAACTGTGGGCAGATGTGTGAGAACTAACCCTGGAGATTGTCATGAACTTGTAAATAGAGAGTTTAGGCCGAAAAGCACCTTTAAAATGTTGCCACTGTTTACGTCGTCTTATTAGAAAAGGAGGTGCTCGCTTCTTAACCAAAAGGGAATTTTTGGTGCCCGCAAGGAATGTGCCAAGGTCGGGGGTCATCTATTTGATGACCCGCAACTGTGGGGCATACTATATGGGAAAAACTAAGAGTGAAAAAAAAAAAAAAAAAAAAAAAGGAATTCAAGACCACAACACACAACTTTTAAAATTTGAAAGTGAATCAGGGAAAGCTCATTATTCAAGGACTGTAGCAACTCTGTCTCTAAGACCAATGGCTCAGATGCTGCAAAGATGGCAGGCAACTCCCATGTAGAATCTGTAGGAGAGGGTTTGGGTACGCACTTGTGGCCTCTGAAATCAGATTCAGCAAAGAAATGGGTGATTTCTGTCAAAAAAAAAAAAAAAGAAAATCTTGCATGATCATGGCAAAAACCTCAGCTGAGAGTAGAGAGGACCCAGCCACACACAGAGCCAAGGAGGGCTCAGAAGATGGGACAGATTTAAACATCGGAGAACACCAATCCATGAAGCAGACATCTGCATTGTAAAAAGCCGCACTGAAAGAAGTAGGGATCTACCACTTACTGATGGGGCTGATATTCACTTTTTTAAATAATCGGCCACAAACTTGACGGTAAGACTGATATAGCTTCAAGTGGTTGTACCGGAGTGATATCTGCAGCTACAGGCATCACCCCGGTATAGTTTTTTTTTTTTATATATATATATATATATATATATATATATATATATATATATATATATATATATATATATATATTGTAATGACAACTGATGCAGCAGCTCAACTGTCATTACAAGGAGTGGGGAGGGGACTTGCCCAGTTGAAGACAATTGCCAGTCCCACAGCAAAACTAAGGAACAGGGAATAAAGGTGCCAAGCAAACCAAGTAATAAGAGTACCTTGAGTTGCTTGACCCCAGGGCACTTGCCTCGTCTCTTCAGCAAGTTCATAGAGCTGTTCATTAGGCAATTCTACTGGCAGGAAAAACTAAAGGATCTAATAAGATCACTGGATGAGAAAGGCTATTATGGATGCACAACTTCAGACATCAGATCAAATGGGTCATTAGCATATTTTCAGCGGAAAACAGGATCCGCTGCAGCAATAGAAGGTAGGGCTTATATGTGAAGGATATAAGGTTATGACACTTGCTTGATGTCCTCCCTTCCAAGTCCCCATTATGAATCAGTAGGATAGGTGAAAAGCACATCCTGAAAAATCACAACATATATTTATATAATTTTCCATTTGCGTACCTTTGGACAGAATTTCCTCACGTATTTTTTGTTTTTCCTCTGTCAGTTCCACCCCTTCCTTGGATGCCCTAAAACGTCTTGAACGCTGTTGATTCATTTTAGCCCTAGGTGCCTACAGTATAAAAAGCAAGATTAAAAATCCAAATGAAACTAAATCAAAAACACACAAAACACAAAGATTGATATCCAGGCTCTCTATTAAGAAGAAATTAAACTATAACTTATGTGCAAAACCTATGGCTCTTTAAATGCCAAGTTCACCTTAAGGAGCAGATTACATTTAGTTAGGGTGTAATGTGTAACATGCTCCAGCACCTCCATCCACCGCCCCCAAAATCACTGTCATAATTTAACCCTTTTCCACCTAAGGGTAAAACAAAATGTTAATGCTTAAGCACAATTTTACTACTTTGACATAGGTTAGTAAAATCGTACACATCAGGAGAGGGAGAGACTATTTATCTCTCTCTCCTTTAGGAGAGAAAATACAGGGACGGGCTTCACCGTGACTGATCACTGTAATAGCCAATCAGAGGCTACTGCAGCGATCAGGGGACCCCAGGAATCAGGAGTTCTGGGCCCCAAGGCTCCCGGTGAGGCCCCAGTCTTTGTGCGGCACGCTCCCAGTGCAAAGACAGATACGCACAGAAAAAAAGCCCAGTCTATAAAGGCTACACATGCATAATTTAGATAGGTTAACGAAAAAAAAAGGGGCATGGCTGTGCAGGGCTCAGCCCACTCAATTTTTTCACAGGAATCTGAATGAATGAGCTACAAGTCCCGTTTTCCCCCGCAGCAGACAGCTTTTACTTCATAAAAATGTGAGAGCGCTGCTGAGCACTCACTCAGTTATTGACCCTTTCTAGAGCTTCCAAAGCTTAAGCCCGTACACATCTGCCTCTTCTAGGATAATTATCAATAAGATTACCAATAAGTTTTCTGCGCACGCCCCATATCAAGTATGAAAATCAGATTAGTCAGCAAATAGCAATTAGAAACCCTGAAATAAAACAAACCACCTGGCACTTACCACACCATCAATGGCCATGTACAGCAACCTTCTTGGTCTCACAATGTTAAATAATCTGTCAATATACTCGAAAATGGCAACCATCATCTCATCTTCATTTTTAGGTGCTGGTCTGAAATTTTACAAAAAGATGTGATATGATTAACTGTAGTTATTACTGTACATTTTCTTATCCAGCCTTACAAAAAAGAAATACTTACTTGTCTTCAGGATGGGTACAAGGATGAATGATGCCATTCATGTCCAAGTACAAGTTGTCAAATTCCACATCGTTAGGGTTAGGTTTACTAGTATCCACTGGGATTTTGATGCCATTGCATTCTTTAGGCTAAAAAAAAAAAAAAAAAAAAAAAAAAAAAACACACCATTATAGATTTTTAGTTATTCACCAGTAAAGACAGATTTATCTTCAGATTTATCAAAAGGACAAAATGCAATATCGCTGGTAAAAGGACTACAAACTCTCCCTGGTAATGTTGCCCTCTGAGTCCATTTAAAGCAGAACTAAAAAGGGGGGGGGGGGGGGGGGACTTTATAACTCCTGTAAGGGTAGATTTAGTCGTCTATCTAAAATCTACCTCTCCTCTGAAACCTGTGTTCAAGTCCCACTTGAGGAGGCGATTACCAGGCAGTAAGGAGGCGATGTGATGCCTCTGCTAATGTTCTGAGAATTGTTTCACATTTTCCCTAGAATGCTAAAATTAAAATATAACTAAAATGCAAAAAAATTTCGTTTTGGATAGAGTGGAGATGGTTTAGAACATCCGTCAGGTTTTTTTTTATTGCGGTCTGTGTCCCCATTAGGGAGATTCTCCCTCTGTTTGGTTTATCATTGCTGAAAGTAAAGGAAAATCCCACATTCTGGGTTGTCCCCAGAAAAGTAAGGCCTCATGTACACTGCTGCCGATAAACAGATGTTTAGGAACAGTTTGGCATCATCATCTCCTTTATACTCGTTAAGGCCCGTTTCACACTTATGCGACCTAAAAGTTACACGATTCTGACTTGACTTAAAAGAAATGCCTATGTCTATGGACCGCATTAAAATCAGCCCAAAGTAGAGCAGGGACTACTTTAAAGTTGTTGCGACTTGAAGTCGTACAGATATGAACGTTACTCATTGGAAATCATGGAGTACGACTTTGGAGTCCCAATTTGCAGGACAAGTCGCGCAGGTGTAAAATAGGCCTTCAAGGCGGTTGAGCTTAGGAGCTTTTTTTGAAAGCAAGTTTGAAGTTTAGCATTTAAAAAACAGCATGCAAATGCAGTAAATCACGTCTTTTGTTTTTTTTTTTTTTGTTTTTTTTAAAGAGTTTTGTTAATAGGAGTTTTCAATGGGGATACACCTGACCATTCTACAATGTAAAAACGTGCATAAACTTGGCAAAACTGATGTTTTTAACCGTCGGTTACTAGCTGTCAAGTTCCAGTGCTCAGGAGGTTTTAAAACGTTTCATGTACATGAAGCTTAAGACCCCTTTCACACTTGCGGACCATTCAGATCCGCCTGTCAGTTTATCAGGCGGATCTGAACGGATTCCCAATGCATCTCTATGGGGCATCGGATGTCAGAGGAGACATGTCCGCTGACATCCAATCCGGACGGAAACCCCATTTTCCATCTGTCTGGCGATCGGATGAGAACGGACAGGCGGTCCCCGTTCTCAGATTCCCCAAAGAGAAAAGCTCGGACCTGACAGCTCTGTCTCCGCACACAGCGCAGGAACAGAGCTGCCATCCGCCTGCTCAATAGTTTTGCCTATAGCTTTCCTTTAACATTAAAAAAAAAAAAAAAAAAAAACCCACGTAGGAACCGAAAAGGTCAATAGCCTCCAAATATCCACAGAAAAATAGTTTAATTCTACATGCATAATCCACATTCGAGGGAGGGAGTCATCACTACAGTATCAAACTATAAAGATAAAAGCCTAGTTTAGGACTTAACCACCTAAATACCAGGCACATTCCATCCCCCTTCCTGCCCAGGATAAATTTTCAGCTTTCAGTGCTCACTCACACTTTTTTGAATGACAATTGCCTATGCAACACTGTACCCATATGAAATAGTTATTTTTTTCACACAAACAGAGCTCTCTTTTGGAGGCAATTACCACTGGGATTTTTTTGCTAAAGAAAGAAAGAAAAAAAAAAAAAAAAAAAAAAAAACCACCACCACACGTGGTTTCTGGTTAGTTGTAAAATTTTGCAAAATAAGTTTTTTCTCTCTTCTTCCCCCTATAAAATTTTGACTAAAATGTATATGGCCACATTTGTTTAAAATAATCCACATCATTGCATATTATTTGGTCTATGTAAAAAAAGTTAGAGTCTACAAGCTATGGTAACAATTATTAATTGATCAATCCAGATGTACTGAGGACCTTTCCTTAAAGCGGAGTTCCGGCCACATTTTAATCTTCCCACAATGCATAACTTTTCCACATGCTAAAAACGATTTGGCTATTTTATTTATTTTTTCAGTTCCTTAACCTCATTTTTAATGAAAACAACTTCACTTCCTTCTTATTGCGCCGCAGTCGCCTACGTAATTTCCTGCTTTGCATTTGCTCCTGGGAGATGAGTGTCATCAATCCCAGGAGTCAATGGGCATCACCGGTGTCCCTTGTCACTTCTGGTGCAGGCACGTTATTCCACGTCATTGCAGCTGTTCATTGTGGGGGCGGCATGTATTTTGTAGGGGGGAGGGCCAGTGACATTGCGTACAGTTGCTCAGTGTCGCATTGATCGTCATTTTCTGCCAATGGATCGAGAACAGCATGCACAATGACGTGGAACCAGCTGTGGGATGACGCGACTGCACTGGACGTGAAGAGAGTATAGCATTCTGGGACTCAACGCACTGCGCAAAATCCAAGAAGAGGGACACTGCGGCTTCAGATGCCCACACCACAGATGGCCGTGCTGTACAAGAACTTCACAAAGTAATTCATGCTGCATGTACACAAAACAGGGGACAGTTTACAGGATATCTTTATTTAAATGCACTAGCCCTGACTATTCTAGTGGTATTTTTAGCAAAAAAAAAAAAGTGAATTTGGCCGGAACTCCGCTTTAATTTCTTGAGGCCCTAACATGCCAGGACAGTACAAATACCCTCCCAATGACCTTTTTGAAAAGTTGACAGTCCAAGCAATTTAAGGGGCATAGTAGGTTTTCTAAAGTTGTAATCTTTTCCCACAATTTGGAAAATAAAAAAAAAAAAAAAAAAAAAAAAAAAAATGTTTCTTCACAAAAATGTCCCATTTCACACACGGAAAAGGAATACTTGCAAACTTTTTTTGCAGAAGCCGTAGAGAACTGGTGGATTTCGCAATTTAGGTCACAATATTTTCACAGCGGTTTTACAAAATGCAAAAAAAGAAACCACCACACACTAATTGCGCACAAAACCTATAGAATACCCAATTTTGGTAAAATATAAAAATTTGGTGTTGCACCAAGTAAATAGATTAACATGTCACACTTAATTATTGCCCTCGCTCTGACGTTCACAGCTTTACATCACGTGTGGTGCGGTCGTTGTTTATGTATTGCATATGGGACCAACACATGCGTTAAACTTTGCACGCCAGCACAGGTGGGCGCTTGACTTTTTTTATATACAACATACCTTTTCTTTAATAATTTGCATACACCTTCTTTAAACAAAAGTCAACGCAAGTCGTACCAAAAATAGTGCAGGAACCTTTCGAAGTCAGAGCAACTCAAGCGCTCCTATTAGTTTCTTTTGCACATAATGGGGCATGACTGGTCATGCTCTCAAAGTCGGAGCGCATGTAGCACCAGTGTGAATCGAGCCTTTCACTAAAGATCATGGACAGGCTGCAGCATCCCCCCTCTCCACTAAGCTCAAGAGAGCAGCCCACACAGAGGCATGTGCCTCTGTTTACATTGTGTGATGGCTATGATTGGATACCACCGTCACATGATCAGGAGGGCTAATATCCCAATCTGTGATAAGCTGTGTGTGAGGGACACAGCCATAACAGGATCAGGCTGCATGCGGCATACATTCTGTACAGGTGTACCGCAGCCGTGTAGCAAGCAGTTAAAGTATAAAATTATTTTTTCTTCTAGTTTTGGTAGTTTTGGATAGAGTGGAGAGGGATTGTTCTTTGGCTGTATGTGCCCCCGTTAGGCTACTTTCACACTGATCCATGCGATGCGTTTTTGCCATGTTTTCAGTGCATTTTTTTTTTAAAGGAAACCCAACAAAAAATGCACCAAAGACACACTGTGTGCATGTGTTTTTTGCCAGGTTTTCCATTGCTTTCAATGTGAAAGTGCAGGGTTGGTTTTTGTTTTTAAGTGACCAATCATGCGGCCAGCAGGATTTTTTTTCGTATGCCGCAATTGAATGGATATTATGGGGGGGGGGGGGGTTAGAGCAATTCGGTTACCCCCCCCCAAAAAAAAAAAAAAAAAAAGTGATAGCCTTATCAAGCCAAGCAAAAAAAAAAAAAAAAAAAAAGTCTATTAGATTTACCCTTTTAAAATGGCTGCTGACCTAAAAAGGTAGTTATCAGAATCTCCTAAAATGGCTACCTTTCCAAAACGGCGTCTTGCTATGCTGGAGCCTTCTTGACGTCACCGAGGGGTAGATCTGATTGAATCTCCCCGATAGGTAGATGCATTCACCTGACCTATCTGAATACACTCATTAAAAACATTTTTTTTAATAGCCTAGTCTAGAAAATTGGAAAATTCTCATTGGTGGACTCATTTAACCGGCAACTATATTTGCTCAAGCATTACCACCTTTTGCTATGGAGGTGTTACTCTAGGACAAGGATTGTCTATTCTAAATCTTATAAATTAATCTGTGATAAGAACGTTTAATTTCTCACTATACCATGCGAGATATCCAATACACACTGCTCAAAAAAAATAAAGGACCACTTTTTAAATCAGAGTATAGCATCAAGTCAATTAAACTCCTGGGATTTTGATCTGGTTAGTCAAGTAGCAGAGAGAGTTGTTAATCAGTTCCAGATGTTTTGGGGGGGTAATTAAAATAAAAACATGTACACTAGATGGGCAACAGACAACCTCCAAAACAAGATCAGACGGTCCTTTCCCATCCAATTCCCCCATAGAGATGCATGGAGACCCGACAGCTTTTTCTCTGCACACAGCGTGGAGACACAGCTGTCATCCTCCTGCTCAGCGGGGGATCGGCGGATCGATCCCCCGCTGAGAATGACAGAGTCCGCGTGACAGACTCCAAGTGTGAAAGGGCCCTAAACCATCAGCAGGACCATTATCTGCTCAACTGTGCAAGGAGGAACATGATGAGCACTGCCAGAGCTGTACAAAATGGACTCCAGCAGACAACTGATTTAAATGTCTGACAAATCAGAAACAAACTTCACGATGTCCCAACATCCTCTAGTGGGCCCTGTGCTAACTGCCCGACGCCGTGGAGTTCGACTGGCATTTGCCATCGAATACCAGAATTTGCAGGCATGCCACTGGCAAGCTGTGCTTTTCACAGATGAGAGCAGGTTCACCCTGAGAATGTGACAGACATGAAAAAGGGTCTGGAGAAGCTGTGGAGAACGTTATGCTGCATGCAACATTCAGCACGACAGGTTTGGTGGTGGGTCAGTGATGGTCTGGAGAGGCATATCCATGGAGGGACACACAGACCTCTACAGGCTAGACAATGGCACACTAACTGCCATTAGGCATCAGGATGAAATCCTTGGACCCATTGTCAGACCCTACACTAGTGCAGTGGGTCTTTGGTTCCTCCTGGTGCACGACAATGCCCGGCCTCATGTGGCGAGAGTATGTAGTTAACTCCTGGAGGATGAACACCTCTGGGACATTAGGTTTCGGTCCATCTGACCGCCGTCAGGTTGTACCTCAGTCTGTTCAGGAGCTCAGTGATGACCTGGAGTAAATCCCCAGGACACCATCCATCGTCTCATGAGCACGCCTACAAGCATGTTGGGGGCCATACAAACTGCTACTATTTTGAGTTGCTGCAAATGGACTAGCCTGCGGCATTTTTTCACTTTGATTTGAGGTGTTTAAGTGTTCCTTTAATTTTTTTTGAGCAGTGTATATAGAATATTTAGAAGTATATGTAGAAATATATAGAATGTATGGAAGGAGATCTGGTAACTGCCAGTGAATGTGCATACATTTCTAGTGCATCAATATTTTAAACAATCACCTTAAAAACTATGAAAAGGAGGTGTATTTTCCGATATACTGTAACTATTTATACACAGAGGGGAAAAAAAAAAAAATAATAACTATAGATGTAAATAGTATGCATACACATGCAATATTTCTACTAAAATCAACACTAAGTATAGGATAGGATTACAAGCAAAATAATATTGTGTCTGAACCTGTTTTAGGTAATATATTTCAGGTCATAATCGGGTCTTATATACTACTACTGTATACAGCAACAGTGAGGCTCCTTTGATACATTTCCATCAACACATAACTATACTGCAAGGCTGTCATACGTTCGGTGTTCATATAATGAACCTACTAGTATAACCAACTGGAGATCGACTGATTATCGGCAAAGCCGATATATCGAGGGCCGATATGCACTTTCCCCGATATATTGGAATCCACCAATATTACGGAAAGTGCTTTTCCTGGAGTGATGCCAGCAGTTAGAGGCATCGCCCCGGTAGCAGTGTCCACAGCCGACGGTCGGCTGTCTTGTAATGACAACCGATTCGGCTGAGAAGCCACTTGGCTGTCATTACAAGGAGCGGGAAGGGACGCCACCCCTCCCGCCACCTTCCACGGTTCGCCTGGGTCTCCCATCCCACCCGGAGACCGGGGCAAACAGCCTGCACGCCCGCCGAAGGCCCGATCAAAGCTGCATTCGGCCCTGATCGGGTCTCCGTGCGTCAGATAAAATAAAAACAGCATTCAAAACAGCCAAACTTGGCGTTTTGAATGCTTTTAAATGTACGAAAATATCGGCCGATACACGATGACCAAAACATCAGTATAGGTAATGAAAAAACTATATCGGTCGCTCCCTATTCCTATCTACATATACATTGTAATCTGTTCACCTTTTTAGGCCTCATACACTGGACATTTTCCAGCTGCCGTTTTTGGCTTCAGACATTTTCTACAGCAAGTAAACTCTCCAGCATGTTTTTTCTATCTGTCCATGCACACAGGCTTTTCTCAGCGTTTTTTGGCAGGGGCATTTTCCGGTTGGGAAAAAAACGCCCAGAACTAGTAGGTTTTAAAGGAGGAGTTTTTCAGCTTTAAAAAAGCTCCAACGCTAAAAAACACAGCCATTTAGCGTTTTTGAGCCATATGCTTTTGTAGGAGCATGGTTCTGCTAAAAAAAAACTACAGCTGAAAAACTCTACTGTACCATTGTACAGTAAACGCTACTGGGTGTTTTTATAACGTCCAGTGTGCATAGTGCCATAAAGTTAGCAGTTGTATCAATTCTGTGATGTCTTGACCAAGATTTTTTTTTCTCCCCTTCATATTGTCTTATTACATTGGAGGGGGAAAAAAAAAAAAAAAAAAAAAAAAAAAAAAAGATTTTTGACTTCCTGTAAAATCTATTTCTCATGACAAACACAGCTCCTGATTCTTCTTAACCATTGGGTTATACTGCACCATACAGGAGTAGGACGCTAGGCAGGAAAAAGCCTGACTACGCCTATGGGCAGTCCCAGGGGTATACACCCACTCTCAGCTGTAGACACTCAGTTTTGTTACAAGCAGTGGCTGAGCGGACCTTGACGTCACTTTCGGCCGGTGAAGCGCACGCTGCGGGAGCAGCGAACCACCAAGCCGTGATCTGATTAATTTTAAATGAGGTTTCTAAGCAAGTTTATTTTTGTAATAAATTTGTAAGTGAATGTAATTCACTATGGATGGCCTTTTATTTCCTATGAGGCGACTCGGGATGTAATAAGGACCACCATCGAGGATCTCTCCTATAACATTGTGGATTCCAGGCTGACAGGAAGAGGCTGTGACTACACTGCAGGATTTACATTGAATGCCTATACCAATCGTAATTGTGGTAAGTAGATAACCACAAGGGGAGCACCCCAGTTTATGCACACAGTGAAGCACTTTATCTGCACCTGATGGACACTTGTTTGATTTATGGACTTTATGATTTATTAGCATTCCATTTATAAATTTTCATCATAATTTATTGCCTTTAGCATTTATTGCTTTGTGTGCTTTGAGATTTGCACATGATTTTTGCACAACTTTTTCAATTGGTTGAATGAAATTACTAATTTATATTTATAATAGCAGCGCTGCAACATTAGTTTTATAGTGTTAGAAGAAAGCCAACACTACAGGAGGGGTGGGTGCTCTTTTCTTCCATCAATGAACAGAAAAAAAAATAAATAAAAAAAAAATAAAAAAAAAAAACTTTACGGTAAGTCAAAAATCCCATTTTCACTTTCGTTCATTGAAGGACAGCTCCTGATTCTTCTTAACCATTGGGACGTCCCAAAACAGTGTTAAAGAAAAAAAAACAAATACTACACCCTCAAAGAGGACCAGGTCCTCTAAACAGCAGCCTGCAAAAACTTGTGGCCAAAAGAAGCATCCGCATATGCCATCAACTTTAGAAAACTTTTTTTTTTAAAAAGTGTGCACAGATGGCCAGGTGTCCACCTTGCAAACCTGCATCACTGAAGCCTGATGACAGAAAGCCCAGGAGGCACTAAGCGCCCTAGTAGAGTGTCTTTACAGGGAAAGCAGGAACCTGACCCCTAACTGAATAGGCCTGAATCACTGTATCTGATCCATCTGGAAACAGTTGCAGCAGAAACGGCCAACCCTTTTCCAGGAGCAACCGCGAGTACAAATAGTGAGCGACTTCCTAAAGGACTCCATACCTGCCAGGTACACCCCGATTGCCCAAACCACATCCAGGGAATGCAGAGCAATTTCCTTGGGATGTTTAGGCCTTGCACATAGGGAAAGCAACACATTGTCTTCATTCAGATGGAAATCAGATGACCTTTAGAAGGAACAACGGAAGGGGACGAAGAACCACCTTTGCGCTGTAAAACAGATACGATGGACAAGACAACCGCGTCAGCTCTGACAACCTGCACGCAGAAGTAACAGCCACCAAAAAGGCCCTCTTCTGGAACGCAAGCAGGGGAATCTCCCAATATTTTCGAAGGGAGTTTCCTGGATAACTGACACCAATTTGAGGACCCACGTGGGAATGGAGAGCGCACTAGAGAACCCAAGTGTCAAGCTCAATGGATAAAGGTACGCCCCAAGTAAAGTGTGGCCAATGGACATTGAAAGAAAACCGGCAACACCGACCCCGTAAGCGATCTTGGAACAGGTGCTGGTTGGTAGGGAAGAACCTTTCCAGAGGAAAAGACCGAAACCTGAGCTGGTAGTCAGACCGATTGACTTTGTGGACCCACTTGACCTGTACCAGAGAGGTCCACAGATCCAGAAATCAATGAAGACGTACCCCCACCACAGATATGGGTTAGGGCACCCTTTCATGCAAAGGAAGGCTTGCCCGCAGGTCTGGAAGAGCCCCTTGTGGCTTGCCAGACTAGGTCATCTTGGAACCTCCGGGGAGGCCCAGAAGGACTTTTATCCCTTGAGGGACGAAAAAAAAAAAAAAAAAGCCTCTGAGCCGAGAAGAAAGGTCAATGTCTATGACAGGGCTCCTTGACCTCATGTAGCCTGCGGGAGAGGAGTACTCTTTCCCCCCCCCCCCCTCCTCCTGTGAGACCCTTAAGGTCTTTCAAGGAAGCTCCAAACAGGGCACAGATAAGGCCTTCTGAGAAGTCTATTCCACAGACCAGCATTGTCAGCTAGATAAGACGAGGGACCACAGCTGATACAGAGCCTAAAATCAAAAGGAGCCGCATCCAGATAAATTGTAGCACCTGGATCAACTGATCCACAAATGGCAGAGGAAAAACTGTTTCCCCTCCAGGTCCCGGAGAAAAAGTTTAGCCTACTCCTAAGTTTGCAACACCAGGGCAATAGTAAATACCGGCCTAAGCCAAACCAACAATAATGAAACATATGGTGGGCCAGAGCCTCCGCTCTATCAACTGGATCTTTAAAAGCCAAGGACTCCTTAACCGGAAGAAAGCAAACTTTATTTAACCTGGAAACCAACGAGTCCACTACAGGTGGGACCATCCACTTTTTAGGCAGGGAATACTAAGGATACCGCATAGCAACATGCTTAGGGACCCCAAGAGTGCATTTTGGACAACCCCACAGTTATCGGACAGTGTTCTCAAAGTAAGCGGGAAAGGGGAAACACACCAGTGGAGGACCTGTGGTGCCAGAAGGGACCGCACCTCCGACGCAGTAGCTCCGCTATGTTTAAAATTTTTACGCTCTGACACAATCAGTGCATCCACTAGCACCTTTTCATGCACGGCTACAGGAGCAGAGGTAACATCCCCACTGTCTGAGCACTCAGGGTGCAAGGACGCAGACCCTCCACAATAATGGCGGCATGGTTGCCATCAAAAATCAAGCCGCCCCCACAGAGCCACTCCTTCCTTTAGCAAGGCAGTGGTAATCTTAGACGTGCGTTTGGTGTCTGCTTCAACAGGTCACAGTACATGATGGTATTCATGGTTCCCTCAATGAACTGTGCTCCCCAGTGCCGGCGGCACTCATGCAGCCCCAGACTATGACACTCCCACCACCGTGCTTGACTGTAGGCAAGACACACTTGTCTTTGTACTCCACACCTGGTTGCCGCCAAACACACTTGACACCATCTGAACCAAATACGTTTATTTTGGTCTCAGACCACAGGACATGGTTCCAGTAATCCATGCCTTTAGTCTGCTTTATTCAGCAAACTGTTTGCAGAGGCTTTCTTGTGCATCATCTTTAGGAGAGGCTTCCTTCAGGGACGACAGCCATGCAGACGCAGTAGGCAGCGTATGGTCTGCACACCAACAGGTTGACCCCCCCTACCCCTTCAACCTCTGCAGCAATGCTGGCAGCACTCATACATCAATTTCCCAAAGACAACCTCTGGATATGATGCTGAGTACGTGCACTAAACTTCTTTGGTTGACCATGGCGAGGTCTGTTCCGAGTGGACCCTGTCCTGTTAAACCGCTGTATGGTCTTGGCCACCGTGCTGCAGCTCAGTTTCAGAGTCTTCGCAAACTTTTTTATAGCCTATGCCATCTTTATGTAGAACATTTTTTTTTTTTATAGGTTTCCTCAGAGCTCTTTGCCATGTTTAACTTCCAGTGACCAGTAAGAGAGCGATAACACCAAATTTAACACACCTGCTCCCCAGTCACACCTGAGACCTTGTAACACTAACAAGTCCCATGACAAGGGGGAGGAAAAATTGCTAATTGTGCCAATATGGACATTTTCACTTAGATGTGTACTCGCTTTTGTTGCCAGCGGTTTAGAGATTAATGGCTGTGTTAAGTTATTTTGAGGGGACAGCAAATTTACACTGTTATACAAGCTGTACACCCACTACTTTACATTGTAGCAAAGTGTAATTTCTTCAGTGTTGTCACATGAAAAAATAAAATATTCACAAAAATGTGAGGGGTGTACTCACATGTAAGAAAATATTATATTAGTGTAGGGGTACTAATCATTTTAACATTAGGTGGGGTGGGGGGGGGGGGGGGGGTCTCCTCCGAGAATGCACGTGTATTCAGCAGTGATAATTTATCACTGCCCAACAGGCACCAGTGATTCTCGAACCGTAATCTCACTAGGTATCACTAAATTACAGGCAGACCATTCACTTTTACATGGACCTTGCTGTTTTCAGAGAAAAAAAAAAAAAAACTTCTCTGTTCGCCACTTCATAAACAGGGTGCCAGAGGAGATCATTTTCCTCTGAGAATTGCCGAGAAGGGAACTGAGAAAATTTCAGTATCATAAACGTACACCTAAGGCCCCGTTCACACTGGGGTGATCTGACTTGGGGGGGGGGCGACCTCGCAGCAGCCAGCACGGACTTCATAACATTGAAGTCTATGACGGTCGCTCCAAAGAAGCTCCGGACCCTTTTTCTAAGTCGGAGCGACTTGTGTCGCTCCTATTAGAACGGGTCCGCAGCTTCCCTATGGAAGGCGACCTAGTCGCCTCACAGGTCGCCTTAGTGTGAACAGGGACTCAGTCTTAAAACATTTGTGATGACATAATTGAAAACAATATACCCATTTCTTCATAAAGGTTTTGACAATCATTTCCTCTAGCACGGAGAAAAATATACAATGTATCTATGCCATTCAAGAAGAAAATAAAAAAAAAAAAGGAACAGGAGTGGGCTGTACACTAGTGACTGATCAGGTAATTGGGAACCAGGCCTCCCAGTTCTCAATCATTAGTGAGAGACTGGTAGCCCTAGGTGAAAGCTCAGTCTCTGTACTGTGAGCACGCCATGCAGCCCAAACAATGCATATACGTGGCCTCTCAGAAGACACTGCATGAGGAAGACACTTCATGAAGCAGCATATGCGCTTACACCCGTCAGGAAGGGGTTAAAGAGGAAGTCCAGGTATGGATATTTGTACATAGTTACACTGGTCCAAGCTGAAACAATGCAACTATGTATATACACTACCTGTGGGACCTGCCTAGAAGCTGGACATCTCTGTAGCAGACACCACCACTTCAGTGATCTCCACTAGCTTCCGAATATCAGGCTGAGCAGCTGCCCCACTGCATTGTGAACACAGGTGGTCATCCGTCTGGCATGGGTGCCATTCATGGATTGCATTCAGCAAAACATTCTCTGATTGGATGAGGTGGAGGGGCATGGAGGAAACATTCTTAATGAATGCAAAGCAATCTATGGAAGGTGCCCATGCTGAGTGGGTGAACTGTGTTCACAATAGAGCAGGGCAGCTGTTTAGCGCAGGAGCTAGTAGATATCAAAGACTTTCAGCTTCTAAAAAGGGAACCCACAGGTATGGTATATGCATACTTACATTGGTCCAAGCTGGGACAATGTAAAACGACTCACCTGCAATTCTTCTTAAAGAGAAATATAGTGTAAATAACCGCGCTGAGCAATAACAAATGTAAGCAGCAGCTGTAGTGGGAAACACTATAAAAAGATGTGAAATGGAAAGCTGTGCTGAAAAATGATACACTAGAAAATGTACATGAACAATGATTCAGATATTCTTTAGATTCGTGCAAATAGTCCAAACAGATAGCACAAATTATGCCTATAGGATCAAATAGGATAGTCCAAATAGAAGATTCCAAGGTGCAGATGCAGAGAGGATAAATCCACCACCAGAGATCACTATCAGCCGCAGTGAAGCATGCTAGGGATATGCGCTTACCAGATGGAACAAGACTGATCACATTGTATACACTCTAGATAGCCTAGAAACCAATTCCAATGTCAGACTCCTCTCCTGACCGAGTCCTGTTGAATACAGGAATCCGCAGCGTCCAGCAAGCAAACCACCAGCCACCTTGTCCAGATCAAATGATCAAGCAATTATGCAAAAGAAGAAGGGGCCACAATAGTGCAGATGGTCTATACAGTTTAATAAGCAAAAAGAAGAAATACACTCACGATTCCATGGTAAAACAAGCGCTTGTCAACAGATTCAAAACCGCCGCCGCCCGACTTCCGGATACACAGTAGTGACGTCAGCACGCCCTCCCTACGCACGTTTCGTCACAACTGACGTCTTCCTGGGGATAGAAGGAAGACGTCAGTTGTGACCAAACTGACGTCTTCCTTCTATCCCCAGGAAGACATCAGTTGTGACGAAACGTGCGTAGGGAGGGCGTGCTGACTTCACTACTGTATGCGGAAGTCGGGCGGCGGCGGTTTTGAATCTGTTAACAAGCGCTTGTTTTACCATGGAATCGTGAGTGTATTTCTTCTTTTTGCTTATTAAACTGTATAGACCATCTGCACTATTGTGGCCCCTTTTGCATAATTGCTTGATCATTTGATCTGGACGAGGTGGCTGGTGGTTTGCTTGCTGGACGCTGCGGATTCCTGTATTCAACAGGACTCGGTCAGGAGAGGAGTCTGACATTGGAATTGGCTTCTAGGCTATCTAGAGTGTATACAATGTGATCAGTCTTGTTCCATCTGGTAAGCGCATATCCCTAGCATGCTTCACTGCGGCTGATAGATTTATCATCTCTGCATCTGCACCTTGGAATCTTCTATTTGGACTATCCTATTTGATCCTATAGGCATAATTTGTGCTATCTGTTTGGACTATTTGCACGAATCTAAAGAATATCTGAATCATTGTTCATTTACATTTTCTAGTGTATCATTTTTTTAGGGCAGCTTTCCATTAAAGAGAAATATGCCCAAAGCTTTTTTTGGGATACTTTTCGTGTGTCACAGGAGTGTGGATGACAGGAGTGCACTTTTGCTCTCCTGTGACAGCTTATCGTGGGCTATAACACACTGTCAGCTGGCATGGTAGTGCTGCTTCAGGCTCTAGAAAGATCCCAACCACATTGTTGGGATTCACCCAGTTGCCTGATAGCTGGCTTCGGCTCTCAGCCAGTTGCAGTGAGCGCTGGAGGGGCAGAATGACAATCACAGCTCTCCATAGACCAAGTCTAGAGTGCTATGGACTTGATAAAACAAAGTGGACCAACACTGGAAACTTCACACTGGACCTCATGCAACTTGGATTCTGTGCCTCTCCACTGTTCCTCCAGAGTCTGGGACCTTGATTCCCAAATAAAATGCAAAATTCTGAGCAAAATTCTGAGTCAGTGATGATTTGGGGAGCCATGTCATCTGCTGGTGTTGGTCCACTGTTTTATCAAGTCCAAAAGTCAGTGCAGCCCTCTACCAGGAAATTCTAGAGCACATCATGCTTCCCTCTGCTGACCAGCTTTATGGAGATGCTGATTTCATTTTCCAGCAGGACTTGGCACCTGCCCACACTGCCAAAAGCACCAATACCTGGTTTAATGATCATGGTATCACTGTGCTTGATTAACCAGCAAACTCACCTGACCTAAGTTCCATAGAACAAGAATCTGAAGGGTATTGTCAAGAGGAAGATAAGAGACACCAGACGCAACAATACAGGTGAGCTGAAAGCCACTATACAAGAAACCTGGGCTTCCATAACCTCTTAGTGCCACAGGCTGATCACCTCCATACCACACCGCATTGATGCAGTAATTCATGCAAAAAAAAGCCCCAACCAATACTGTACACGGACATACTTTTCAGTAAGCCAACAACATTTCTATATTAAAAAATCCACTTTATTGGTCTTATGTAAATACTCGGATACAGAATTCTGGGTTTTTACTACCTGTAAGCCATAATCCTCAAAATAAATGTATTCTATATAGATGTGTTACTCGGAGTGATATATTTAAGCCTTTTTCTTGAGTATAACTTTACATTACTAAATTAAATTAACTTTTTGATAAATTTTATGAGATGCACCTGTATTTGAAAATTGATCAATCCTGATGTACTGACAGCCTATCGTTTATTGAGGCCCTAAACTGACTGTTGACAGTGTAAATATATATTTGACTTAGGCTGCATTCACATGTCAGCGTATGATCACGGGCAGAACCGCCGCGGTTCCGCCCGCGATTCGGAGATTTATTGCAAATCGCGGGACGCCTAGCGTTGCCCGTTGATTTGCAATAGCCCCCCAGACGCCGAGCGATGTTGCCACGATTTACACCCGCCGAATCGCGGCAACATCGCGCAAACAAAATCGCGGGACACAATACGCTCCACAAAAGTACAAGAGCTTCTTTGGAGCGTATTGCGTCCCGCGATTTTGTTTGCGCGATGTTGCCGCGATTCGGCGGGCGCAAATCGCGGCAACATCGCTCGGCGTTTGGGGGGCTATTGCAAATCAACGGGCAACGCTAGGCGTCCCGCGATTTGCAATAAATCTCCGAATCACGGGCGGAACCGCGGCGGTTCTGCTCGTGATCATACGCTGACATGTGAATGCAGCCTTATTATAATGAATTTCAAAGGATTTAAAAAATGTCAGCTATTATTGGCACCTTTAGCATTAAAAAAAAAAAAACAAGAAAAATGTATCCCTTTAAATGCTATGCATGTCTTCACACTGGTCTGTTGCAGTGTTAAAAATCCTGCTTGCTGCATTTTTCGTCAGAGAAAAAAATAAAAAAAAAATAAAACACATCTCCACTTTGAAATTTATTGAAAATGCAGCAAGTATGCAATAGTTATGTTTTTGATGTGGTTTTTGAGTTACGTGACCTATGAATTAACAAGCACAAAAAAAAAAAAAAAAAGAAAATCACAGAAAAACTGTGTGCATTTTCAGCACCTTTTTCGGTCAGTGGCAAAATGCCAACACCCATGTTCAGCCATCTAAATATTGGTCACAGTTAGAGATGCACCAACCTTAGCAAGCAACAAATGTACACAATGAATAGCATGAATGGAAGCCATCCATTGTATACAATTGTCATGCGATTTGCTGTGATTGGTCACAGGGATCACATGGTACCTGCAGTGGGCCTGTACACTGATCTGTAATTGGCAGTAGCCGGTGGACACAGCAGACCACAGATCACACTGCAGCACGGCCCGTGAGGCACGTTCTGGGGAGGACGGTATATGACATCCACCCAGAATGAGAGAGCAGTTACAACTGAAATTAAAGCTGGAGATAAGTTTTAAAGCTGAATTCTAGGTATGGATTTTATAGCATAGTTAAAACATAACTTCACCCAAAAAGGAAAGTTGCGCTTTTTTTGTATCCCATTTAATTATTGGAAGTTTGTGGGTGGGAGGAGTGGGTACCTGGTTTTGACACATACCTACCTCAGATCGCTGCAAAAGTTCAGACCCCCCTCCTTCCCCTGCAGCCTTCTGGGACACATCACAGGTCCCAGAAGACTGCGGGCCATTCACAAATTGCAGCGTGGATCACGCATGCGCAGCGGGAACTGGCTGTAAAGCCTCGAGGCTTCACTGCCGATTTCACTTCCTTAAGATGCCGACACCTGGACCCAAAGCAGACTGAAGAATCAGCTTGGATGAGGATAGTGCTGGAACCCTGAACAGGCAAGTGTCCTTACAGTTGGGCAAAAAAGTATTTAGTCAGCCACCAATTGTGCAAGTTCTCCCACTTAAAAAGATGAGAGGCCTGTAATTTACATCATAGGTACACTTCAACTATGAGAGAAAGAATCCAGGAAATCACATTGTAGGATTTCTAATGAATTGGTAAATTCCTTAGTAAAATAAGTATTTGGTCACCTACAAACAAGCAGACCACAGGACACAAAAAGGGAATTGAGGCAAAATGTGGTTACACAGCACCTGTAATGTGGGAAAACAGAACCGCATCCGTGTGAAAGTGTCCTTAACCACTTGCCGACCAGAGGCCGCCGAACCTGTACAGCGGTCGGTGGGAGCGATCCTGGTGGTGTGTGCCCACTAGCCTGCAGTGAAGCTGATCCAGGGGGGCCAGTGGCTGCGATTGCTGCCGGGCATCCGCGATCGCTCCCCACGAAGAGGACGGTCTGCTGTTGTAAACACAGCAGGCTGTTGTCCCCTCGGGAATCAATAAAGAGCTCCTGTGTTCCTCCTATTTAGGAACACAGGTTTCCATTTATTTCACAAGCCCATCACCCCCCCAGTTAGAAAACACTCTCCTAGGCTCACACTTAACCCTTTGATCACCCTTGGGTTAACTCCTTCCCTGCCAGTGTCATTACAGTAACAGTGCATATTTTAAGCACTGATTACTGTGGTAATGTCACTGGTCCCCCCAAAAGTGTAGAAAATGTCAGTTAGGCGTCCAATCTGTCCTCCGCAATGTCGCAGTCCCAGGAAGAAAAAAAAAAAAAGCTGATCGTCGCAATTACTAGTAAAAAAACAAACATGACAAATCCTTCCCCCTAGTTTGTAGACGTGATAACTTTTGCGCAAACCAATCAAAATACGCTTACTGGGATTTTTTTTTACCAAAAGTATGTAGCAGAATACCATTGGCCTAAATTGGAGAGTTTTTGATTTTTACATTTGGGGGGGGTGATTATATAGCAGAAAGTGGAACATTTTTTTTTCCAGAACTGTTGCTCTTTTTTGTTTATATTAAAAAATTGCACAGGTGATCAAATACCACCAAAATAAAACCAAAATAAAGCTCTATTTGTGGGGGAAAAAGGACATCAATTTTATTTGGGAACAGTGTTGCACGATTGCACAATGCCGAATCGCAAAAAAATGGCCTGGTCTTAAAAAGAGGAAGTCTTCATTTTTTTTCTTCTTTTCCCTGCAAAGTAAATGCATAGTGTGCTAGCATGCATCGCACACTACCACATTATGTGACACCCGCAAATGTAGCCCACGTGGCCCCCGCATCCATCATCGCCCGTCTTCCTTCCAGGTCTGCAGACTCCAGCTCTATTACTGGCCGGAGCCACGTAACGTCACTCCCACGCATGTGGGCGGGAGCCACCGGTCACGGCACAGGCGGCCGTTTCTTCAGAGCGCATGCGCCGATGACGTAATTGGCTGCATGCAATGTAAATATCTCCAAAACCGAGCAAGTTTAGGAGATATTTACAGCACCTATAGGTAAGCCTTATTATAGGGGAAAGTGGTC